>NW_028277037.1:3348750-3653181 GCF_059951505.1 Python bivittatus | reverse complement strand
TAAAGCAAAGAAAATTTGAAAAATGCAGTGTCAGGAACACACTGAAGGCTCTTATCTATATTTAGTTAGCTCTTGAAAGCCTGCAGGATTTGTTGTCTTACACTGTGTACCTCTTCGTCGCAGTCCACTCAGCAGTCTTCCAAGGGGAAGACCAATACAGTGTTTGAAATGACATCAGTATGGATGCTTCAGTTGTGAGGTGAGCCCCAATACTTCCATAATTACAATTTGTATGATACAGGTTCAGCAGGATGGGCCTTACCATTAAGCAATGGATGCTGGGAGGTGAAGTAGGGAATAGGAGGAGATTCCTGGGCACCATGCATCTACTCAGTTAATCTGCATAGGAGAACTCTGTCCCCATTCTCAGCACGGCAGATGTCCACTTCTGGTCCAGTTCGCTTTGAAACACAGAATAGGACAGAGAAGCCATCTTGTTCTAGCCTCAGGGAAGAAAATGCCTTAGGCCTGCCCTGTTGCTCAGATTAAATGCTGAATCAGCCATGAGTCTTAGATCTTCTCTGTTCTCTTAAGAGCCTGCTCTGCTGTGAAGAAGGCTATGTGTATCTTTAGCTGTTCTAAGCTTCATTTTCCAACTTACCGTATTTTTTCTTTACATTGCAAATCCTACACGGAATTTAACTTTTCTGAAATTGGTTTTCCCCAAATCATTCAGCCCTGCTACTGGGCAAGGGGACCCCGACTGCAGCTGGTTTGAATCAGGAAATCCTGGAGGGCTGTGAAGAGTGGGGATGGGCCATTTCACTGTTGAAGGGAACTCTTGCTCACTCTTCTTCTTGGCTCCTGAACTTCAGCAGATCTTGCTTTGTGTCTCCTTCTCAGTTGATCAAGCAAAGAATAAGAATGGAACGGTGAAGATGTTACCAGGTTCTTCCTTCTGTTTGGTAGAGAAAGAACTACAGTATCGGCAAAAGATACATGGCTGTGGACATAGGAGTGGAGTCATAATTTGGAGTATTAGGAATTAATCTTCTTTACAGCATACAAGAATTATTAATTTTCTCCCAAACACTTAACTGAAGGGCATCATCCAGACGATGATGCTCTTGGGTTCCTAGGAATTATCGTATTGAAATAGCAGGATTTAACAACATTTATTGTTGTAGTGTGTTTAGTAATGTTTTTAAAAAAGGTTTTCCATTTCCCAAATAGATCCCACTATGCAAGGCACAATTTCATTGGGAAAAGTTCTAAAATGAGTCTCCTACGTGTCTCAGATTTGTCTGGCAAAATCCCAGTGACTTTTCTACAGACAAGAAGACAGAATTGGTTGGTTTCTTTCTGACAAGTCTTCAGATACCCCAATACTTCATTTTGCTCCTTGGTTTATAATCCCTTAGAATTAGCTGCTATTTTGTATTTTGTCTACTTCTTGGTTTTTTAATGGTTATTTTTGCATTTTGATTCTTTTGAAGTGCTGTGAGCTCCCTTGCCTCCATAATGAGCAAAAAAGCGGGAAATACATGTTTAAATCATTAAATGAATCAATGAATTTATTTCAGTCCTTAAATATATAAGGAATAGCACTGACCGATCTTAATGACATGGTCTGGGGATTTTGCTTTTAATAAAATAGATGAAATAGCAAATATAGCTATATCTTTAATGAGAAGTTTCTTTTGTAGAATTTAAGGGTCTGTTAAGTATCACAACATTTCCGTTTGTATGGCTTTCTTCCTGTAATTTTGGCATTGTAGAAAGGATTCTTCCTGAGATAAGAAGCCATCTGCATGTACCGAGTACCAATTTCTTTGCAAGTACAATGAAAAATGTCTCTTACTAGATTTCATAATTGGAATCTAGAGAAGATGGTGAATTTTACTCCACAAAAGAACTCTGGATAAAAAGTCTTTAGGATGCTGCTGATTGTAATAGAATCATTCATATGGGTGACTTCAAGGACATTTATTTTTGTAAAACAAATTGCTGGACTTTCTGTTCATTTCTTTTTTTAATAAGAATTATATTAATGGCATTGAGGGACCATTCAGTGCACTTATGAACAGTGCCCACTTTTGACTGCAGTGATGAGTACATTTAATCATTCGTTGTAACTTGAACTCGGAGTCATCTTTTAGCACAAGGGTGGGCAACCTGAGCCCCTACAGCCTGAGACCCCCCCCCCCAATTTGTGATCCCCAGAATATATGGAAATTGTGCTGATGAAATCAGAAAGGAAAAGAGTCAGTATAGGTGGCGCAGATATACCTTTTTCTCCTGCAAAATAAAAGTTGCAATGGGTGCATCAGTTTTCACCTTTAAGATGCTCCAGTGGCCCCCTCAACTTCAAAAAATGAACTGAATATTTTCAGATTTGTCCACCCAGAGATCACTGCATCACTGGGACATGCCTCTTTAGCCTTCAGAGGCTCACATTGTAAGGGAAAGAGATGTTACCCTAATGCCGAAAAAGTTGGCTTTCCTCTGTTAAGAATGTGCCTGGCTTTCCAATCGATTGCTATTATAATTGTAATTTAGCATCAAGGTATATGAAAGTAGGATGCATGGAAACAGTTCCAATACATGATTGATTGATTGATTTATATGATTTAGAAACTGACACCAAGGCTCTAGGTAGTTTACACTTTAAAAGCAAGAAACAATAAAATGAGAAAACAGGTGAAATGCATCTTGCAAAAAAAAAAATTGCAAAGAAGCACAACGTGCTACAGAGACTCAACCACCACCCTACCCCAAGGCCTGGGAGAACAGCCAATGCTTTCCTAAACACCATCAGAGTGGAAGCCATATGGATCTCCGGGGGGAGAAGTTCCAACAGATGGTATTGTTTGACGTCTAAGGGACCCGGAGTGCACCCACCTTGCTGGCTCCTATTGGACAAGCGGAAACTATTAGAGATAAGTGGTGCCTCCAATAGCCAAGTTCTATGCCACGACTATAGTACATTCATAAACAATAAAACCATAACAGTTCTCTACTTTATATGGCAACTAGGACAACAATCTTAACACCCTGTGTTCCCCACTTGTAAGCAGCAGTTGTGCATCTTAAATAACCATGAATATTATTTTATGTTATTTACTCTTGAGGCATTCACTGTAAGGAACATTAGGCCAACATATCTCTGGCAACATAATACAACACGACATTCCCCAAACTTGTCCATATTTTGCAGAAATCTAGCTCCAAGGAGATGGCTC
This sequence comes from Python bivittatus, assembly GCF_059951505.1. Lineage (NCBI taxonomy): Eukaryota > Metazoa > Chordata > Lepidosauria > Squamata > Pythonidae > Python > Python bivittatus. The sequence continues at coordinate 3,649,999 of NW_028277037.1, read as the reverse complement.
TTGTTTTCTCTTGCAACCATCTCAGTGGTTCACCCATGTAGAGGGACAGCTGCCAGTCTTCAGAGAGGGAGCCCAATCTTATGCAGGACCCTGAGATTCATCAGTGATAAACCATTATTGATTCTAAAGTTTGTAAAAGAGAATTCAATCTCACTTTCACTCAACCATACCAACAGGCATACTTGACTACAGGTGAGTTGGCCAAGTTGGGGGAGATAGTTAAGTAACCCAGGAGAAGGATCCAGACAATGGAGTCTTCCAACAGATATCTGTATAGCTTGTTTTTTTAATCCTTTGCAAGCAGCGTCCATCACATGTCCCTTTCCACATCACCTCAGCCTTTCATTGACCTGTTACATAACTGGGTCACATGACTTGCTGCAGTTAACTATTAAGTTTCTGGACTCTGGTTGCTCTTCTCCTGTCCCTGAATGATGTTGATGGAGTGCCCATCTGTGACCTGCTTTATGCAATTCTAATATTAGACCCGGTTTGGTGGCTTCCTTAATTGTTCACCCTCCTCTGCATGTCCACATTTTTCCTCAGGCTCAAATTCTGTCCATCTATTTTTCCAAATATTTTATTTCTTGTAACATATGTTGGACTGCAAATCCCATAATTCCCTATGTGTACCAACAGACTCTAATTTGGATTAGTTTCTGCTTTCTTGCTAAATTGGGTCTCTATCTTGGGTTGTGTCTTGTGATCGGTATGTTGCAAACATAGGTAGAGATTTAGCTAGAAAAGCAGATAAGAGACGGGAATCTTACAAGGCAGATGAAAATTCTTGGTTGTAAGGATGCTCTGAAGCAAGGGCATAAAAGATCCAGACTGGTGCCTCAGACTTTGATCCCTGAATCTTAAAATGCTGCCTGCCCATTTCCGTGCATTATTAAGCTGACATGATACCCTTTTGAAGACCTTATTTATTTACTTGTTTGTTTGTTTGTTTTATTTAGAGTCCCCCATCTCATATACATGAGTCTGGGCGACTAACAATTTAAACAATAAAAACAACCAACATTCTAAACAACAGAAATAGCCTAAAATAGCAGCCAAGAAACACTCAAACTAAAATAAGTCCTATAATGAAGTGTGCATCTGAAATATCCACTCTTGAATTGAGAAATGCTCTCAGAAAAGGCTGATTCTCTTGGCCTTGTTCTTCCTTCCCATCTGGACCACATCCACAAAGGGATTTTCAAAGCATGAAGTCTGTTGCTCTCGGTGTCCTTGCCTTTATATGAGCAGAATCACAAGGAAAGTCAGAGCATCTCATGCTTTATGTCTATCATGGACCAGGATTAAGAGAACAAACTGCAGCCTAACATTCATCTCAGTTCTGGGCATTAATTCATTCAGGGCATCACAGTTAGCTTGGCTCACCTGTGCACACCATCCACAATACTGCAATAAATCTTCTCTAGAGTAGAATTCAAGTTGAAAATATGAGTGCATCTGAAACGCTTAGAATACTTAAAATCGGGCAAACATCATCATCATTATCCCGTATACATTCCATCATTCTTTTTTATTTTTTGCAATTGGAATATGGGAAATGCTTCCCACTCGATCTACATGAGAACCACAAGGGTTAGCAATGGCATCAGCCATTGACCTTGCATGCTCGGGCATCAGGATATGAATCATTTAAACTCACTAATGTTCTGCAGGTTAGTTTACTTAGCTCTCCTTCCAGGCAGAAGAAGAGAAGTTTTGGCAAGAGGCGTCTGTGGTTAGCATAAAATTCTACCTGCATTGGTTCTTATTGATTTTAAAAGACTGCAGAGTAAAATTCTTCTCTGGAATGATTCAGCAGGCAAATTTTGGATTGTGCAAGAAAGGAAGAACATTCCAAACAACTCAAGCACAAGAAGTGAGAGCAGAAGGGCCAAACTAATCAAAGTATTTCCTTAACACAGAAGAAAACCCCATATTGCCAATACATGTACTATTATACATACTGTATGGCAGTATGGTCCCTTGAACCTTGGTGTACCTGCAGACACCCCTGTTAGTACCCAAAATGCTCCATGTCAAGGGTTACCAGATGTCTGCCAAAAGGAGGACATGTTCTCCTTTTTGTCCTCATGTCTTCTGTCCATCAGGCATAGTCTTAAATTCAAATATTGTCCAGCTTTTTGAGTATCTTGGGGTTCATGTATTGTGACCTTGTACATTGTCTGCTTCTTTTTTTCCCTCGTCTATCAACAGACTCAACAGTCTACATTTACATTATTTAATTTATTTCCTGATTCCAGCCATTGGGTTCAATCCAGCCCCTTCGAATCTATGCTTGCTGCAGCCTATAGATTGCATAACTCGTCATATATTTCTATGGTGAAATTTGAAGAGTGCGTTGTTGTCGATTTTACATTATTGCTAGCTATGTTCTTGAAAATAAAGATTTGTTGGAAAAATATTACAATTGAAAAACCAGGCTTTTTGATGCTAGAAAAATTGATATCATATATATGTAGTGTAAAGTCCTTTTTTTTTTTGCAGGTTTTTACTGTAATTTTTGTCACAGATGCCAGTAAAGTTAAACAATTAGTGTGTCCTCCTTTCCCCCATCTGTCCTCCTTTCCAACTGTCCATGTCCTCTTTTGCCTGTTCAGATATCTCGTAACCCTATCCATGTCCCACCTAATTTTATGCTTTATTCTTTTAATGAAAACTATTCAATGGGAAGCAAGAGTCAGTGCTGGGTGTTATCTTTACTGTGAGAAATGTTTTGGCCCTATTATATATCATTAATACATTTTTATGTATTAATATCATTAATATCAAAATTAATTTATGTATTAATTTTATGTATATATATATCATTAATACATTTTTAGAAAAGAATGATGGACAGCTGAAGGCCAGATTTCCGTCATATTGATTCTTCTCATGGAAGTATAGCCAGCTTGTTATTTTTGCAGGCAACTAATGCTAAAGGAACGTGGCACAATCTTACACATGATCACTCAGAAGTAGATCCCATTGAATACCAGCGTAGATTCAGTGAGATACTGAATCTTACTCAAGTACCTGCAGGAAGGTCTGGAGCCCTCATTAACATGAGAACTTGGGCTGTATCACTCACTCCTTCTTTTATATTTAGAGCTTGTCTTTGTTTCAAAATGCACATTTGGGCTTACTAAAGGAATGACCGCAGGAAAGGAATGGAAGATGGACAGGTTTTCTTAATTATTATTTTATTTGCTCATCTCAATGGATTTTAAACAAGACAGGGCTGATTTAGTTTTTAGTCTTTAGTAGTACACTCTGGGCCTTTTCTCACATGAACTCAACCATGGTGGGCAGCATCTCAACCTATCCTGGTGATCTCTTTCTTCTTCCATATAACCACGTCATTGCTTTTATATCATTTCCTGCCCATCACGAGGCTGACTTAACTTGCCCTTAGCTGAACAGGTGTTAACTAGAATTTTCCACTTTATTCTGACTGTCCAAAGTTAGCCTTGAGGTGTGTAAAATCTAAAAAGCTTTGTGACCCTGGAGGGAAGATCAGAGACCGCAGTGGCTTGAATCAAAAGCACTAGGCAAATCAGCCATGGGAACAGTAAATTTAATGCTGGTCTTTTATGCCAACTCAAGAATGGGTGAAGAATATTTCAGCTAAGCAGTGGGGAAGAGCCCTATGCCATTTTCAAATCAGTTTCTTCATCATTCTTCATACTTTTTTCTCTGGATAGCCGTTACTGATATCAGTGAAGTCTTCTTTCCCATTCTGTCATGATTTCTACTTATAAGATGTGGAATCTCTTTCTCATACTTTTCCAGAACTGAGATGTCATTGACTTTCTCTTCAACGTTCTGCTAATGGTTCTTGCATGCCATCATCAATGCTATCTTTGCATTCCTGTACACCTGCTAATGAAAGCAATCAACCTTGTGATGGGAAGGATAAGAGCAACCTTGCTTCATCACGAAGACTATTTCCAGATGACCTATCTGCATGGTATGCTCTGCCTGCATTTCACTGTCCACCAGCAGGGGAGGCAGCCTGAAGCCAGTTTTATGTGCTCCATTCTGGAAGTCATGTTATCCCTCTTATTCAACTCAAGATCTTCCATCCAGACAATCCATGATGTACAGAGGTGGAAGAACCTTGGGATGAACCTCGAACCCTATCCCTAACCTAAGGATCTGCTTGGTTCCAGTTGGTCTAGCAGGTCTGCTGTGGGACTGCCCCCTTCTTGTTAGTCCATAGGCTAACTGCCTATTCTGCAGCACTGGTTTGGTTATGAGAGAGATCAGCATAATGGTTTCAACAGCCACTTTTTATTTTATTTTTTATTTTTCTGTGAACACCAAAGTACTTTTTTTTCTTTCCAATCCAAAGTCCTGCACAGCTCTTTTAAATGCTCTTTATTCACTGATTGCCCTGGTTAAGAGGTGATCCATGTAATATCAATGGCATTTTTAGTCATGTGGGGGGGGGGCAATGTCAAATGTTAGTATTTCCTTAATGATAAGAATAAAGAGATGCAACCCTGGCAAGAAGGAGCAGCTGGACCTTCATTTTAATCAATATATCTGGATGAACCTGTCTGACAAGCTAAGGAGGACTGGGTCTGAATCTAGAAGAAGGCAATAGCAAAGCTTTTCCTTCAGCAGAAGAAGGCTGCATGTCCATGAAGTCCCCTGGAGTTGAACTCAGCTCAAAGGAGATTTTATCTTCTGGAAATAAAATGTGTAATGAAAACTAGTAGCAATAAAAGAGAAACAAAATTAAGATGGAAAATAAAATGAATGTTGTTGCCAAAAAGAACATAAAAAATAAGCATGTTTCAAAGCCACATTCTTACTGACGTGTTGTATCTAAATTTCAAGCCTATAGGGCAGTGTTTCTCAACCTTGGCAGGCTGGGGAATTCTGGGAGTTGAAGTCCATACATCTTCAAGTTGCCAAGGTTGAGAAACACTGCTATAGAATAATGGCCAGAATCTGAAGAAACTGATCTGGTGATAGAAGTCAGTTAACCACATATAAAAAGAAGCAAATAGAGAACCAGACAGATAAGAAAACCTCATTCCAGAAACCACAGCACAGTGAATAATAGTCCAAACCCAACTGTAATGGTGCTTTGAACATGTAAGTGGTACAATATTCTGTAGTGGCTCTGAACTCTGCTCTTAAATTGGAACTTTTAAGAGAAGAGAAAGCCTGGTTGGTGTAAGGCACATTTAGCAAGGCAAACTTCCAGAGATCTAGAAAGACATTCAGTTGACATATAATCTTATCCCTTCTTGTAGTAAGGAGACCCAGGAAGGCCAGTTGGCTAAATCCCAAATGCAACTCCCCTTCCTTTGAAGTTAAACAGCAAGGGAGGAGTTTGTTAGATGCTTTTGTGCTTTGCCTCTTACCAGGAACACCAGCTGGCCAGTCTTTAAGTCTTATATAAGCCCAGATCAGGTTGGGGAATGAAATCTTCCAGGATTCATATAGGAATCCATTGCACCCAAATTTCTATATACAGTGAGTGCTTTTATTTCGGATGGGCTCAATCCTTGTCTGATTCTTTCAAATCCATTTTTCTCTGACACTCAGTCTCCAGATTGGATGCTGTTTCAATTCTAATCCTTTTTTTCTAAGCCTAACACCCATCTTTGCTTCTTTCCTGTTTCTGTGTTTCTAATAAACTAAATGCCACCTTAAACAGATACCTTGGCTGCCAGTTTGTGGCTTGGGTGGTGGAGTTGTTATCGAGAACTATGCCTCCAAAAGTCAGATGATTGGGCGCCCTGCTGGGGAAGGCATTTCCCTTCTTCTCGCCTGGCCCATCCAGCTCTGTTTGAGGAAAAGAAAGGATTGATTTGGCCTTCACAGCTCTCAGAAGATTCTAGTAATGTGACCTTGTCAGAAATGTGTTGGGGAACCCTTTCCCTTTGATGGATTTGAGGGTTGCAGGATTGCCTGGACAGCCTGGCTTGATGGCATTATCAAAAGATTTGCTCCCAGAAAAGTTTGGGAGTTGAGGTTGCAGCAGCCTTTGACATGCTGTAATATATATTTTAATAATTATGTCATATTACTTGAAGTATGTTTCTACACTGTGCATGAGAGAAGCGCTTCATAAAACAGGAATTGGTCCAGGTACCCTACTGCGTTTCATTCTCCTGCTTGCAACACTGAGGAGGACCCATTCATCTGGATAAAAGTCCCTCCTATAAGTAGATCCTTACATGAGACAATGGGGTGTAGCCATTGAAGTGGGTAGATATTTTGCCACACAAGCTAAAGCAACTTCTAATAGTGGGTTTTCTAGGCTGACTAAATGTCATTCTGAACTCTCATTTTTCAGTCTTGGACAACTTCTAGCAGCTGATAAGTAGGTGTTTGTGCAAAGGCAACATATAGCACTTCCTGACAAGGAGGGAGGCTGCATCGTAGTAGGAGAGAGGGAAGGAGAAGGCATTGGAAGAAGCAGCTGAGATAACACTGTGGTTGTATGTGCAGTCCTACGGCTATGACTCAGAGCTAGTGGGGTAGCTGTGAAGACCAGAGTTTTTTGGTGGGGTTTAAAGGAAAGCCCATATTCAGTGCCTAAGATATAACCCAGCAACTGCATAAAATACACAGGGTGACAGTTGCTAGTCCTGAAAGTGCTGTCAAAAGAAGCTCACATTGTGAAGTCTTACAGAAACTGTTAAGTTACCTGCCTTAACTATTTTTGGACAATTTAATGGTGTCACCTCTGTACCTGTCAGCCTTGCGAGGTAGTCCAGACAAGAAGCACACCCAGAAGTTCTAGCTCTAACTTTATTGTAAGGTTACATTAACAGAATCTTGCATCTCTCTCCCCTCACCTTTGCAGTCCAAGAAACCTAGGAGGGTCCCTTTTGAGACATTTGCCACACCCCTATTCCTTCTGCAGACTCAGTTGCCTAGTCTGCGACTCTTCCTCCTGCCTTCCAAGGTCATTCCCACAGACCATTACATTGCCACAACTGAGTTTTGCAGAGAACCCTTTGGCTTTGCGTGCATTGTAATTTGGTGATTTCAAAATACTCTACCAGTTAGCTGGTGTACATGATCCATGTCTCCAAAATCCATGTCTCTGGAATGACGCCCCCCTTGAAGATCCCCATGGCTCCCACCCTTGGATATCTATAACTGTTAAAAACCTGGTTGCTCTTCCAAGACTTGGGATAGGGTGGTTTGGGTGGGGCGGCGGGGGGGTGGCTTTCATTACATTTGTTATGTCTGCCAAATGGCTTTCTGGTTGGCCACAGTTCTTTTTTTACTTGCATCTCCATATGTGGTTTTTCTTCTTTCATGTAAGCTGCCCAGAGTCGTTAAGAAGTTGGGCAGCCTCTAAATTTGGAGGAATAGATAAAAATGGAACATTGCTTAGGATACTGACCATATGTCTTACCGTCACAAGCTCGTTTTCCAGTGTGACTGTGGAAAACAGAGAGAGTTTTGCATTCATCAGCTCCCAAGAAATTTTCATATCCAAAGATTTTTCAAAGGGTTTTGTCTTTTGATTTACATATAATAACACCCTTGTTAGAAATTTCTCTGTCCTTGAAGTAGTGACTAACTTCAGGAGTTATTTACAATAAACTTTCAATAATCAGCTAAATCGACAGATTGTAATAGTAGTTTGTGTTTAAATGAACCTGCTGTTTCTTATTTGAACATTTTTAGATTGTTTTTCCATTCTTCTACTGATTCATTTTTCCCTCCCTGGGCCATATTTTTATTTGAATTTATATATAAGCATTGTGGGTTTTGTTGTGACAGTTTTATTTAAGCTTGTTTTTGTTGTTCTCTTATAAACTCTGGGCAATAAAGTAAAATAAAGAAATTAAGTAAGTGAAATAAATATGAATAATGAAATAGCAGAGACCTAGATTTCTTTCTGTTCGTGCCAACTCTTTTCTAGTCAGTCGAAAGTTCCCCAACTAAGTAGTCCAAGAACATGGAGCAGAAATTACAGTTTCACTGTATTACTTGATCCCAACAGTAGGTGTTCTATCTGAGAATGAGGTTATTATTATTGTTATTGTTGCTGCTGCTGCTGTTGTTTATTCACATTTATCATATATTTATAAATATTTATATATTATCCTCAGAAAACTCTATAGGGAAACTATAATAAAGTAGACCACTTTGGAGGGTCTGACTATTTAGAGCTCTGATTCTATTAAATTGTAAATGGCCAAGGAATTTGATAGCTTCAAGAAACACCACTGTAATCTGCATAACTGACAGTAATTTTCGAAAGAAATAAACTGCTGTGGGTACCTCATGTAACTAGGGCTTGGTCCAAGGGACGCGCCTGTTATTTGTTTGGTAATGATACTCCTAACATTGTACAAATAAGCCAACCTTAGTTCCTCTCAAAGAGGTTAAGCAGGGCCAGAACTGGTTACTATTCATTTGGGAGACCACCAGGGACCATGGGCAAATCTTGTAAAATGCATCGTGAGTTGCATTTTAAATGGAACAAGGGAGAAAGTATATGAGGGCAATGTAGAAAACAGCGTGGGATTATCCAGATTCACTTCTACAGTTTTATTAAAGTAGCCCATTTAATTGTAACTTAGAGCTCTTCCATCCAACCAGCATCTCTGTTCCCCAATCCTTAAAAGCAGTTTGAAGCTGACCTCTAGACATTTCCACTGCCCCCAATCTCAAAATGATGAGATCACCACAAGCCATCATTTATGGCAGTTGTCCAATAGGAGAATGAAAAGTCTAGCATTCCATCAATGCTCTATCCCTAATCCATCCCGTGTGCGTTTCCCAGGTTGTTCTGTCCCAATGAGTGGTTGGTGTAAGAGGAGATGTGAAGCCACAAAGGTACTATCCCTATATGGCAATGATAGCAACTGTTTAAACGATAGTACTTGGCACGATGTTATACAAGTTGAGTCTTTATGTGAAGTGCAGTGAGGTTGGATGGAGGCCAGGAGGCAGAATGCAGCAAAGTTCCACCAATGGGAAGGCAGTCCACCCACAAGCTCTTCATAGTGCCAGTACAGAAAAAGGAAAGGTTGCCTCTTCAGCACTTCTAGATACTTGCCAGAAATCAGTCAACTCAGCTGCCAAATATAGATTATGTCATGAGATCATAGAAGTCCATAGCTACCTCTGGAATGGTGCAGAGATCCTGCATGGAAGTGTCCTTACTAGGAAATCACTAGCAGCAGCTTACTGCTTTTTCTACGACTTCAGTCTATTATTGAAAGCTGGCTAATCCTAGAGGACACACGTTGGATGTAGAAGCTTCAGAGGGAGTCACAGGTTGCCTAAAGGCAGTAAAACAAGTAATGTCAATGTAATGCTCTTGACTGTTTAACTCTAATAGTACAGATGATATTACACCAAATGAAATTGTTTTTTGAGGCTTCCTAGTAAAAAGCAGAGATTTGCTCTTCTGTGTTGAGCAATTCATACGTTACATTTCAGTAGATATTAATTCAGGGTATCTCCAGAAAGATTCAGGCCCTAAGAAGAATTTCTGAGATCATGGGAAAATCTGATTAATTATTCCAGTTGTACAGGTAGAAGCTGAAAATACTGTGAACGTCATGCATCTGGAAAGAAATTAAATTGTGTTGGTGGAAAAGGCTGTTGTTTTCTTTATGGGTTGACCTCATCTTCTGTTTCTGTTTTGTTTTCCCCTGATTGGGAGTTTCATGCTTTTATAGGAGGGAGGGACTATTTTCTTCTTTTCCTTTCTCCCACTAGGAGGATATAAGGCTCAGAAATACAAGCTTTCTACCAGAAAACTTCCTTAATAAATCCAATTTCGCTTTTTTGTACCGTAATCATTTGTTCCTAGAAATTCTTAGGGCTTGGTTCTATTCACATACTGCATTAAAGACAGACCCCAGTGAATGAACAGGACAGTTCCAACTGGCATTGTCTCAGTATTTTCATGACTAGTTACAATTTATAGAGCATTTTCTATCAACATTAATGGAAGCCCCAGAAGGATAACAATTTCAAGTTAGTGTTCCCCATGTTTTTTTACTTTAATGTTGGTGCATAGGCAAAGGTCTTTAGGCAACTGAGTCCCACCATCCTGTTCAGTACAGGAAAGCACCCACAACAGATGCTTGTTGTCCTCTGCTTGTATACATCCAGTGGAGGAGGGCCCATTCTCTGGATCAGTGTATCTCAACCTTGGCAACTTTAAGATGTGTAGACTTCAACTCCCAGAATTCTCCAGCCAGCATGCTGGCTGGGGAATTCTAGGAGTTAAAGTCCACACATCTTAAAGCTGCCAAGGCTGAGAAACACTGCTTTGGATAGTAGGTTCCACTGTCAAACAGCTCTTTCTTTTAGGTCATTTTTCCTGACATTTGCTAGGAATCTGTCTTCCTGTAACTAAGTCCACAACACTGTTTCATAGCCTTCCTCTGTATTGCCATACTCTTCCTCCATCATCATATGCTGGTGGGTTATTATGAAGATTCTAAAAAGAATTCGGAAGTCGAAATGTTTTCTTGATTGAAAATCAGTTAAGATGTATATGTAAAAGCATAAATGCAATCAACATACCTATAGGAAAGATAATATACAATATATTTATATATTTATTCTTATATATTTATTGTTTTAATTAATTGTTATGCGCCACCCCCAGAGTCACTTTTGGTGAGATGGGTGGCCATATAAATTTGATAAATAAATAAACAAACAAATAAATATAAATAAATAAATAAATAAATAAAATAAATAATGGAAATGTAACTCAAGAGAACTGGGATATAAAACTTTTGGAATAAAAAATGGCATAAATACCGAATCCTTACTATTCATGCTTGTTCTAGGAATCCAATTTGTATTTTGACATTTTATGTCTAAATTTACACTAGTCTAAATATGCGTATTTTAGTGTCTCATGGTTTATTTAAGTACATGTAAAAAGGTTAGCAACTCCAGCTATCATTTCAGCTATAGTATTGGCCCTGTATTCAAAACTGGAAGAACTGAGATACTAGAACCTTGTAATTGTTTAAGCATTTATGCTTGTCATATTCATGGGTGCTTCCAGGTATTGGAGGATCAGAAGAGTTCCACTAATATTAACATTCCAAACAATTCCAAGCCCCTCCTTTTTTCTTTTTTCTTTTTCTTTTAACATGAGAAGCATTTTTTAAGACTTGAAAATAACTCTTGGTGATCTTTAATAGTAAGCCCAGAAGACAGCAGTGGAACTCTGGCTCCTCCTATGGGAAATTTCAAAGGACTACAAAAGGATGTTTGTTTAAAGAAACAAAGATAAGTTAAAGAAACATTTCAGAGTAGAAAAACTATTGCTTAAAGTCAACCGAAGCGCAAAGCATCACTTTGATTGTGATAGTAACAGGTGTAATAGTAATTAGCTTTATACTTATAAGCATTCTTCTTTGATATTTTCAGTTTCTGTGAGTAGCTTTTATTGTCTTATCCTAGAATGCATTCTCCAAATAGCACCCTCAGTGGAATGGATCCGGTTCCTTCATTAGCATTAATTAGAATTATTTGCATATGCTCCATACACTCCAATCTTAAAACTCATTTGGAAATGAAAATGAATGTGGTGATATGAGTTTCTTTGAGGGCTACAAGTTTATTAAAGAAGCATTATGAGTTTAATGTTCCAAGTGCTTCAAGTCAGGCCCATAATTTTATAATTCTAAGAACGTAATGAGTGTTTGAAGAAGCCTGATTGACATTGTTAATCATATTCCTAAAGGTTAGGCCCAAATTTCTAGGAGCCCAGGCAACCATCTCCTTGGGATCTTTCTCCTTGATATATCCACATGACAGAAAATAGTCAGGAGTTTAGTCCTAAGAATTGATGAACAGAAGCTGAGAACCAGGTGTCAAGGAAAGAACAAGTTGAAAAGAGGGCTACCTTAGTTATCCCATTCAGTTAGAATGAAAGAGTTCAGCTCATGAAATGCTGGTGGGAAAAAAAATTAGATTTATGGTATCACCTGATTTCCATGGCTAAATGAACCTGTGTTGAAATCTTCACATGTTGTCTGAAAGGTTCACCTCTGATCAGCATTCCCATGGTGCTGGAACTAAGCAATCGCTGAAGAACCTTGCTGTTGCTACCATATCTTTTTATGAACTTTTTTTGAAATACAATGTCCCTAGAATAGCCAGGATACCCCAATTTTAACTTTTTGTCCCATGATGCTGGCTTCATTCTGAGGCCATGATTGATGCAGTCTTATCCCATGGTTGTCTGTACTGCAGAATACCTGGCAATTGCAAGCCATACAGGATAGGGAAGAAATGCATGACAGTGCATCATTACTGTCAGGCTTCCCTATGCTGTCAAGACAAACATTTTAAGAAGAGAGTTTCAAGAATGCAAAAACTCAAAGAAGTAAGTTTAATGTAAAAAAATTTTTGAAGCCATATGGAAGAATCCCAGTGACTGCTGTGTATTAGATGCAAGCCCTATTGATAGTGAAAACTAGTTTCAAACTCTTGTATTTTTTTCTCCTACCTGAGTGATGCAATGGACCAGGTACCCTTCTGTTTGGGTCAGGAGGCCCTTGTGTCCATCTCTTTCTTGTTTTGATAATGGACAGATCTGGGCTTCTGGTGAGGATTCATGGTGAACTAGACATCCCTGAAGGAGCGGGGATGGCATTGCAGTGGAGATCGGCAGCCAGAGGGTGAATTCTGGCCAGTGCAGTCTTCCTGGATAAAGGAGAGATTGTGAGATCACCTACTTGCACTCTGGATAGCTGCTCCTTGTAAGTAGACTGCAGAAACAGAAGTTTTTGCAGTCGGCTTGTGAGTTGAGCGGCTGGGAGTCAAGGGATTTCAATCAAGCTTGCAGCCATAATGCAACCTATATGGAAACAAGGTTCAGATAAGTCTAATTTCTTAAACATTTTCAGATGTAACTAATTTACAGCAAAAGAGAGATTTTCTGAGCGGCAGGATAAAAAAATTCCACAAAGGAAAAAAAAGATTTTAAAGATTTTAAAACTTTCTGCAAAAAGCTTAACAAGGAGTGGATGTAATAAAGCTTAAAACAGATAAAGGGGATAGTTATTTTGAAAGATTATTTTTTGGTGAAATTGCTTTTGAACAAATTGGAATTAAAATAGACAAACAAACCAGACCTTTATGGGAATGTTTTTTGTTTACTATTAAAGAGTGCAGACAATTGGTGGATTTTACAAAACAAAAGATAAAGGTAATATGAGCCAGATTAAGATGCTGACTATAACTGTGGAGATGCTGACTGTGATGCTGACTGTAACTAAGGAGTGCCATTTGAGGTGGAAGTATTAAGGGCACAGGAAGACAAAATGGGGGGGAAAGGGAAGCTTGTCTTTTCTCTTTCCCTTGCTTGTGATGCTTTCAAAGCTAAAAAATTTTGGATTCAAATGCACACACTGATTCAGAGGATTTTAAAGATTAATATGCAACAGAGACCAGAGGTTTTTCTTTTGGGATTGATGGACAAACAGTTGGAAAAAGTCATGGAACTTTGTTTATGTATATGATAACCACAGGGAGATTATTGCGTGCACAAAGATGGAAAGATTTGGCATTACCCGCCATGGATGAATGGTTGGTGAAGAGGATGGAACTCTCTGAGATGACCAGATTGACTTCTTTGATCAGTGAAAAGATAATATCTACGTTTATTGCTGACTGGAAACCCCTTATGGATTTTTTGCGTAAAATAGAAAGAAAATGAACTTATGATTTATGATTTTGATGATTGGACAGGATAGAGAGTCATGATGTAACCACAGAGTAAGAGGTAAATTTATAATTCTACTTATAACTGCTGTAAGGATCAGAAACCACTTCTTTTTATCTTTATTCTTTCTTTTCTATTTTTCTTTTACTTTCTTTTACTTTTTTCACTTTCAGCTTTCTCTTTCATTTCTTTCTTTCTTTCTTCCTTTTTCTTTTCTTTTTTCTTACTTTATATTAGTTTGTATTAGTTTTTATCTTCCTTTTTATATATAAAAAGATAATGGGCAGATCCGATATCAAGCTGGGTTTTTTTACCACGTGAGAAGTAGCTCCCAAAATTGTGCACGCAACTCATTGTACCTCCACAGCAAGGACTGGATTCCACTGAGGATTGTGAATGGGGCACATAATACATACAGATTTCAACCCACTTGCCTTCTCACAACATTTTTGGATGGTGGTCTTTCTATCTTTAATTAAGAGCTGACCACAAACTGTTGCTTTAATATAATGCCGTAAGTCACAAGTTCTAACTCTATGATTTTTTTTTCATGCCATGAAACATACATAATTCTTTCCAAGATAGGTTTTGCGGTATTATATCTATGACAGTCATAATGCAGTACTCAGTACTGGAAAAAACAGCCAGATTTTAATTAAAGACAATCAAACCAGCAAATTGCTCTCTGCTATTTTAGATTTGTTGAAGATGTTGGAGCAAATGTTTTAAACAAATGCCACTTTTCTGTATTTGCATGTGTAATATGTAGAAGCATAGGATATTTGTTAATTATTTGTGTAGCATTTATGAAGTTGTCTGCAAAGCCACACTTTTGCAAATGTATCTTGATTTCAACAAGCACAGGAATTCATTTGTATGTACCATTATCGGCATCATTAAATATTCTCATGTTATTTATGGACTTATTTATGCTGTTACTCGGTATTTATATAGTGATTTTAGAACAGATTTTTGTTAATGTGAAATCAATATGTCTGATGCCATGGCCTGAGTTCTTTTTCTCCACAATAATGGACATGTTTATATTTTTTAATTAGGAGAATTTGTATTAGTGCTGAAACAAAGAGGCATATGACTTGATGCTTTGACAAGCAGTTGTAATAACTGACTAACTGAAATATATCTGTTAAATTAATAGGATTTTTACAGCTTGGGATGCAATGCTACATTCGAGAAATAAATCCCACATAAATTGAAGGGGGATTATGATTAGTAGACATGTAAAGATTCTCCTGTAACTTAATTATTCTACAATATACTTGAGTTTAAATCTCTGTATTAGCACTTAAAAAAAAAACATAATGAACCACCAAGGTACATATTAGCAAAAAGAAAAAAAAATAATTAAATGAGGCACTAAAGCATGAAGATAGGCATATAGGAGTTTAAATAGTTAAGGCTGTAATCATGCAGAGATTTCTGGGAGAAACTTCTCAAAAACATGTTTTGAATAGAACTGTGACTTGAATATTGTGGTAAAAAAAAATTATTTTATTTTTTTTGCATATAAGTCAACAGTTGGCATTTTGGTTTTCCTAACATTTTGAAACTAACCTGAAAAGGATTCTTCTCAATTGAGCATTTAAACCACTAATGTAAACTGGGATACTCATTTGCCATATGTTTTCTTTAGTCTTTTTCAGTTGTTGACTAAGCTTTTGCTTGGCCCGTAAAACTGGACTGATGACATTTTTAATGTTCCAAGGGGAATAATAGAAACCAAGCTTCTGTGGCACATCAACACTTAAAACTGATTAATCCATTATTTTGAAGTAATAGCAGAAACTGGTTTAATTCAGTCCTAACAATCAGGACAGGATAAATAATAGGGCAGAAGCAGCAGGCTATTTTAATCATGGTCTTTAAACGCTCGTACATTTTCTCCAATGCCATAGGGGCCTCTACAAACACTTTATTTCAAGAATGTATATGGCCGCCTATCTCACCCAGTGGTTCTAGGCAGCTCACAGCAGCCAATAGAAACAGCATATACCCTTCCTACCAAGGCACCAGAACCACCCATACTGTTGACCCCCAGACTCAAGCCCCTCCTAGCCCAATGCTTGGGGAAAAAGCCAGGTCTTTATGGCCTTCCAGAAGGCTAAAAGGGTAGGGTCTCCCCAAATCTCAGATGGGAGACTATTCCAAAGGGCTGGGGTAGCTACAGAGAAGACACACGTCCAAGGTGCCAGTAGGTGACAACATTTGAGGAAACAGAGCTAGAAATGGGTCACCCTTTGTAACCCCGTGGGGCAGACATGGACCCTCATGTCTGAGGGTGTAACATGGGTGAACTGTGGAGTGCCCAGAACTGCATATGCTGTCACATTCTGGACCAGTTGCAGCTTCTGGATGGCCTTCAAGGGCAGCTCCATGTAGAGTGCGTTGCAGTAATCCAACTGGGTCATAAAACATTGTTCCTTGCCCTCACCAAATTATTTCTCCAACTGAATGGAAGAACTAAGTAACTGAAACCAGTGACTCACGCTACATGCCCACTCAGTCTCAGAAATGATCGGATTACACACCGTAGACAGGCAGATGGATTCACAGAGTTCTGTCACCTGTGTTTCCTTGCAGCTGTTAGATTTCTGCTAAAACAACTGCTTACCACTGCAGAGACTAAATACAACAATTTCCAAAATCATTTTGAAGTTTGAAAGTGATCGTAATCAGAACTGTACTGTAACATAAACTGATCTGTACCTGTGTTGCATTGATGATGCTGTTGATGATGATGAAGGTGATAATATAGGATTGTCTACATATGTCATGCTTTGTGAAGCAAGATATATGTCAAAATCTTCCCAATGAAAGCTGATACAACAGAGAGAGAGAGAGAGAAAATGAAAAGATGGAGAAAAGGCTTAGGAAGTATAGCATATGTAATTATTTCAATCAGACATACTTTGACTTTTCCTTTTCTTTTTCTTACTTTATATTAGTTTGTATTAGTTTTTATCTTCCTTTTTAAAAATCTTTAATAAATACATATATAAAGAAATGATAGGTAGTATATTCAACCATGCTGAAGACTGAACTGAGACAAAAACTACATTTATTTTTGTTTTTAAAAGTTTTTAAAAAGTTAACTTTGTTACAGTGGAAGACATTTGCTATAGCTTAGTTTGGAAATTGTACAGTCAATGTTTACAGCAGGGGCCTCTCTCACACAGAACAAGAACTGTGTGTAACTATAATGATTGTTCCTGAGCATCAATTTGTTCTTACATGCCACAGAAGCAGTTTTAAAAATGCTTTGAAACATGAAGCAAAAGAAGCCTTTTCCATTGGCAGAACATAGAAGCAGCTTTGTTACCCCCCCTTTTTTTTTCTGAGGGGGAAGGAAAGATGTATTAGCCAGCTTTCCGTCATATTACTACAAAAAGATCCCTTGACTCATGATATTTTAAGGACATAAACGAATTGTGCCAAATTGCCATATCAACAAGGGAAAATGGGACTAGTACTTTGTTTTTCTCCTAAGTATTTCCAAGGCAAATTAATGACAGATTTTCTTTTAAAGTGAGTGCAAATATTTATAATTTGAAAATTGAATGTGGTTGCTTTTCATTCTTTTTTAACCTAGTCAGTTCCAGCCATGGAGAAAATTAAACCGCAAGAGCTAAGGTTTAAAGTATCCAGTGTTTTAGAGAAGAAAAGCAGGCTACTGAACTCTATATTCCTCAGGAGGGCCTCTTCTCAATCCAGTCCAGTCAGCGTTGTGGCAGCTGCAAACCAAATCTATTCATTTGAGCAAGAACAACGGGGGGGGGGGGGAGCCAGGTAATGTGCTAATAGGAAGCAAGGAACACAGCAGGTAAACAGAGAACAGATGCTTAATTAGAGACTGCAGCCAAATTCATGATCGAGAAGTATGCAGTCTAAGTCAGGAGAAACTACAAGTGTGTGGACCTGCACATATGTGTGTCCATAGCCTACATTGTAAATGTAAAGAGTGGGGAGAACAGCAAAAAGCCAAAAAAGAGAAGCTGTAGAGGAACACAGGTGGAGCTGAAGAAGATACATAGCAATCGTTAGTAAAACATGAGCTTAGCCCGGGAAAACAGGAAAGCGTGTGAAAGAAACTCAAGATTGCCCCTCCTTGAGTCTCTTGGGTATATAAGTGGGAAAGAAAGAGAAACTCTGTGAGGCTTTCAAGATTCTGCTATTATAGCTATATCAATAAAGTAGAGTTCTAGCACTTTCTGGTGGTATCTGTTTCCTGACCTGGACTTCCTCAGAGGGATGACAGAAGCAAAGATACTAGAGATTGGTAGGTGGTCATTTAAGATTAAGCCAATAATACCACTAAAACTGATGGTTTTAAAGCAGACCTGGAGCCCAAAGAACGGATTATGGGTACACTTGATGTCACTTCAGGTCTTTGGAACATGTGGAAAAGGACAAATAAGCGTGTACGCAATCTTTATACACACCTGTACATGTAAACTTCTCTGTCTCTGTCTCTCTCTCTCTCTCTCACACACACACACAATGAACTTCTTGTTCCTACCTTTGGGAGCAGCTATTGGGGATTTCAAACCTCATTGCTGGAAAAAAAGGGGGGGGGTGAAATATGGCCCCTGTAAGCCCTTTGCTTCTCCAGTTTACATCCTTTTTATTTTGTAGAAGGGGGAGAAAATCATGCTACGTCCCTCTACCAGTGGCAGTCATAGAGGAGAAAATTTCACAAAGGTCATCGGATTTGTGCTCAGAAAATTCTGCTGAACTGTGTCCACTACTGTGTTTCACAAAATCTACTTTGTTTCTTAAGACAGCGCTATCTGTAACAAAGCACGATGATGTTAAAATGGTGATATGTAGATGGTTTCCACACAAAGGCTGCCATTAAGTGCTTGTGTCCCAATGCCTGACCCAGACATGTCAGTTAGGGCATCTGCACAATCTCATCACCCAGATGTCATCTGCTCCCTTTGGCCTTTCCCGACACCTGTGAAAACAAGAAATTATGCCTGTGCAAGTGTGTGGAGGCAGGAAAGGACTGGAGGAGGAGGGCAAAGGAATTGCAGCTTTATTCCAAAAACCATCAGCTTCGTCTAATGTGGAGTTTCAATTGGATCTTACAAGTTTAGCTGTTTGGGAGGAAGCAGCCTTGAACATGGATGATCCGATAGTGCCTACTTCCTTTGCTTCACATAAGGTAGTACGTTAATAGCACCATTTCTGGGGTGGTTGAGATGCACAGCCTTTCTGCACCAACTTTGCATGCACTTTAGTGGGATGGCTCTGTGATCACAAGAACCCAGCTGTGTAAGCTGTATATACAAGTCTACACCTATTTTAGGACTTCTACACCAGATACCAATATTTCTGTTTCAAGAGCAGCTAATTACTTGCATGCTCTTATCAAATCCATGGGTTCTTTTTCTTGAATCCTTCCTTTACTCTTAAGATTTGAAGTAAGATCCATCTTCTTGTTGTAGAGTTAGGTTTGCCTAGTTCTTCTTCTTTGCCTTCAACTGTCAGCAAAAGGTATAATGTGATGTTTTCTTAATCTTGGTATATTAATTAGGTGTCACGCTATTTCTGAGTTTTGCTTCCTCAATGCTTTTTTGTTAATGTTTATTGTTCTTGAAAGTTGTTAGGCATCTTGAGCCCTAGGGAGGTAATAGTTGGGACCAAAATGATTATATATTGAATTTATTAATTACGGGTTGGATTTCATTCCGGGATGGCAGCAGAACCGAAGGAGAATTAAGACAGTGAACAATTAAACAGATGAGCTGAAATGAATAAAATGCAGTCTGAAACAGCACAAGGAAGTACCATGTCCTTAAAATTTGCAGTTATGTCAATAAAAATATTCCTAGAAGGCTAAAAGTGCTTCAGTTCTGCAAGATGAGGCCTCTGTTGAGAAGGAATAGCTTTCAAAATGTTCCGAGGCAGGAACTATAAGTCTTTACAGAAAGAGAAATCTTGTTTTGCTGTATGCTACATTCCAAACCTGGACATGAGAGAGAACCTCACAAATTCTGTAAAAAATGAACATCCACAGAGGCCAAATAAATGTTACTGTCATGTACGCATCGTAAGTTCAAAGCTCCTTCCGATGTAAAGCATTACTTAAGACAATAATATTGCACCAGCGTCACTCCTAGGTTAAACTTCCTTCATATAATTAACATTAAGCCAAGGCTGCTCTGTTTTACCTCACAAAGAGAATGACTCTAAGGTCTGACAAAGAAGGAAACAATTCTACAGCAGCCCCAAATCTGTGCAGATGTTAGTAAGTGTATTCAGATTAGTTAGTAACAGTAGCTGCAGGCAGAGGTAGTCGGTATATTAGTTGATTGCCATAATAATACATTCTCCCACCTATATGTGGCCAGGAAGCCACATTTCCTGTGTTCTGTGAAAGCAGAATGAAGTCTTCGCTTTGAACTTGGTTTGGCTGGTGATAGTACCGCTCAAGTAGATTAAAGACAATACTTTGTTTCAGAAGAGTTCATTCTATGAATAAGGCACCCTACATAATCTTGCATTCCCACAAACAGTTGGTTCTTCCTTGCATTCTATTGATTGTTGTTGTTATTGAAAGCCTATTGGGAATTTTGAGAGAAGTCAGACCCATCCCTGATCCAATTTATCAAGTAAATGTTTCAGATAAGAACCTGCCTTGACTTCAGTGGACCTTTCAGCTTTCTTTGGCAGTATGAGCGACAGTGTATCCATGCTTATTGACACCTTGGGAATCAAAGGTTTTGTATAGGTAGACCTTGTGAATTCGTACCATCACTGCCCTGTCTTTGATACAGCCTATGAGAGATAAGCCACAAGACAGAGTTTCTCAGGACAGAGGTATCAATTATGTCAACAACCGACAACTGCTTAGCATCATGACCATGAGGTGCAGGCTAAGATTCCACTGAAATGTGGGAAGGGCACTGGGGGTAAAGAGGGGAATTTCACCCTCACGCTGACAGAAGGCCTTCAGCTGTTCAGTGTTGCTTCATTCTAGTTTGAACTGAAGATTTGTATCTAGCTGCAACAGGTTGCGTTTCAGATGTGTCTGAAATATTTCTGGTGGGGTGGAGAGCTCCAAGCTTTCAAAGGGGCAACAAATTGGACTCAAAACTCAACTCAGCTGACTTGGCAATCCGTTTGGGATGGGGAAAGCACAACAAGGACTTTTTTTTTAATGTGCATATGATGAAGGCCAGATTCTTTACTTTAATCAGCCACTGCTAAATTTTCCCGGGATCCTGAGCTCCAAGGATTTTGTGAGAGCTTGTACAGACTTATATATAAAACCATGTAAGGAACCCTGACAGATAGATACATTTATTATTTTTTAGGTTTGAGCACAGTAGGAGACCTAAGTAGATTATAGAGCTTTTCCAATTAGTGCCAGGCTGGGTGATCCTACCAGTTATACCTCCTGGACATCATTTGCCCCCCACTTCTCCAGTAAATTTTCCAGGTTAACCAGTGCTGAAAAGAGGAGGCTCAGAAAAGAAGCCATGTTTTTGCACTCCTGTTATTCTCAAATGCATGCACGCATAGTCACAAATGCAGTGACGTCAGTCAGTCCGTCATTCAATAGCTTTCTATGATATTCTCTTTCCTCCAACAGTGATAAATGCATGAGCGTTGGGGGCTGCAAATGGAAAAGCAAAGGCCTTATCAATACCCTCCCAGATAACAATGAAGCAGACATGGTTTTGCTTGCTATTAGTGGGCAGTGAAAAAAGGCCTGCGGCATAGACCCCTCCCATCAAAGTTGATGATGATGCTGCCAGCCAGTGCCCAGTGCAAATAACCTGCCTTTAGACTTAAAGTATACTGAATTCAGGAGTTTATTTAGCTACTCAGAACTCAATGAAGCCCTTGCTCGTTCCGGTTTAAGTCTAAACGTCTCTCATTTCAGTGATATATTATGTGTAAAGCAAATAGAAGCCGATTTTGATCTTGTTACTTTTAAAATATTTGCAAGTTAGACATTATAGATAATCTATTGCAGATCATGAAGAGATTTTTAACTAACACTTACAGTATCTTCCTTCTGACAATCTTCTGCCCTATATTTTTACTAAACTCCATATTGGTTCCAGTAGTTTGGAGTGGTTTCAATAGAATTTCCTCTTGTTTATACGGTGAAAAGCAATCAGTCTTTTAGTGACCATTGGTAATGTATTATTATCCTATAATTATTTTTTTTAATAGCAAGTTTCAGCATGTTATTTTCATAGACCAAGTGGCACAGCTTGCAGAAGATTTATGCCACAAATGATGTCTAATACCCATTTCCTTTTTCAAATAAGGGGAGCATTATGTAATCTGTTTGGGCCATTAAATTTCTTCTCCTGACATTTTTATAGCCTCACAAGATGAGTAAGGCCTCTTTGCCCTTTTAGTCTCTTGGAGACAGTTGTGTAAATCCTTAGTATGTTATTTCTAACAGACCAGTGGGATGTGGTGCATGTTACACTGGGTAAGGTTTATTGACTCCTTCATGTCATGATCCCATCTGCAACATTTGGCAGCTGAGGAGTAACTGCTCAAAATATTCAATTTCTGTACTCTGTGAAGAACGTGGTAAGACCAAATCTAGCATAACATAGATACTGAGTGTGTGGAGTGTCTGATTCATAAAATCCTGTTGCTGATAGATCTCTGGTGAACTGAGTAAAGATATCACTCATTTTTTTCCATTACTCAAATCAGTGCCTTCCTCACGATTACTCCAACTGTGTCTGCCCGTTACAACCATGCATATAATTTTTCCATACACTCATTTTGTTACGGCAGGTTCTTGTGATGGAATACGGATGCTCTCCTGAAATAGTCCAAAAGGATGTGAAAAGAAGGATCAGGAAAAGATCAATAAAACATTCTGTGGGGAAGGTTTTAACTGTTTATGAAAGAAAATACTATTAGAAGTTATAGTTTATAGCTGATAGGCAAACCTGGCTGCTTAGAGAATGAAATAACAAAGAATTGTTTATCATAATAACACAAGGCTAAAGTAATGCTAACCAAAGTAAGTTTGTTGGTTCAGGTTGCTGATTAGGAACTTTAATAAAATATCCGACAAATGCACACACTGCCTACACATTCAGAAGAAACAAGAAATTCAAATCACAGGGTGTTTAATCTACTGTGACCGAAGGATCACAGTTTGTTAAAAGCAAGGTTATGCAAAACTCACTTCCCTACAGAGAATTACAGGATACACAGTTATACATCTCTGCCCCTGGTGAATTAAGTGATGCTGTGAATGTCTTATCCTGGTGCCCGGAGGCTATGCGGGTCTGGATGGGGAACAACAGGCTTCAACTGAACCCCGGCAAGATTGAGCAGCTTTGGGTTTTGGAGCCTTCCAGTGCTAGGACTATACCATCTTTGGTGCTGGATGGGATGGCACTGCCCCCGACAGACCCAGTATGCAATCTGGGTGTCTTTGAGTAGGTGGCAGTCATGGCTAGGAGGACCTTTGCACAGCTTTGTGTTGTGCACCAGTTGCACCTTTTCCTGGATCGGGGGGGGGGCTCTGCTCACTGTCACGCATGCCTCCCGGTTGGACTACTATAATGTGCTCTACACGGGGCTGCCTTTGAAGAGTATCCAGAAGCTTCAACTGGTGCAAAATGCAGCAGCATGGGCAGTTATGTGTGCCCCTAGAAGGGTACACATTACACTTTGGCTCTGTGAGCTGCATTGGTTGCCAGTTTGCTTCTGGGTCCAGTTCAAGGTGCTGGTTTTGACCTTTAAAGCCCTTCATGGCATGGGGCCGGGTTATTTGAGGTATCGCCTCTCCCTGATTACATTTGCCCATCCCATCAGGTCTGACAGAGAAGGCATGCTGCGGGTCTCGTCTGTCAGGGAATTTCATTCCCCAGAGGTGGGCCTTCTCTGCCGTGGTGCCTGCCTTGTGGAATCTTCTCCTCCTGGGAGTTAGGTTAGCTCCATCCCTCTTAAGATTATGCAAGTCCCTCAAGACCTGGCTATGTGATCAGGCCTGGGGGTCTCATGGCACCAGGGAGATTTTGTGATGGCTCCTTTACTATGGTTAACATCATCCTCTCCTGTTTTGTGTGTTTTTTATACTTTTCATAGTTTTAATAGTTTTTTTATATGTATTTATTGGGGGTTTTTTAACTGAGTGTTGTACGCCTCCCAGAGTCACTTTTTTGTGAGATGGGCAGCCACACAAATATGATAGATAGATAGATAGATAGATAGATAGATAGATAGATAGATAGATAGATAGATAGATAGATAGATGTCATTTCACACTTGTTGATTACACATGGCTGCATTTTGTTTTGTCCTGTGTTCTTGGTGGGCAGTGCATACAAAATGAAAAACGTCTTTGCCAATACTACATGAACTATAGGGTATAGTAGCTCTGGAAGGCCTTTCATCCTGGAACAGTACATTTCGGATAAATTTTTCCCTCCTTTTGTTTCATCTAATGATAGAATTTAAGCAGAAAGGGGAGCAGCTTTTTGACTTCCTGAAATGTGTGTTAGATTTGTAACACTTTATCTGTGGTTCTTGGAGTATCAGATGGTTATTGAACATGAAGGTTTTCCAATGATTCAATAGTTGCAAGCGTTATGACAAGGTTCAGAAGAGACATTGCATAAAAAATGCACTTCACATTTTGAAGAAGATTGGAAAATTTTATAAAGATGGTCCTGTTATTTTCTGATCAGCTTTTTTCCAAGAAAGTGCCTTGACATTTCATAATCAAGGATTTCAGGTTCTAATTAACAGAAGCAACAGGCAAATTGGTGTTTTCTAAGAAACATAACTGACCTTGGGGTACAATACATAGGCCCCCAGGAAGAACTTTTCTTACCAATCTGAAATCTATTTAAAGCAAATGTGCAGAAATAAATGTAATCAAGTTTTAATTGAAAGATGAATATCTCCATTATGTTTTGTAATTCTGTTGCGTGCTTTCAAAATTATAAAGATACAGAGATTTGATTCCTTTTAATTTGGCTGCTTTCATTTTAATTGGTCATCTGACAATGTCTATTAATGTTGCTATATCTGATGATGTTTTTTAGAGTGTCTGGAGGTGAACTATTTGACCGCATTGTGGAGAAAGGATTCTATACTGAAAAGGACGCAAGCACTCTGATACGGCAGGTCTTGGATGCTGTTTTCTATCTCCACAGAATGGGCATTGTTCACAGAGATCTCAAGGTAATACAACGTAATAGCACTATAGATATATGTTAGTAACAGTTTGGTCTAGTGGTTAAGGCATCAGGCTAGAAACGGAGACCATGAGTTCTAGTCCCACCTAGGCACAAAGCCAGCTGAGTGACCTTGGGCCAGTCCCTCTCTCTCAGCCCTAGGAAGGATGCAATGGCAAACCACTTCTGAAAAATCTTGCCAAGAAAACTGCAGGGACGTGTCCAGATAGT
This sequence comes from Python bivittatus, assembly GCF_059951505.1. Taxonomy (NCBI): domain Eukaryota; kingdom Metazoa; phylum Chordata; class Lepidosauria; order Squamata; family Pythonidae; genus Python; species Python bivittatus. The sequence continues at coordinate 3,624,877 of NW_028277037.1, read as the reverse complement.
CACCAGAAGTCAAAAACTGACTTGAAGGCACCCAAAAACAAAAACAAAAAACAAGTTAGATGAGATTTCTCCAACCTAGCACTCAACAGCTAGGTTGGGAATACAACTCTCAAAATTCCCATCCAGCCTAGGTAGGAATCTTGGAATTACAGGCCCAACACCTTTGGAGAAAGTTGAGCTATAGAAAGGTCCAGTAGATTAATTGGTTTTTGATACAGTAAGTTTTAGTTTGTCTGGATATTCTTAATTAAAGGTTACCCATATCTTTGTGGATGGAACTAGATTTTACAAAAGGCATGGCTGTCAGTAAAACCAGGGCCCTTGTTTTATTCCCCCAGTCTTCCTATATTTTCCCCAATAATATGAATAGATTAATTTTCAACCCTCATTTCAATGGTATCTATCTTAGCTTGACAGCTTGGTGCAAAGTCTGTTTTCTTTCTGATGCCTAATGAAGACTTTTTTAAAAAACACTGTATGGGATTTATAGACTAAGAATTCTGATTTGTTTTAATGGTATTTTATTTGTTTTCCTTGACCATATTTCTATTTAATATAATTGTGTAATTCCAATGGTCTAAAGCCATTTATTAAATAAATAAAATTATTGTGTAATTGTAACGTAAATTTAATGCAAACTGTTTCAGGAGCCATAGTGACTGTCACATAGGAACGGTTCTGCGCTGAATAAATGGATGCACAATAACCCTTATAGTGAGGATGATGAAGAAGAATACTTAACAAGTCATTCATCATGTCAGTTCTTGCCCCTTAGATTTCATTTTTGGAAAAAGTTGCAGAATGTGGCATATGTAAATCAAATGAATAAATTACTTAATTAATATTCATAATAGTGCCTCTATGAGTACAGCTGCAAGCTACTCTGAAGAGCCTTACAGTCTTGACTTTGATGCTTTTAGGAAAATGAATGAACTTTCAACCTGTCCATCCTTCATCTTGTCCTCCTATAGTAACTTATGTGCAACTGCACTTGTCAAAGTTTGGGGCCCTGGTATGAAAGCAAAACTTTTATAAACTCCCTTTTATTTCTTTGTGTTGTGAGGATGAAAGATAATAGTGGATAAATTAGTGGATAAATTATTACTTGTGCATCCAGCTTGGGCATTAATTGCTTAGCACTTTTGCTAAGTCAGCCCATAAAGTATAAAGCCTAAAATATAAAGTAGTAGGCTTAAAGGTATCACCTTTTGCTAAGTCAATCTTATGCTGAAACAACATGATTTGCAGGAAATTGCTTATAAGAATTATTCCTTATACAGAAGAACAAGCTCAAATAACTCAGTCAACGGTTGGATAAGCTGTTGATCCTGCTCTACTTCAGCTGAAGGAATTCCTTGACTCTACTTTTTAAACAAATTAATCTTATTAACAATACATACCAGAGAGGAATATGAAATGTGCCTTTAAAAAGAGCTATGGAAAGGGATTAATTTATATGTGACTTGGAATTTAGATTAATGAAAATAGCTCCAATAAATCTCAGAATTCTCTGCCTGCTATGGATGCTCCAGAGACAGGGTGAGCTGGGGAAGGGAAACAAATCTTCTTCTCAGATATATCATTTTTTTCATTGTGCTTACAGGAATTAGAGGAACCACCTTCTCTGTACAGCAGTGCATCCCAAAGGGGCAGGTCCATAGTTTGAGGGTGGCCTAGATCTTGTCACTGTTGTAATATGGTTAGATGACTTCTGTGACCCAAAATACCTATTACTATCTTCAGCATGGTCACCAGCTGCTCCCCAGCTGTTCCTGAATAGTGATATTGGAATTCATATAATTCAGATGACTGGGTTACCATGATCCCCTTGGGATGATTTGGAAGTTGCAAATAATCTGAAATGTAGTGATCAGTCTACTAACCTGGGTGTCTTATTGCACACATACTGCACCTGAGCTAAGAGATTGGCATTGATTGTCATTCTGCTTCTGAGCCAGGATGCAGAGTGTTGTGCAAATTGAGAACAATTTTCTAAAAAGAAAGGGGGGAAAACCTACCTACCTACCTACCTACCTACCTACCTACCTATCAATCATCCATCCATCCATCCATCCATCCATCCATCCATCCATCCATCCATCCATCCATCTCTCTACATTTCCATACTTGTATATTTATATACAAGAAGGTATGTCTGCATGCAGCTTGTAGATAATAATAATGGTCAGGAGGGGTGTCATTTCTAAAGTGGAATTTTCTAGTAGGATTATCTTTCTTCTGTGGTATACCAGATCCTCAAAGCTAGATGTCTCAAGTCCTTTTTAAAAATACATCTTTGTTGTTGTTGTTGTTGACCTTCCACTGCCACTAACTCTTATTAATATTGGCCTTTTAAATCAGCTTTTTAAAAATAATATTGTTGTTGTAAACCTTGTTTTCAACAAGGTTTACTAGTTGAGATTACATAAACAAGCAGGATAGAAGTATGCTGATCTTTAATTCCTGTGGCTTCCTGGTTCTTACCTTTTTCCTGCACTCTTATAATTTGCTTAGTCCAAAATGGAATGTATGCACCAATCAGTAATGTAGAAAGATGGAGATGCTGTTGTTTACTGGAATTTTCTTACTAGCTAGTAAAGCCAACAGATGCTGGCTTTGGTTGTGGACTTTTGGAAAACATTGGTTGTCTACTCTGATTAACCCAGTCTTGGATTGTAAGGAGCTTGGGTCAAATTTCCTCATGTTCATATACCATACCTATTTTAAATACACTCATTTTCAGAAGAATCCCCTCTCTTTCTCACCTTGATTAATCACTATATTTCCAAATGTTGGAGCTGAATGGAGTGTCACCATCATCAGGGTTTATCATTTGCTCAAGGCTGCCATAGACAGGAAATAAAAGGAAAGACAGGCCTGGAGTAACAAAGAAATTCTTTAAATGGTCACAGGAAGAGGTAGGAAGTCAGCCCCACTAGGTAGCCAGGCCAAGAAATCAATTCTGTAGGAAGGCTAAAACTACTTTAATTGAGAACAGCACCTTGCAAGTCTGATTGTGTTGTACTTCCTCCTCCTTCTTACGTTCAGTGGATTAGGGAGGTGTCTGTCTGAGCTCTTTCTGAATGTTACCTGGACGTTCTGGACTTAAAAAATACTTTATGCCTTGTAACCTTGGCATTGGAGCTTGCATAGCTCTGTCAAGATCATCTTCTTTACTCTCTTGGGAGAGGGAAGGAATGAAAATGAGAGGGGTCAGAAGGGGAAAACTTAAAGAGAAAAGAAAGATGCCGCTTGAGAAAAATAGCACAGAGTGACCAAAATACAGGCAATGAGGCACAGCAGAGGGCAAAGGAAAACAAAAAAATATCATAGGTGGGAGTATGTATGAAGCACTGCTTAAAATATCTTTAAAGCAGCTGTGTCTTTTTCACATGGCTGCTTTTGAAGCTGCTCCTAGCTACCTCTATCAAAAGGTTGTGGCTGTATAGGTGCATGCATGTGGAGAGAGCCTGGAATAGCTTCCAAAACAGTGCATGAACCTGGAAGAAGATGTGGCTGCTTTAACAGCCAGCAAATTAAACAAATAAACAATTTCTAATTTAACCATGAAAAAAGAGGTGTTCATAAGCACTCCCACGCATTGCAAAGCACTTTTTCCGAAGGACATGTGCAGACCTAATAAAGATGCAACACATACACATACTCATTGAATAACTGCAATCACACAAATAACAGTTATGTGAATCTTTTTAAATGTTCTTGCCTCACGTAAATATTAAACGAAGTCCCATATTTTCTCATAACATGATGTTGTTGCCTTAAATGACGGTATACTCCTTACACTAACTTGGTTTTGGGACAAGGGAATGCAGTAATATTAAATCATCCAATCCATTTCTTGACATTTCTTGGAATCCCCTGGCTGGAACATACATTGCATTTATAAAAGGAGCATATTAAATTATGATAGGAATTTGTACAACTTTCTTGGCACTTGTTTCCAATGTTACTGAAAATGTTGGCAGTCCCTCTTTCTCTCTCTGTAGTAATTTAAATATGTTTGAGGATTGCTCCCTATAAAGTATTGCAGCTTCTAGAAATATTCTACATTAACCTGAGGATACTCAGTTCCTGGCCAATGTAACAGACCATCTGATTATCTTCTGTTCTTTGATCACAAATAAGAATTGATTGATTGAAGACTGCCATAATAGAAATCAATTCCCAGAAGTTCTTATTATGAATTAATAAGAGCATATTTCAAAAGCTAATTACATCAGTCTGAAGCCAGATTTACATTTATTTTAGTGATATATAGAATTCATCAGTCTGGAAGCAGACCATCCTGGAGAATTCTCTGGACCATAAAATTTCCTCTGGCCCATAACATTCAGGGGAGAGGCAGTTTAGCCAATTTCTGGAAGTGAATCTTCCAAACCACAAAACGTTTGAGGTATTCTAGGCATGGCAAGGCCTTGAAAGAGGTCTGTTTTATCCAGAACAGTATGTCCTGAATCAACGAATTGGCACATTCCTACTTAATATAATTCTTTGGCAATCTCATGGAAACCTTTGACTTATTTCAGTAATATTAGGAAAAGAGGCACCTGCATCTAAATATGCTTGTTTTCATTACCCTGTTTTGGTATTTTAGGTGCTTACAACTTTTGCTAGTCAGCCAAGCATAGGTGGATTTTGAGAGTCAATCTATATGATCCTGTTTACTCCATCATTGTCACACCTGGCTCACTCACAAGGTACATGACCCAACCTGTCCTTCTGATGTTTCTCCTCAATATTCCATTTCCTTCCAAGCCTGATCGTCTGATTTTTTATCAGAGGAAGGGTGATTATGGCTTCCTTTGCTATTTCTTAGAGTGATAGAAGGTGAGAAAAGAAATTGAGCAGATAAGGGGGTACCAGTAAAGGTGAATTCTCCTTCAAGTTGCGCTTGTCCCCTGAGGACTTCATACTCATGTTCATGCAGTTTTCTAGACAACAGGACAGAAGTACTTTGCCATTGCCATTTTCTGGGACTTTTCATCAACTTCCCAGTGTAGCCTACAGCTTTGCATGTCTTTGTCATAGGAATCACAGAGGATTGTAATTGTGGTTTGTTTTGTTTTGTGTTTGACCAAACAAATGTATACCACATAAAATATTGATGTAGATTGGGAGGGATATATATTTGCAAGCAACTTACTTTGTCTGCCTTTTGGTGAAGGGGTTTTTTTGTTTGTTTGTTTGGGTTTTTTTGCTACTCCAGGACCTGCAGCAGCTCAGGGTGGATTGGCAGTGAAATGATGTGCCTTCTTTCTTATCCTCAATATTTGAGGGTGACAGAAGTAAAATTCCAGCTTTTAAAGGATTGGGGAGTAGAAATGATGTTGTGTAAGTGTCATACAATCAGAGAGGCCCAAGTATAAATCCCTGTTGTGCTGAGATGTTTGAAGTCTTCTCCAAGTAGTTTGTATTTGTATTCCATGTTGGTGTACCATGCAAAGGTTTGCTATGAGAAAAATGCATATCTCCCAGTTCAGTGTTTATGAAGTTGTTTATACTAGGAATTTGGCTCCCATTCACTGGTCCAAAGATGCAAGCTTAGATCCTTCTTGAACTAGTGGACCAGGTTCTGAAGGCAAACAGGCAGTAATTTCTGTGATATCTTCACATGAGACAGCATATGGAGGCTGCCTCTTCTTTCTTACAATTATGAATTAAATACTATAATATCAGAGCATGTTTACCTCTTTATAACAGCTGAAAATTATTTTCAGTAGGTGTAGTTTAATCAGTTGTAACTGCTAAGTTTGTGTCTCTTGCACATCTGTTAATGATACGTTACTCCTGGCCCCACTAACTACATCTTGTTTCTTATTAAGGTATGACAGTGACTTCCTATACACTGCTGTAGATCTGGCAAGCAAAGATTTAAAATACTTTTATGTTGAAAAACTGGATGGGATATAAACTAGAAACATGCCTCGTTTGACTCAAAATTTATATTCTTCTATGATTGCTTTGCTTATCGGGTTTCTTTTCTTACTGTCCCTACAGCCTGAAAACCTGTTATACTACAGCCAGGATGAAGAATCTAAAATCATGATAAGTGATTTTGGATTGTCAAAAATGGAGGGCAAAGGTGATGTCATGTCCACAGCCTGTGGCACCCCAGGATATGTTGGTAAGTACCCCAAATGTTCCAATAATGCAATAATCAGAAGCAGTCTAGTAGCACCATTTCAGAAAGACAAATCCATGCATCTGATGAAGTGAGCTGTAGCTCACAAAAGCTTATGCCTTTTAATAAAACATGTTAATTTGCTACCAAACATTTTCTGATTTTGGGGTAACACAGGTCTCTTCTTACAATGTCTGTAATGTAAAAAATTGTTGTGTTTTTTTTCCTTGGTGTTCCTAGTGTGTATGTTTGGGAAGCACTTTTAGCTAGCTGCAGTTTATGAGGACATGAATTACTTCTAGGGAGGTTGAACAAAGGTATGGGTGTACCAAAAACAACATCCCTCTCAGTTTCAGGGAAGACGTTTTCACCTCTGTCATGATCTGGAAAGAAAGGGCAGGGACCCAAAAGCTCCCCACTTGATTTGGGACCTGATCTTGATGCTAATGAGGACCACAACGAAGCACATAACAGCCTCCTTTGCAAGCACTGTAGAAATAGGCTGAACTGGACTTTCTTGAAGTTACCCATTTTATTTTGTTTGGTTTTCTGTAGTTCCTGCCCTCTGTTTGACAGGGACATGTTAGAAACAGAAGTAATGTCATCAGGGGACAGTCTTCATGAGGTGTAATTTGCTGCTGATTAAAATGAATGAATACGCCCTTTTAAGCTATGGCCAATTCTTCATTTGTGCTATTTTACCAAAGCCAGTTAGGTTACACATATACAGTCCCCATATCATATGTCACATTTTAATTAATTATAAAGGGCCAGGTTTCTCTCTTTGTTTTCGCATGTCCAAGGGAAGCACTAGTAGCTATGAAATACAAGATGTGTTTATTGAGGTTTCCAATTAGTCTTTCTTGCAATAAATTGATTATGAAAGGCCTGTTGGCAACCTATCTTTGAGCTCAAAGGTTTTTTCCATGATAGCCTGGTAGTTAGGAAACTTTTCGAAACTGTGTGGAAGATGGTCCCAGTCTTGTGAACAGATGTTTTTCAACCTCATCAAACCTCAAAAACAGATTTTTAAATGTTTCTTCCTCATTTAAAAATGAATCCCCACTTTCTCTATCTTTGTCTTTCTACCTCCCCCACCTTTGCGATGCTTATTAAAATTAAAGCTTTTCTTGTAGGACTCTTTTGTTCTGGAAACAATGCTGTTTTGGCCACCAGACTCTGTCTTTTGGCTACCTAACATGGCAGCACGTGACCAATCCTGTCTGGGCTCAGAGGCTAAGCAGACTTAGACCTTGTTAGGAGTTGGGTGGAGATCACAAAAAACAAAAACAAAACAAAAAATCTAGGCTAAATTAGGAAGATGGGGAAAAGACATTATGGAAAAAGACAATGGCAAACCATTTCTATATTGGTATTATACAGACATGACCGCGCAGTCACCAGAAGACTGAGTCAACTTGAAGGAAACTTTATCTTTTAGGTCTGATCTGTATTTTGATGTTAGAAACATCACTCTTTACTAACATAAGCACCATCTGACCTATCTGCAAAAATTCACAAATGACTTGTTCCTGCTTCTACATTACCCACTGAAGAGTTACACAAAACCAGTATCCCCATCATTGAGGTTTATCTCAGTTATTCAAAGCCAGAGATCGTCTAGAGTAGTCACAGATCTGTCACTTTCGCTTATTTTGAAGAAATGGATGGATAAACACTTTAATACATTTGGTCCAAAAACACATCCTTCTACTTTATAGAAGCTTTGAATTATATAATTCTGGATAATTATTTATGCTTTAGAGAATTAATAAACATTCTGTATAATGGAACCCAATTATAAAATGAGAATAGCTGGATTGAATGGCATTTATTTTGTAACCACTTCAACAAATCCAGCCTTTTCATTCAGTCTTAGTCCACTACTTACTGAAGCTAAAGCTGAGTATGAATAGCTGAACAGAATCATCTCATTTATCCTGTTCACTTTCCTCTTCTTCCCCTTTTGACTCCCTAGCATTTACATTTAGATAAGCTCTTTGGAGGCTGGAAACCATATTTTCATTGTTGTTCTGTATGCTGATGGCTCTGCAAAAGAAAAATGTTCAATAAGCTGTTTTAAGAGAATGAAAAAAAGAGTTTAGAAATTTAAGGTACTGATTTCTTTACCCAGAGTAATACTCTAGCTTTTCTAAGCGACCTTAGAATCAAGATACACACATCATTGTTTACAACTGTATGTTAGGGATCACCTATAAGAATCTAACTCTTCCAAACTTGAAACACCCTGTCCTGAGTGCAAAATGATGAGTCTCCGGGACTCAGAAGTGTTTCCAGCTCAAAACATAGCTGTTTTGAACTTGAAACATTCCCTAAATGCTTGAATCAGCCCATTTCATACTGAAAACAGTTGTTCGGCATTCAAAATGGGATGTTTCAAATTTGAAATGGTTCAGTAGTTTGAAACGTTTTGTACACCACTATTTTATGGACTTGTCTTCTATGGGTTGTCTTCTGTATACAGTTTCTAGAGTATTTGCTAAGTAATCTCACTATCTGATCCTAGAGTATCTCTGTTTAGACAAATCAGTGTTAATTATTCCTGAAAGATCCATCTCTGATAGTTTGGTCCTGGCATTATTGAAAAGGTGATATTTACAGTTTCCAGAAAACAACAACAATTAAGGAAGGCCACACAGAATCTCTGTCTTCCCCCTCCAAATTATCTTTTTCAATGGTTGTATCACCTTAAAAGGCCCTTTGACATTGTTCTTTATCCTTGCAGATGCTGCTAATTTCTAGAGTTGTTCCCAACTTGGTCCAGAAGTAGTAAAGACTTCTTACACACCCTGTTTACATACCCAGCCAGCAACCTTAACCCAGCCAGCAGCACACCAGCCTTGAAGTTTCAGAAGAAATGCTATAAAATTATTTTCACAAGGTTTCTTCTGGAACTGAGGTCACAAGGGGATGCATGCAAGAGTATAAATTTGTAATCTTGAAATAAGGAGCCCACTTACTGTTTAGCACAAAGTTATTGTAGCATTCCTATACATTCCTTATTATTTTGCTGCATAGAAGACTAGATTTGATGTGGAATAGTTGTGTCTACTCAGAGAACTTGTTCTTCAAATTCAGCCTATGAAGTTGAACACTTCATATTGCTTCCATAGTTAAATTGAGCTTGGGGAACTGTTGATCAGAAATCATATGTTTTTCACAAACAGTTCCTTCTCCTCCTCTTCCTCTTCCTCCTTCTTCCATTTCACTTGATTGAAAGGTGACTGAAGATGAAAACTTTTGATTTCTATTTTTCAGAAAATAGTCTCATAATGTATTTTAGTATTGCTGTTGATGTCAAGAAAAAACTGTTTTCTGGAAATAGACCTGAGAGAATTGTCAGGAAACAAGTCATCCCATTAAATTTTCATTGAGTTTAACCATGTCCTTCTGCTTCCTGTAATTTTACTGTTTTTGAGGTTATGGTTATATTGGGCTTAGGGTGTTGCTAAGAGAATTATTTTGAGAATTTGGAAAAGAAGTAATATTCCTGATATTAAGGACTGGATTCAAGAGATGCATGACTTACCATTTTTGAAAAGGCAATTTTATTTACTAAACAAAAAAAGACTCAATAGTTTTCTGCAGCATAGATTTTTATGATATCTTGTAATGTTTAGACACTCATTAATATTTTTCCTAATGTAGATTTAGAAATCTGTTTGATTTATTAATAAGTGATATATCGGTAGTTCCTCCCTTTTAATTTTTTGTTTGTTTGCTTGTTTATTTTGCTTTCGTTTTTGTAATTCTTTTTCGTGTATTTCTTTCCTGTTTTGTTTTGTTTTTTATTTTTTAAAATTTATTTCTGTAAAAACTTATTTAAGAAATAAGTATACACTTTTTAAAAGATGGTGACCATGACCCTATGACTGAAATCTGCGCTTTTTATAGATGTGTCGAACATGTGATATATTTAAAAAGGAGTGGGAGTTCAATTGCACAATTGTGGCTGCCATCTTGACTTTGGTCTCCCCCCTTTCCGGAGATGCTCCAGGATACGAGGCATTAAAGCAGCTGTAATGACTAATGGTCATCCATGTTCAGTAATTATAATGCCAAAAATAGTAGGGATAGAAATCCAGATTAACTACTCACTGATGCGCTACTTACTGCTCTGTGTCTTTTGTCCTACTGAGGTGACTTCACAGATAATGTTTCAGCTTTCCATAAACTGCAGAAGAATTACAGTAACTCTTAAAAAAAGAGGTGGAGAGGTTGTAGGATTTCGTGATGAATTTTTAACATACTGTAGTAGGAACAGACTAGGTGACTGAAGAGGCCCTCGCTTACCTTATGCATCACAAAGAGCTGTTTCTTTTGCCCTCATCTATGCATTTAGGCCCTTGCAATGCATTTAGGATCTACTCGCTGAAATCACACCCCACCCCACAACGTACAAGCCTTCAGTAAATGACTGGGGCACCGAACCTGCCCTTGCTGACCCCTGAACCATATTGCATGGCAAGATCCAGAGGGGAATCCTGAGGTTTCTGGAGGGCAACTGGATCTATTTGTGCAATCTGATGCTCTGCTTGATCAAAGGGGAAAGACCCGAATGGGCAGTTTCATCGCTCCTTGAGCATTTGGGAGATTTCGTGAGAGAGCTATGAATTCTCAGCCCTAAGGTTACAATACGGTGCCCGTTTTCTTTGAGCAAGCCTCTCTGCATTCTCTGAAGGCGTATGCAGAATCCACTGTCAATAACTTGATTCAGCAGTGGAAATGTGGTTTAAGTTTCATTTAATTTCCAGGGCCTGCCAGCTCATCTTCTTCCTTCTTTAGCTTGTTACCCAGGCAACGTGGGACAAAGACGTGAAAATGACTCTGGCGTTCTTGGATTATACACTCCGCTAGGTCCTCCGTTGCTGCTATACATGATGAGATACTTGATGATTTTCCCCACTGTTTCTTCCTTCAGGCAAACCTTCTGAGTCCCAGAGTCATTCCAATTATCAGCAGTTTCCTTATTCCCAGGCATATAATTTTACTTTCCCTTTCGTAGAGAGGATTACCTGAAGCACGTCTCCCTGGTTGTAAACAAACTTAAATTTAAACCATTGCACTGAAAATAAAGACAGCAAAATCCCTAACCTCTCCGAAATCCATCAGTAAAATAAATACCTTTTTTTTTTTTTTGGCAAGAGAGAGAGAGAGAGTAATTTGGCATCTGCCAAGTCAAAAAAAATTTGATTAGTTGACCATTGAAGTAAAAATTGAGAACGAGTATAATCTTTAATAGGTTTTCTACTTGTGCACCTTTGAGAAGCAAATTAAATGTTGGTTATTGTAGAATCATGGTAGTACTTTTTTAAAATTAGGACTAAAATATAGTTAAATGAGGCATATTGACTTATTTAAATTATTTATTTAATCATATGTTACTTTGTCTAACTAAAATTATGTATACATTTAAATGACATATATATGGATTGAATATATGTTCCATTAATTAATTGAATTAATAATATACATTTTATATACTGGGTTGCATTTTTATTTTGCCCTTCATCCGTAGAAGCTCAAAGTGGCATATATACCCCTTACCTTTATTGCAGAGTCAAGATGGACCCAAGAAAATCATATTAAATATTTAGACCTCTGTATTTCTTTGTGATTTGAATCTCAGTTGCTATCCTGAAAGGATAGTAAAATAAAGAGTTTCCCCAATGAGGCAGCATATCTTATGCAGCCTCCCCTAATGATGGTTGATGATGGTTTCTTCCAAATTAACCCCCTCCCCACTCTTATGGGTTATTCTTACAATCCTGACTCCCTGAACCTTCAGGTGGTTTGGGTAGTAGCTGCTGAATAAATGTATGGTTGTGGAGATCAGACATGAAAGTAGATCATTTTCCCTCCTGTGTATAATACCATGCACACTGCCCAATGTGCTGAAAAGGTGTAGGAAAAGGCTTCCTACACCTTTTGTTTTGCTATGTTTATTGTATGCCACAATGGCTGGCTTGGCAGTGCAAACTCCTCTTCAGCCAGCCAACCTGAAGGCATGCATAACCTTTGCAATTTGCAATACTGCAAACACCTTCAGCGATCACTTGTTGAATCTTATTAAAAACAACATGCATTCCATTTCTACATAATTCCCACTATAAATAGAAAGTTTCTTGCAAGTGGCAGCACCAGGCTGACCTTGTTAAGCTTGGAAGCTAACAAAGTTGAACCTATTTTAGTAATGGGATGGGAGGCCACCTGAAATCCCAGGGTTTACTGTAGATCTAAGAAAATATTCCAGAAGAAGACAGTGGCAAACCAGTTCCATATTGCTGTCAAAAAATCTGCATGGATAAGTGTTAGGATATTCTCATGGGAAGAAGAACAACTCACTTATCTCCAAACAATTGTTTTGACTGCAAAAGTCAGGCCATCTGCATTTTTGGCGTAGAATGTGGTCATATCTGCACTCTGCCTAACAATAAGTTACCAGGAGCCAAACTTGGCTTGAAGGAGGCTTTAGCTTTTAATATTTTTTTTAATGCATCTTGATTTCCTCTTCAAATTATCTGTTTCCATTTTTTAAAGAAAGTCATTGTAACTTTTCAAAAGGAAGAGGGAACCATCGTTTCTAAAGCCTACAGAATAGCTTTGCAATGGGCACATAGGCAACTAGTGTTGCCAGAACTAACCAAAGAATGACAGCCAGCGTGGTATAGTGGTTAAGATGTTGGACTAGGAGCAGGGAGACCTAGGTTGGAATCTTATCCTCGTCCATGGAAGCTCACAGGGGGTGACTTCTTTTGACCCCATCCTCCATCCCAAGGTGGTGGTTGTGGGGGGGAAACAGGTCTTGTACTTATGCTTGATATAGGCACATTCCAACTAAAATATCAAGATGTTTTTGAATGGCTAGATGATGTTTATTCAGTTCCACTGATGCCAAACCACTCTTATTCCAAATACGTAAAGGATAGAAGATGGAGATACATTTTGAAGGTGCTACAGTTGGAACCACACTCACACAGACCCACACACCAGCTTGCTAAAAGCTTCCACGCATACACACACACACACACAACCCTTCCCATACTAGTTTTCAGGTGGCTTGCTAAATATTAATGAGAGAGTTTCTATGGGCATGCAGTTTGCTTTGTGGAAGTAAAGCTCTCTGTCTACAAGATTGTCTATCTTGGTACGTATCAACACTCTCATGTTCAGTAAAGAGACTTATAAAAGAGGAAGGAAACAGGAATAGATGTAAAATGCCACTGAGCTTTTCTCACAAATCAATTGCATTTGCCGCAGAATTTTCCAGCCATTTGTGAACTGGGAAGATTCTTGTTTAATATACTGTTCAATCAAATAGCTGCTTCAATTAAACTGGTGTACAGAATCATTTTAAAATTCAGCTTATATTCTCCAATATAAAGACCATTCCAGGAAAAGAAACTAGTTCACAAGATACTCCTCTGTTTTGAGTTACCAGTTATTTTCTTCTCGCAAACCCGTCAGGTAAGAATTCTTGATTGAGCTGACAAAGTCACAACAGTCCCTTTTGCCCAGTCTTACCTTTTTAAAATTTTTATTGTGAATTTCATAGTTTTAGGACATTTTAAAATGTAATACCAAAGCTGATATAAATAGTTTCAGATGGTATTTTCCATATATCTCATCACCTCCAATTTCACATTTGACGGATGCATTCACATTTTTGACATTTGCTGTTGGGGTTTCATTAATTTGACATTTAACCATCCTATTCTAAGATTTGATCCAATTCCCCCTGAAGTGTATGGGAATGCAATGATTTTTTTTATTTCAGTAGGGCATTGCTGGACCTTTGATATCGTTTGATTTTCTTCCTGCAGGATATGTGCCCTTTCATTTTGACAGGCAATTTCACCACATTTCTTCGATGCCAAAATCTAGTTGACAAAGTAGTTCATAATTTTTTTTTAACCCTGCATGCTATAATAGGCAGCGTCTAAAGTAATCTCTACTGCGGTTATAATTTCCTCCCGCTGGCCAGTTAGATTTGCACCCTGGTCACTGAAGACAGAAATTGACCAATTTGTCTTTTACCCCTTTTGTTTGCATCCCTTATCTCAACTTTATTCTGTGATTTACTGCTGAGAATTGCACTGAATAGATTACTGTCTTTCCTATTACGTAAAAACTGTCAGAAGAACGGAGGGGAGAGCCACAGAATGCGTCCAATCACTTTCTGAGTAAGATGGAACAGAGTCTTGGAGCAAAAGTTGCTGTTTTCTGTTGCATGTTCACTTTGTCCAGCAATTTTTTTTAAAAAAAAAGTTAGCATAACAGGTAAGCAAGAGATGTAGATGTACTGAGCAAATCCAAAAACTTCCAGGACTGATTAGTATCTGGTATTCATGCACACAGTGTGAACATCTGTAGAGAAGATTTTTGCAGGTAAACTGGTATGCACTGAGGCTTCTATATAGTATAATCCAGTGTTTCTCAACCTTGGCAACTTTAAGATGTGTGGACTTCAACTCCCAGAATTCGCCAGCCAGCAAGCTGGCTGGGGAATTCTGGAAGTTGAAGTCCACACATCTTAAAGCTGCCAAGGTTGAGAAACACTGGTATAATCCAAAGACTGTGCTAATGGAGTTCCTAGTAAGATTCAGATCTCTGTGTGTGCAGTTCTATCCCTACAGACATCTACATTTTTTGCATAGATGCTACAGGGAATACTCAACATGTGTGATTTCAGGAGTGGAACTACTTGATATGGCAGTTATTTGTGCTGTATTATAGTAGAGATTAAACAAATCCACCCAGAATTTCTCATTCAAGGCACAAATGACCAGGCTCAAATTATCCTACTTCAAGACACATGATGCAAAGATCTAGCTCTCTGGAAAAGGCTCTAATGCTGGGGAAAATGGAAGGAAAGAGAAGAAGAGGACAATTAGTAGCAAGGTGGATAGATTCAATTACAGTGGTGATGAATGCACTGCTGGAAGACCTGAAGGACCAGATTTGGGACAGATCATCATGGAGAAAAACTATGTGGTGGCTAGGAGTCAAAAATGACTTGATGACACATAGTCAATCAATTATAGTAATGATTTTCTAAAATGCCTCCATAGGAGAGACATCCTGGTTTAAAGAAATAAGAACAAACAGTAGGCTTTCCTCCTTATATCTCATGAATGGCTTAATAAACCCTTCTTCCAAACCATGATTTGCTGCTATATACAAACCAAAGAATTATATGTTGTACAACCTTTTCAAACCAAGATTGGAAATCATAGTTTAAAGGTCTTATTTATACATAGTGTGCTGATTCAGATGTAACCCCTGAGTTAAGAGAATTGAAGAATGGGCTATAAACAGTGTTATTTCCTACCTTAGTGGAAGGATTTATCTTACAATGGTCTAATTTTACTGAGTCCTGTTTTGTTGTTTTGTGAAAGTTACTGGAGATTAGAAAATTGAAATTGGTTGAATATATATTTGTGTACATAGGTCCAGAATGCAGCCGCATGGGCTATTTTTGGAGCCCCAAGAAGGACCCATATAACACCGTTGCTCCGTGAGCTGCGTTGGGTACCAGTTTGCTTCCGGGTCCAATTCAAGGTGTTGGTTATCACCTTTAAAGCCCTACATGGCATGGGACCAGGTTACCTGAGGGACCGCTTCTTCCCCATGACTTCAACCTGTCCCACCCGATCACACAGAGAGGGCATGCTCCGGACCCCCTTGGTAAAAGAACTCCGACTAGCGGTGTCCAGAAGGCAGGCCTTCTCTGCGATAGCCCCCGCTCTTTGGAATAATTTGCCCCCAGAGGTGAGATCGGCCCCCTCACTCCTGGCCTTCCAGAGGGATTTGAAGACCTGGCTCTGCCATCTGGCCTGGGGTGGGGAGAGAAGGCATCAGGTGTGGGGTTGGCTAGCCCCTTAGAGCCCTGACATTTGCTGCTCTGAACCATCGGCCTCCTGGACTCTTTCTTTTTTAGTAATTGTTTTATATAGGTTTTATGTAATTGAATTCTTATTTATTGTTTTAATGAGTTGTAAGTTGCCCAGAGTCCCTCATTAGGGGGTGATGGGTGGGGATAAATTTGATAGATAGATGGATGGATGGATGGATGGATGGATGGATGGATGGATGGATGGATATTATATTTGGCTGAGTTTTTATAATGGGTAGATTTTAGTTTAGGGGACTAAGCTTGATGTCATCTTCTTACATTGAGCAATTAGTTGATTATAACTCTGTATTGTGTGCATTTTGTATCATAGCTATCTTATAATGCCCTTATTTGAATTAAAGTTATTGTTAAGTACTGCTGGAAAACTATGCTTTAATTACATCAAGAAATATTTTAATAAGCATTGTGCAATAGTAGTTTTGTGAACTGGCTATTGGTCCCAAACTACTCAATCATCCTTTGGAAGATAAAAAAGGGAATGTGAGAATGCAGCCAATGTCTTGCTGTCGCCTAGCCTTGTTGTCTACAAATTTGTGGTATATCTGATCTCATAGGCATGCAGTAGAAACCACAATGATGTCAATGTATGTCATGACATCATCACACAAGTGATGCATTATGACCAATGACACACATGTTACCCCTTGCTTACATCTGCAGAACCCCATGTCTGATCTTCACTTACTTTTCAAGTTTAAATAACAGTGAGTTGCAAGGTATCAAGTCATACGTGTGTTAGCATCCAGAATTCTAGAATTACTTTAAGACCCATGCCCCTCTGTGAGAGCTGCATATCTAAATGGGTCAGTGTTTGGCCAGGACTTGGTCAAGTATAGAAATAAAAAATAAATTAAGTCAGAAAGATGGTAACTGAAGACACCTTAACTATACCAGCTCCCATCAACTGTTATTTCTTGTGCAAGATTTTATACCATTTGTGGAAAGTATATTTTAAATCATATTTTGATACAGACTTCCCTAACCTTATGCCCTCCCAAGACTGGAACTACAGTGCCCATCAGCTCAAGCAGCGTGGCCAAATGTCAGGAGTAATAGGCATTGTGGTTCAACACATCTGGAAAGTAACCATTTAAGAAAGGCTGTTTTACCATATCTTTCATCATAGACACATGCTGCAGTTGCTTTGGGTAAATTAAAGGACATGATATATCTTAGAGACAGTGGAATATTGTTGTATCAGTTTTTGAAAGCAGATACAAAAGTTTTATTTCAAAGGTGTCATTGATTAGATTTGCATATTAATTAATTCTTCATTTTTTGCTGTTCCCATTCCCATTTGTTTTTCCATTGATCCAGTGTCAAATCCATTGATCTTGTGTCTGTAACTTTGATATTTTCTGTCTAAACTGCCAGAAATGTTCAGGCATTTAATTATATTCTCTCAGGGTAGCAAATGTGCTAAATCTCAATTGGATAGATCAAAGAACAAATTTAAATTTAAATATTAGCTGTCTTTAGTCCCAATCTTGGGGGCTTAGGGGTAGTGTTTTCACATACATTCCTGAGAGAGGTGGGCAAACCAGGACATCCGGGGGTGGGGGAGGTTAAAAAAAAGTCAAGATGACAATGACTATGCAATTGAAGTCCTAACCCATTTTTATATGCATCACGTGTACAAAGAACGTAAAATTGGAGTGGGGTTTCAATTGTGTGGTTGCAGTGTGCTTGACATTTTTTAGCCTCCCCCACCATGGAAGTCCCTGGACTAGAGCCAATCTCAGATCTTAAGATCAAAATCATTGCTGCCCCTACCCCCCCACAAGAGTTTGACTGAGAAAACGTCTTTGACTGAAAGTGAAGGATTTGCAAATCAAAATTACTTTTTCCAAGTTCCTTCATTTTAAGCAACACAGTTACAACAAATCTACGTGTTCCTGTTTAATCAATATCACCAGAAAATGGTTTTGGAAACAGTACAATTTTTACGCTGATGTCCATGCTTTATTCCATTTGACAACCATGTTGCTCCAGTTAGTGTGAAGAGTATGTTTCTGAACAAGCAATGAATTTGTCAATCAAATCTGCAAAAATCAAACCACACGCGCGCACCCCACCATGCAACTAGAGATTCAGACAAACGCATGAGTAACTTTATTGCCGATGATACTGTAATGCACATGTGATATGCAATAATTAGGGAGTGGCTCACTAAAAAAGTTTTCACTTTCACTGTGAAAAGTATTGCACAGTTGTGCTGAAGGTGGCTCAAGATGGATGGATGGATGGATGGATGGATGGATGGATGGATGGATGGATGGATGGATGATAGGCCGCAGTCATTCCAACTTGCATAGCCTTTCTCCTCTATTAGTCCGGTATCTGTTTATGTACCTTTTCACTTTTCCTCTCTTGTGTCTGCTCCTGGATTGAAGGCAGAGATCTGCATTTTCATTATCTCTAAAGGACTGTGAACTTAGCTGGCACTATTAGATGGTTCTAATCCTGCTAATCAGCACTTGCTGCTAAACGTTTTGAGCTTGCAGCACTAATTTATAGGAAAGTGAGATTTTCTGCCCCCCCAAAGGCACATATTTTCACTTGCTTAATACTTCTTGGTTCAACATTAATTGTTCTCTTCCTGCTGTATTTAATCTGGGAATGGCAGGCAGCTAACATGAACTTTGCAAATAATGGTACTTCTAGACAGTTGGTAGCATCTCACATGGATCTCTCTGCAGGAAAAGTGACAATGCATTAGAGCAGTGTTTCTCAACCTTGGCAGCTTGAATGCATGCTGGCTGGGGAATTCTGGGAGTTGAAGTCCACATATCTCCAAGTTGCCAAAGTGCAGAAACACTGCATTAGAAGGTTGTTTCATCCCTGAAGTTTCTATTCAGCAGCATGTTGTTACAAAGCTGCCAAGATTTCTTGGTCCTCAATAGAAATTATCACGGAGATAGAAGAATGACAGGCCAGTAGGATCTACTTTTTTTTCTCCTGAACTCCACCAACTGGAGCCATGCACAACATACCAGCCCAGGCAGATGTGCTTGTGCAAAAAATGAAGGAACCTTGCTAAGCCCAAAAGTTGTGACACAATCCAGAGTCAAATTCACAGTTCCATTCAGGGAAAAACATATCCCCAGTTTTCTGCTAGGTGTTCTTTTTCAACTGACTTAGGAGCAAAAACGTAGCAGCAAAAAATTAGATGATTTCCACCTCTAACTCTTGGTGGGGGGGGGGGGGGATTTCTCTATTTTTACCCAGTGTATATCTTGTGTGGTATTTTTACACTGACCACCAGGAGGCAGGCACTACATGACCAGTTTCATCCTATTAAACATGGGTAGCCAGATGTTAGTCTGTGGGATTCAAACTCTCTACCGGGAATTGAACTCACGGGCCTTTGCACTTTAGAGAACTACGTACAGTGTGTTAGCTTTATGAAATATCCAGGTCCTGATGCTCAGGGACTGCAGGAAGGAATATATGGAATCTATCAGCATGGTATATAGAGTCTATGTTCCCATAAGCTCTTAGAGCAGAGAAATATGGAAGTTGTATTATGTCATGCCTCTCTGTATGGGATTTGACATGGTTCCCACCCCCTCCCCCAGACAGTGGAGAGCCACATATCCTGCCAATCTGTTGAAGGTCATCCAGATTCAAACCACCTCACTAAATTAAAGCTGCTGTAAAAGACTTCTTTTTCAAGTTTCCTAAAGGTTTGTGCTTGGTTTCCATGTTGATAGCTCTTTTTCCCCACCCCGCTTTTTATTGACAGTCCTCTGAATTGTTGGATGCTGATTCTGAGTGTATCAGTATGATTCACCATTTAAAAATAAAACATTTCAAACAGTGAGGGTTGGGGACTAAGCCAAGGAGATGGCAATCAGAATAGCTCATACCCATTAACAGTTGGATGTTTGGCCCCATATCAAATAGTCAACTCTTCGCTCATGTTAGTTTTGGATGGAGAGACTCTGTTGGCTTTCCTCTTCCACATCATCCTTGCCCCTGCTCTGTGGAACTGGGCTGTATTTTATTCCTAACCTATTTCAAAACATGAAAAAAATGTGAAGATGCTTTTCCAAAGGTTTCAGATGTGGATGGCTCCAGACAGTGTCTATGATATGCATTCACATGGAAACACAATAACTGTCAAATTTATATAGCCGCCTATCTCACAAAACAAGTGACTCTGGGTAGCGTACAACAAAAGTAAAACAGTTAATAAATACCTAAAACAATAACATTATTATTATTATTAAAAACATTAAAAACTATTTAAAAAACTACAGGTAGTCCCCAAATTAAGAACAGACAACCCATAGTTAAGAACGGAGCCTATTGTAGCAAAATTTGATTCAATACACAATGATTCAAGTTAAATACACAATGGTTTGAGTTCATTACACAATACTACTTATACAGGATTATACAATAATACTGTTCCAGCTTATATACAAATTTGAAATAAGGACAGACCTTGGGAACAGAACTCGTTCTTAAACTGGAGACTATCTGTATTTATTATTTCAGTATCTCACTATTGAACCATGAGACAGGTTGTACTTCAGTGACTTAGTTCAAGATTCACATGCAAAAGAACCCAGATGTAGCCTTGACATTTGTCCTTAGATCTAAAAAAGACTTCTGTCTTTTTTGGATCTGAAACTAGGGTCACTGCTAATTCAGTGTGGACAATACATAGAAGAATATTCTGGACTTGGTATGAAGTTACAGTTTTGATCACATGTATTAGAAAGTAAGTCCAACTAACTGGGATGATGTCTTAAACCAGTTTCACTTGTTCTTGTATTTCTGCACATTTCTGCTGATTCCAGGCATTCTTCTGGCAAGCAGTTGTGGACAGGATACTGGTGACAAAGGATCCTGGTGACCTTTCTGATAATTGACTATGGACCTTTATTAACACCATTCTCCAACTGTTCATAGGAATTGCACATTTTCTTCAGTAATTATGGTGACATGGGTGATAATGGAAAGTGTTACAGGAGAAGTTTCAGAGTTTGTCTATTCTGTACATTTCTTTCAAGTTGGCATGGATTCCCTTCTGCCATTTAGAAGCAATTGAATAGAGTGGAGGGTATGCTGTAATGAACACGCTTTAAGTTCTTTGTTGGATTTTGGCCAGTTTCATTGGATGTTCTCTCATTTATTGATTTCCCTCCCCTCCTTCCTTATTGCAGCTCCTGAAGTGCTTGCCCAGAAACCCTACAGCAAAGCAGTGGACTGTTGGTCCATTGGAGTTATTGCATATATTCTGTAAGTACTATCAAATGAGTTCGTATTACTGATTTCATAATCAATCTTGAAGATTATTCAGGGCTTTGAATGGTACATTGGGGTTGATGATTGGGAATAGGAAGGCATCTTTCTATCAGTCAGATCAAACAAGGCCGTATCAATCAACAGTCATAATTTCCTGGGACCACCACATTTTTCAAAGCATTAAACCTTGCTATGGAAAACCCAAGTCTCAAACAATATATTTACTTTGAATAGCTATAATATAATTTTGTTCAGAATCTGGACAAGCTCATTGGATGTCACTTTTATCAATGGAGGATTTATCTTCCTCCTGTTGTTGGACATGTGATGTTTTGCATGTAGTTCAGGGCAAAGCCCAGCCAATAATGATAAAACCAGCAAATCTCGTCTTCCATTTGCAATTTAGGGCTAACTGTTCCCTCCATATCCAGGACCATGGCAGTTTACTATTCAGTTAATATGATCATATGTTAGATGTATATCCCATCTTTCCTCCAGGAGCTTAAGCAGTGTCTCCTCCAATTTTTTTTTTGCCTCACAATAAATGTCCTGTGGGGTGTGTTGGACTCAGAGACAAAGACTGGCCCAAAGGTCACCCAGTGAGCTTCCAAGACTAAGAATGGACATGAATTTGGGCCTTCCCAGTCCGAGTCCAACATCTTCACTGTAACACTACTAGCTAGGAGCAAAGCAGAAAATTTCTGATTCTTTGGTCAGCTATCAATGCATGCAAGATGAAGCATGCAATGTTTTCATTTTTTTTTTCCTAATGCTATTTCCTTTTATGTTAGCTTATAGAAGAGAGGCATACGCAGTTGAGGTGCACATCAGTAGGCTGTGCAGTTGATATCGTTCCTTAACTCTTGGAGGTCCCCTATTTATTTTAAATTTGGCCCTTCAAAATTGGAAGGTGGCTTTTGAAAACATTTACAGGAATAGGCTGTGAAAGATTCCTTCTCTTTGTTGTAAACCTGAAGAAACCCTTATAGGAATGCCTTTTCTTGGACATTTTATTGGGTTGGGGTAGGCCACCCAGA
Source organism: Python bivittatus (assembly GCF_059951505.1). Taxonomy (NCBI): domain Eukaryota; kingdom Metazoa; phylum Chordata; class Lepidosauria; order Squamata; family Pythonidae; genus Python; species Python bivittatus. The sequence continues at coordinate 3,602,505 of NW_028277037.1, read as the reverse complement.
GTCACCCTAAATTTGATTAATAAATAAATGTGATTAATAAATAAATAAATAAATAAATAAATAAATAAATAAAGATGATTACTTTAGAGCTTGGGAGATAAAATTTATGCCTGTGCTTGTACAGAAATGTTATACATGTGCTATACAGGGCACATTGAAATAACTATATCCCTATTTCTGATTGAGAAATATTGGCTAGTATACAGTCAAACATGGGCCTAGTAGAGATATGATACCATTTTCCCTTCCTCCTCCTCCTCTCCTTCTCCTTCTCCTTCTCCTTCTCCTTCTCCTTCTCCTTCTCCTTCTCCTTCTCCTTCTCCTTCTCCTTCTCTTCTCCTTCTCCTTAACTTAGCCAGTCAGTAATCATCTGGGGATCTCCCAGATCATGTCAGTGAGTGGCACCAGTGAGCTGGTACTATTTACCAGCTGTAAAGGATCATATATGCTTTTAAAAATTAAAGTGAGAATTTTTTTTAGATTTTTTTTTATCTTGCCTTTCTTATTTTTATAAATACCTCAAGGTGGTGAACATACCTAATACTCCTTCCTCCTCTTTTTCTCCACAACAACAACCCTATGAGGTGAGTTGGGCTGAGGGAGAGTGACTGGCCCAAAGTCACCCAGCCGGCTTTCATGCCGAAGGTGGGACTAGAACTCACCGTCTCCTGCTTTCTTGCCTGGCGCCTTCACCACTAAACCAAACTGGCTCTTATTGATTGACTGGCTGAGTAATGAAGAAATGATACATTGTCTTTAGGCCATCCTTCCTTGCACATCTCAAGCCATCAGGGAAGGTTCTAACTGCCTAGGTTCTACTGTAGCTTTTCAGTTCCTGAAAATAGCCTTGTCCACCCTTATGTCCTCTAGATGAGCCATGGGAATTCTTGAAGGCAGCAAGCTGGGAAGGCTGGTCTAGAACCTTTGATGATACAATGGCCCAGAAACCTGTGTATTTGATTCTTTCCCAGGCATTTGTATAGCTTCTTCAGATGGGCTGCAGTTTCTTTCAGTCTAGTTACCAAAAAAGTCAGGGACCCATGCCCTTTGTTAATGGAGGTAAATAGCAGCTGACGGGGAGCGGTATCTACTGAAAGACAATGGAAGAGAAGGGGGTTCACAGCGTCTCCAACAGTCTGGCCATTCCAGTTCAATTTGGACTACTTAAAATAAGACGTCTGCCCTTGGATCATGCTTGGGTAGTTGCTTCGAAGAGAAAGTTGTTCTTTTCCCAGACACGAATCACACAGAGCCTTCTTGACAAGATTTATTGCAACGATCAGTCTTCCCTTACCATCACCTTTCAGAAAGGGGTACTTTTTTTTGTTTTGACAAACTACCAGCCAGGCTAAGGGGAGAGATACATCTGTAGATCAATCTACAGATCAGGAGCTAGGACGAAAACGCTAGGAATAATTTTTTTTTTCTGAAGGGATGGGTTTAAGTGACTTTTGATCACACAGCCAGCATGAGCGCATATCCTTCGGAAAGTGGCTGGTGGGTGGGTGAAAAGGCCAGCGGGTATTGTCCAGCAGGCGCAGCATGACAGCTGAAGCCCCACCCCTTTTGTACACGCATCTCACCAGTGCAAAAGGGGCAGGGCTTCAGTCATGATGTTGGGAACGTCATCCTGCCTGTTTTGAGCCCGGCAGACCTTGCTAGCTAGCATAGAGGCAATGAGACCAAAAAACGTGGTTTAGCATGCCCAATATAGCCATTGGCATAGTTCCAGAAATATAGGGTAGAAGTACTCTGAATGTTAGAATAGATTAGAAATGGTAAAGCAGCAGGAAATATTTTGTTTTATTTTATTATTTGGTTAAATCATGTATAGATTTCTTGAGCAGCCTCTCTGGAAAGAAAATTTATTTATTTATTTATTTAACTTGTCCCCGCCCATCTCCCCACAATGGGGGACTCTGGGCGGCTGACAACACACTAAAAACATAAATACAATTAAAAGTTATAAAAACCAAGCATTAAAAAATAAAAAAGCTAAAAAATCCAAGAGGCCGATGGGGGCCACACCAGGCCGCTAAGGGGCCAGCCAACCCCATTTCTGATATCCTCCCTCCCCGCCCCAGGCCAGATGGCAGAGCCAGGTCTTCAAATCCCTCCAAAAGGCCTGGAGTGAGGGGGCCTGTCTCACCTCCGGGGGCAAGATGTTCCAGAGGGCAGGGGCCACAGCAGAGAAGGCCCGCCTTCTGGATCCCACTAAACGAAGTTCTTTTACCGCGGGGATCCGAAGCATGCCCTCTCTGTGAGATCGGGTGGGACGCTGAGAACATATAGATACAGTAGAATGCTAGCAGTGCAGCTGTTAGGCGGTTGTGTCCGAAATGGTAAAAACTCTCCACGTTCCTTTTATTATTAACTTCATTTGGGAAGAAATAAGAAAATGCCCACAAAGTGAAACTTCTTGAATGGAACAGGATTTTCCTACTGAAAAATGAAGGTAGTTGCTATCTCTACTCTTATATAAATATACATGGCACAATTCTGAGAATGCCCCCTCCAACAATTATAGCCTGCAATTATAGCTATCCTGTGAAATGTATGATCCAAGAGTGTAGGAATGGTGTAATACTTTATGCTGTTCAATTCACAAGAGGTAGATCAAATACAGATGGCTGTCAACTATGCCTTATTATCTTACTCATTACAGACGTAGCGTAGCTTTGGACATTAGTGGCTAGAGAAGACAAGGAATGGACATTATTTTCACTCCTTGTGGATGAACTTCCGTGACCATTTGGTAGACCTCTTTTAAAGATCAAATGCTAGCCTAGATAATTGTGGTGAAGGGAAGCCTCGGTTGGTATCTATACTGCATTTCTGGATGAAGGCAATGGTAATGAAGTAGCAACCTAGCAAAGAGTTATTTATAAATTTTAGAACTTGATTGGCAGAGATTTCAATAATGTGTTAAGATCTGCTGATTTCCTTTGCATGTTCATTCATTTTTACATGCAGCCTGGGTGCAGCTTTTATGTAGATGCAAACTCACAAAGAGAAAAGTTTATCATCCCGTCCTAGGCCAATCCGAGTGGAATGGGAACTGCCAGAGGCCTCTAGGCCTGGGCATCAGAGAGGGCCTCATATGTAGGCATTAGTCAATTTTTAAAATTGCACTGAATATTTGGGGGAAAGAGTGAAATTGTTTCACTTTGTTTGTGCTGCCTCATTTTTTAAATACTGGTCGGGCAGGTCAGAATTCAGAGACAAGCTGGTTCTCTCTGGATTTCTGGTGGGGCCTGACCATGCTGCACTCCAAAAGTCCCTTCTCCGTAGCTATGAGAAATAGAAGAAACATGTGACTGATACCAGAGTTTTGATGTAGAGAATGGGATATTGCTGAAAATCAGATGCAGGCATCTTTCATCCGATTATTCTTTCCCACTTAGTCTTACACCATACCCTACTGCATTCCGAAGCCTGTCAACTTTAGGAAGAGAATTTTCATGGCTGTGAGATGGAGGAGGGATCAAAAAAGTCATTTTTTTACACAGAGGTACCTGGATCAAAGGTTTTAGGGAATGCTATAGTTCTTCGCAATCCTTTGTCTTACTTTGTGTGAAATCTCAATGATAGCAATGTTTAATTAATCAGTCTGAAATCAAGGATGTGCTTTGGAAGCAGCAAATGTCCAGAGAATTTGGGTTTTTCCCCTGCACTAAAGGAAGTAATTTTATGAACATTTTGGAGCTAAAGTCTCAAGTCCTATATGGACCTATCTTTACAAGGACTGGGAGGCCAATCTTAATCGCTCCAAGCCATTTGTAGGATGCAGGGCTAGGTACCCAACACATTCATCTTTGGGAGGTGGATTCCAGCTCTGATCCAGACTCATTGAATAATTTATTCAAAATCCTTTGAGCTTTTAAACCTTTTGGATGATTTCCAGTCTGCCTAGAAACTTGTAATTGAAAGTGGTTGGCTTAGATGTATGAGCTTTCTATCCCATCCTTGTGAGCTTTGGAATTTGATAGGGCTAAATCTTGTTTTACACAATGGATGTGTGACTTAGAGCAACAAAGAAGGGATCACCGGGGGGGGGGCGCCCTTGCCCTGGAGAACCTAGATATGATTTTGCACCAACTCAGGAACTAATGTCATTTAGATAACCTATAGAAGAACCTTTACCTTATCACACTTCTTCAACTAAATAGCAGTAGAAAAATAGCTAAATAATTTTATACTTATTTAAAGGACATCTTTACAAGCTTTGCAGAACTTTTTAGGGAGAAAAGATGATTGATTTAAAACATGAGTTACTCTTTTCTGGTTTCTACATTTCTAATCTGTTCCAAATCTTCAAGAGAAAACAATCCATCATTAACACATTGGGGAAATATGCCCTATCTGGGCATCTCTTTGGATGCTTGGAGGCAACCTTTGTGGGTTTATCAGAACAAGATAAGCCTGTAATAGATCTCATTGATGCAACCTGAGAAAAGGAATCATACTTATATCAACTCTCAATTCTGACATGATGTAGCATTGGTTCATCCAGTATTTTAGAATACAGTATTTATACCTAATTTTCCTTAGCTACACTTTGTTTGTAGCTTTTGTTTTAAAAAACAGAAAACTATTATCTACCTGGCATTTGGATTGGCACAGTCCAAAGTTGTAAAAGAACCCTAAGTATTTCTTCAGTGATTTGTTTTCCTATGACATAACCCATCCTGTTTCTATATTTTGTGTTTTAGGCTCTGTGGCTACCCTCCTTTCTATGATGAAAATGACTCCAAGCTTTTTGAGCAAATTCTTAAAGCAGAATATGAATTTGACTCTCCCTATTGGGATGATATCTCTGAGTCTGGTAAGAAACAAGTTAGCATCACTACTTATTACCAATAACTTTACCTTGTACTTTTCCTACAGTTTTCCTGCTCAGATATGCTGCAGGGGGGCTGTGATGTTACAGACTGCAGTCGAGGCTTTGTGGGTGTTTAGAACATAGTTTAGAATTCTCCTTGGGGTCTTACTTTTTGTAAATCTCAGAATCCTCCCATCACATGTCTAGACCTCATGGCTAGATCTTAAAGTGGTGGCTAAGTGAGCATCCCAGTGGCTGAGATCAAGACTTCAGGGCCTCATTTTAGCCTTCTTCATGATGACAATCACCACAGAATAAATTTAAAACACAGGGAATCATCCACAGTTGCTTTTTTTTTTTTCCAAAAAATCAGATACAGAGGATGAAAAGTTCAGCTTTTGTGAGTGTTGAATTTGAATAGTTTTGTGACAGAATGTTATTTATTTTTTAAGATAAGCTTAGGGTATGACTCAATTCCTATAGTGGGAGCTGTGGCCTCCTCCTCCTCCTCCTCCTCCTTTTTCTTCTGATACTATTATATGAACCAATTCTCAGTCTCCATTTAAGAAACCCAAATACATCTTCTTCTATGTGAAACCTGATAGTAGTAACTGTGCAAGTAAAATATGGCTTTAGGAATCATAACAGCACTCCAGGTGTTGAACTGAGCTACATTATATAATCAAGTCATTGGATTGATTATTAATGTAATTCCTTTGGTGTACAAGTTTTTGCTGCATAGTGATGCTTTTAATACCATTGTGCCATTTTGTTTCTTCAGATACCAAATATCTTTTGTTTTTGTTGTTTTCATTTCTCCCAGCTAAAGATTTTATTCGGAATTTGATGGAGAAAGATCCCAATAAAAGATATACCTGTGAACAGGCAGCCCGCCATCCGTGGTAAGCCAATCAGTTGTAATGTTCAGAAATTCCCAATCCCATTTGTCTCTGTGGAATATCTTAGTTCAAGGGGAAAATACAGAAGAAGAAAGAGAAGGCGAGAGAGATTACCCTGAAAATTTAATTATAATATCATGACCTGTCATCAATACAGACTTGGATTTAAAGCTCTTGGCAATACAGTCGAATGATTGCAGTCCGACAATACAGATAGATCTGAGACTCAGTCTGGGTAAGCGGAGAGGAGATTTTTAATGGAAATCTGAAGCACAGAAAAATTGAATGCTTTTTCACTCACAATAAAAGAAGATTTGCTCTGTGCTTTCGGTGAAATGGCAACCCGCCACCCTCATCATGACTTACAGTTCCTATTATGGTCACCCTTCCTCTCCTTTTTTAATGGAAAAAGGTTCAGATATTATTTTCTCACTGAGTTAACATTAATGCATTATGAACTCATGTATCTAAGATAGGTCAGTCGTATCTGGAGTGCTAAACTCCAAATGACCACTAGGGGGACGTAGGATACTGAACACTCCCATTTTGCTCCCATCTAGTGGTAGCCTGAAGCTTTACAGCCTGATCTGATAGCCCTAATCTTGGACTGTATGTCTAGGTAAGCTGCTCCAATAGTACACCGTGTTCATGTTAATAAGGCTACCTCTTTTCTTCCTTATAAGCAACTTGGAAGACTTGAAACACTGATGTTCTCCTCCATTCCATCTAGAACCATTTCCAACAAAAAGAGCTTTGGGCAGCATTTGGCTGTTAGCTAAAAACATCCTTGAACTACATCATTTTATTAGGAGACTCAGGAAATTAAATAAGCTATAAAAATGATATTCAAAACACACCAAATAATCAGAAAAATACTGATTGGCAGAAACATCTGTGGTCTTGTTATATTTTTGAAGAGTTTTTCCCCCAAATCCTGCATACACAAATGGGCAGCAGAGACTACAGGACTGGAAGATAATTTCTGTTACTAGAATAAATGGGGGGAAAAACCATAATTTGTGATCAAATTAGTACACTCAGTTTGAAATCTTAATATAATGTAAGTTTGGAAAAGTTTCTCTTTTTTTCCTCCTCATTTAATTCACCTGACCTGTTACTCAGCTTGACCCCAAAAAATTTCTCCCAGTGTTTTGAGACTTTAACTGTAAATAATTGGTTGCAAAGACAGGTTCTCACCATGATGGCTTAAAAAAAATAGTGTTTGTAATCCTTTCTCTTTAAATGCAGTAACTTTGATACCAAAAGGTAAGTCATATATTATCTTGTTTCTACAACATGATAACACAGTTCCCTGAGTTCATGTAACATAGTGAAAAAAATGAAAACTACTTAGCCCTCTTTTTAGTCTGGTGCCTTGTGGAAATCTGGTCATTGGCAAAAGTGTTATTGGTATCAATTCTATGTATTTCCAAATATTTCCATGTAAGTATTCCTAACAGTGCAAATCTAGGCTTGATTACTTGGAAAGTTAACACCTTTAAACTCAATAGTTCTTTGGTGAGCCTTCTGTCTGAATCTCAGAAAGGTTTCCTCATTCCTAATTTATTTCATTTGACTGAGGTCATAAGGTCATTTCTTTCTCCATGAGGTTCACTGAAACTCTTTCTACTGAATTCAGTAGGGACATCTAGCTGAGTTAAAAAAAAGGGGGGGGGGATAGATTTGGTAAAGTATGCACTTGTTGGTCCTAACCAATTATGACCCATATGGTACAACTTGGGTAGTAGTTCTTACAGTCAGCAAGACAGAGGGCCTTTCCCTGCTCTATAACACAACATGCCCAGGCAACCTCTTTTTTCTACCACATTCCCCAGATGTTGCCTTCATCTTATCCCCAGCCCTTGAGTAAGGCCAGGTTTAGTCATATTAGTGGTATTGGCATCACAATAGTGTTTTTCTCCTTAATCCCACACCATCCGAAAGCAGTCTCAAGTGTATAAAAAGGTTTAGACTTTGTTGCCCTGACTTTGGAGAAAAGATGGGGAAGAACAAATTTCATGGCAGCAGGGTTCTTGACAATGTAAGGGTGGATAGAGAGTTCTTCAACTCAGTAGTGAAGAAATAGGAGCAGTAGATGGAGGAAGGAAGGAAATGGCTGGTCTACAGAGGTGAAGGTCCAGAAACCAGTAGACTGGACAGAACAAAAGAAAGCAACACACTTGCCTATGATTGACCATGTTTACATAATTAACCTAACTGAAATGTGAGAAGCACCAGCTCACTAGCCTGTTCTCTACTGTCCCAAAGCACACAGAGGTAAACAAATGATGAATCCCCATCTTCCACTGTCTTCTAAAAATCTTCAGTTGTAATGCCTGATTTGACACACTTTGGCAGCTGAGCCAGTCCACTGTTCAGTGACCCTTTTAATGTATTCTGTCAATATGGAGGTCAGTGCTCCACTGCCCATCTCATTAGGTGGTTTGCCTCCTTCTTTGAAACCCTTTGTCCTTGCAGGGATTGATATAGGCCTATATTGTAACACTGTCCATTCGTATCCAAGATATTCTTGGTTCCCAACTGGTATTGCAAGTCTATCAACACCAGATGCACTGTACTCAGGTCTAAGTGATTGATGGCCAGTAAGACTCAGACTGGAATCACAGAACCTGGACTGAGAGAGACCTTTCCTAATCTGTCTCTAATCTCCTAATTGTGTGGCTGTCATCTGCTGCCATCTGATCTCTGACTCTTTGACAGGCAATTCTCTAGTCAGGCTGGACAGTTCTAGCCACCACTGCAGGGATCTAGCCACCATGTGTGATTCTATCAGGCTCATTCAGCACCTTCAGACCACTGGAATGGTCTGGAATGAAAATGAGCCATGATACCATCTCCCAAAATTATCATCATTAGTAGCCTTGCCAATGTCATAAGTGGTTGTTTTCCTGGAGGCACCTCTCTTATTGCACTCTACTTCAGTGACCATTTGGGAAATTGAAAGTTTTCCCTCTTCCATGTTAATCATACTTCCAAGTGCAGAATCTACCTGGCAGGAGTAAGAGAGCTCTTTTCATTATTTATGGTACACAAAACCCATGATCTCAGAGACACCGGAGGTGACATACCTTAATGTCTTCTCCCTTGAGGGAGCACTGATTAAAAGCTCATCCAAATAGAAGTAAATATGAACCCCCAAATGGAACAGCCTTGAAAATGAAAGTGTTCTTTCCCATATGCAAATTTGCAAAATCTCCAGTGGAGGAGATTGTAAGTAGATATCCAAAATGTCTAGAGGTTACCTAATCACTTGGAGTGATGGCCTCTAATGTACACTTCAGAGTTTCCATTCTGAAGATCTGCTGTCTGATGAGTCTGTTTAGTAGCTTCAAGTTCAAGACAGCTCTCCAAGATCCATTCTTCTTTGGCACTGTGAACAAAACACTGGGAGAGAGACACTGGTTTCTTTTCCAAGTTGGAACTTGCTTGATTGTATGGATTAACAGTAATGGCTTCTCCTGTCCTCCACGGTCTTTCCCTTTTCTTAAAATTGGGGAAGGTAAGAATCTGTTTTTTGATCTGAACTCTAATTTGTACCCTAATCAGACAATCTCCAGCACCCATCTGGGCTTGTAAATATTATCCTGGGTGTGGCAAAACATTTGCAGCCACCCACCCACCTGGGAGCTGATAGTCATTTTATGATTCAGCACAGAGAGAAGTCTATCCCTCCTATAGATATAATTCAGAATCACTAGACGATGTGCAGCAGGTGTCTGATTATTTTAATATGTAATACTGGGGCTAGCTGACTGGGAACACGCCCACTAGTACTTGCTATTTTTGCTATTTCTCCTGGGTGCTTCTTTAGAGTTCCCCCTTGCTCTATTATTCCATTCCATCAGTCAGTAAGGGTTCACTGATTTAAATTATACCATAGAATATTTAATTTGTTGCTCTGAGTACCTTAAATGTTTGCTGTGGTAGCTGAAAACCTGAGCATGGCCTTTCTTGTCCGGTCTGTGCTTTGCTGGTAAGATTCCATGTATCCTTTCTAACTGGCTGCAAATATTCATTACTTCTTTTGATAAAAAACTAAACCACATGTTCCAGTCCTGAGGAACTCCTTCCAACACAAACAGGCTTTGGGAAATGGCTGTGTCTTTGAGGCAGAAGAACGAAGAGTAAGCATGTTGGTTCAGGCATAGAAGATACATCTAAGAGAGAAGAAAACCCCTGAATTTCTAGAAGACTTTGCACTCTTTTTCTTGCCAGATGGCCTATGGCTTTAACAGAAAGATGGCTGGCGGGGGGGAGGGGGGGTCTTCCCCTTCATTTACAAGGCAAGATCAGAAAAGCTTGACCTGGCAAATTTTGGTAGGAAGCTGTTAAAGAGACCTTGGATCCTTTTGTTTATCAGAGGAAAGAAAAACCTCTGATGTTCAGCAAGTGGCTGATTGAAGATGTGCCAAGTGTCTCCACTGGCCCATCCAGAATAAAATCTAAGCCTGCATATCTGCTTTTACCCAGATGTATTCCTTGGCAAGACCTAGCCCACACTGGCTCATCTAGAAAGCTAAGTAGAATCAGGCCTGCATAATATTTGAATGGGAGATTAGCTGCCAGGAAACCATAGGCTGTAAGCTGCTTTGGGAAGTTGAAACCACATCTCTGAAGAAAGCAACTTCCCTGTTGTTGCCAAGAAAAGTACATGGGTGAGTCTATGAAGTCACCAGTAGTTGACTTCAGGTCAAAGGAACTTTTAAGTTTCTCCTTGCTGCCCTTTTTCTCGTGTTGCTTCCATCTTTCCTTTGTGGCCTCCCTCCAAGATGTGTAAAGCACCACCCACTCATACTCAAAATGGCAGGTGAAATAAGAATGCTTTTCTAGGGAGAATATTCTGGAGTCAGGATATATCATTTCATAGAACACATTGGGATTGCATACAAAGGTGATGAATTCACCTAAACATACACTGTTTTTTAATTTTAATATTTACCTTATTATATATCTCTGCAGTCTATTTTATCTTATACTATTTTATCTTACTCTTTTATCTTTATCTTACCTTACTATATTTTATTCCATTTTATCTCACTGTAGCCTATTTTATCTCATTTTTTTGTATCTCGCCTTACCTCATTTTATTGTATCTTATTGTGGCTGATGGTCATGCTTTGATATAGACTAATCAGTAAAGTCTGTCTGTCTGTCTGTCTGTCTATCTATCTATCTATCTATCTATCTATCTATCTATCTATCTTTCATCTGTGGGTATCATTACAGTGAAGCTTCTCTTTTGTGTTACTACTTCAAGTACCTCTCCTCTCAAATGTCCTTAGAGAATTGTGTCAGCAGCAGATAACAAGGTCAACTTAAGAAGAGACATTAAAGAAGTGGTCTATGTCCCAGTTAGATTGTGATCTTAATAGATAGAAAACTGTTGAGCATGTGGCCCTGTCCAGAGCCAGAATTTCTCTTCAAGATTCACCTTCCAAATCAACCATCAACTAGTCTTATCTCTGATAGCAAGGAGAACTTCCAACTGGAGAAATGCCACATCAAGGCAAAAGTTAGTCAGGTTTGAGAGTCAGGTGAGTAAGCTCTATGATCCTGGTTCTTCACCAAAAATAACCCTGCTGATTGAGAGGTCTACAGAGGGCTTTACTGGGCTCATCTTATGGGAAATGTTGGATTTTTAATCCAAGAATAAAATACAATGCTGTGTTTAATTCTGAGTTTCCGTGGTAACTATCAGGGCAGCTGATAAGAATGTAGAGCTGGATTTCATTCTTGTTTTGGTAGAATGATGAGGAAAGTTCATACAATTCTAAACCCTCAAAAGCTATTACTTTACCAAATGTCTTCTTTATTTTATATTTCTTCAGGATTGCCGGTGACACAGCCCTCAGTAAAAATATCCACGAATCCGTCAGTGCTCAGATTCGCAAGAATTTTGCAAAAAGCAAATGGAGAGTAAGTTCTCAGACAGGTTACAGTGTTGGGGAAGACTGATTGTTTTGCTTTGTAAGGGAGCTACATGTGAACATTTTCTCACCCTTTTTCAAGATTATGATTCTTGTTCTCCTCAGGAAAACATAGCTTGGCCTAGCAGTGCTATTCCTTTGTGAATAAGTGCTGTTGAATTTGGCTTTGGGAGAGATCTTCTCAGTATTTCTCAACCTTGGTAACTTGAAGATGTGTGGACTTTAACTCCCAGAATTCCTCAGCCAGCCATGCTGGCTGGAGAATTCTGGGAGTTGAAGTCCACACATCTTCAAGCTGCCAAGGTTGAGAAACACGGTTCTAAGATAATGAAACCATGTTATGTCTTAATTCTCTTTCTGTTTTTTTCTGTACAAGGGACAAACTCATGGATTAAGGGAAAACAGCAGATTCTAGTTTTATTCATCCACCCCAAACACTTCTAGTTCCAAATTCCAAAAGGCACATCTTCCTACTGGGCCTCTTTAATTGCTAAAGAGAAGAACTAAGTTTAAATCCTAATTAAATCAATATCACCAAAGTCAAGTGAACAAACAAAGGGGGGCGGGGAAACAATCCTTTCTCTGAAAAGAATTATGAATTGATGTCTGGCCATCAATTTCTGTCCAACTAGGCCAACTTTTGTGACTGGATTAATATCTGTTATATATAACATTTTCTTTCATTAGATAAACTTCTTGGAGTGGGTGTTACACTTTTCATTGCTGTAGAAAATCATTTGCTCTAACTAGGGGGGGATAAAAAAAATATTGTTTTCCAAGGCTGTGAGATGGTGATGGATATTTCCAGACTAGTAACTGGAGTGAAAAGGAAGCTGAGGGGTAATATTTTTTGTTCTTTTATTGCATGTCCCAAACAAAATCTGCCTTGTGTGAATGCTGGAACGCACAACTGTGTATACATGTCCTTAAATCAGGAGCATTCATGGGGAGATGAAGGCTACAGTCACGCAACCGCAGCCGCTCCCCTTTTTTACAGACATCATATGGGCAACCCCTGTAAAAGGAGGGTGGGGGCTTTGGTGATGTCTGCCATCTTGACTTATTTTACCCCTTCCTCCATGGATCCCCCTGCCTTAAACCCCCAGCATTTTAGCATTTGGATGAGAAATATTTGGCAATGCCAATATACTGTAGTACCTCTTTTTCTCCAAAATGCCTAAACCCCATTTCTTTATCTCTTCTTGTCCAGCAAGCTTTTAACGCCACAGCTGTTGTGAGACATATGCGGCGGTTACATCTTGGCAATAGTTTGGATAGTGGTTCAAACATGAGTGTATCGAACAACCTCAGTCTGGCCAACCCACTACCTGATGGAGGATCTAGAAAAGAGTGTAAGTACATAGTGGGTAGCAGACAGGGGGGTAACTGGGGGTTTCAGGCAAATCTTAGGTAATCCAATGCTGACCGTCTTCTCCTCTGACTGATACTTAAATATTCCTCGGCAGTGGGGATCAACCAGGGTTGCGACTCCTTTCCATCCAGTCTTTTACCTGTCAGTTCTTTGTTGGAAACACTTGGTAGGATAAAATGAAACTTGAGGAAATGCTCATGCTGGTAAAAGTAGAAGTGAGCAGTATTGCCCCATGATGTCTGTTTAGATAAATAAATGAAACTGATTTGGGGTTTTGGAGGTCACTACATCATGATGGAGTTCACTGCTACAAGCTTAAGGTGTTAAACTAGGATGAGAAGACCCAGGTTCAAGTCTGCCTTTAGTCATGGAAGTTCACGGGTAATGTTGGGCCAGTTACTTTGTTTCATCTCAACCTACCCCACAGGGTTGTAGTGGTAGGAAAAATGGAAGAAGCAAGTGCTACGTGCACTACTTTGAGATCTTGGAAGACAGGGAAAGAGAAGTATGAATCAAATTAATGGATCAAATTAATAAACAGGGATCGCACACGTTTGTGAACAATAGCTGTTGAAATTACTAGGCATGATAGGCCAGATAGGAAAATCTAAGAAGAGCTCTATTTATTTAAACCAAAGCTCTGTCTATCTCAATGAATTGTTTCTATGGTAGTCAAGAGATTGTTACCAGAAACTCATAAAAAGGAGCCTCTCAATCATGTCCTTCTGCGACTGGTAATAAATAAAGAAATAAAGTGACATGATTTGCTCATAATCCTTACGAATGCAGGCGAATTCTCACCTTGCAACCTTTATGTGTGATACAGAAACAGAAAAGCTTTTGTTTGATAATACTGGATTAAAGATGCTCTTCTTAGGGTTCTGACATCAAGGAAAAGCCTGGCTGTGCCATGCAGGAGCTCCACGAATCAGAACAAGTCCATGTTCTCCTATGGTTCCCTAGATGGGGTCTTGAGTAGCCTCTGATATGGAGTGATGTAACAGGAAAGGAAAGAGGGAGGAAAAAAAATAGTGTCAAGAGAAAATATTCTTACATGATGCCTAGGGGGGATGTTGGGATGGAAGCTTGATTGGTTGATAACATTAGTGGATAACATTAGTGTTATCCATCGCCCAGCATCCAAGGCCTGAGACAACACCCTTATGTTTTACTTACTTTACCCCTAAAGAAAGGTGTAATCCTGAATCTTCATTGTTTTAACTCCATAGGAGCTGCCTTACATAAGTCATTTACCCATCTAGTCAGAGATCAGCACATGTGGTCTTAATCTGCATGTTCCCCTTAGCCTAGTTTCAAAATCCTGTTGTAAGAGATGTTGTTCAGAGCTTGAATAACAGCCTCCCTGTAACTCCTATGTGGCATACAACTTGATCTTCTCAAGTGCTCCTCAGGGCAGAATGTGGGGAGCATGAAGAAAGAACAAAAGCTTCATCTTTGCAGGAAACACAGGAAAACAATGTGTTGGATTTGAAGTAGGAGGGGAGTAAACTCAATATCAACCCCAAGCCTACTTAGTAACTATTTTTTATCATTCAGTTATAATAAAGCCTGAGTTACCTGTGTTCTTAGTAGTTGCAGGCTACTTCAAGCTTTGGGGAGCCCGAACCAGAAGAGTTCGTAGGGAAGAGCTGTATTCATCTATGGCAGCAAAATAAACATGGAGTTTGGTAGCACCTTCAAGACTAACCCACTTTACAGGGACATAGATGTATATTCACTGTTCACTATTTACAAGACTTTAAATACAAAGAGTTATAGAAGGGGAAGCAGGTGGGGATTCCACAATAGCTGAGATCAAGAGGAAGTTTCATAGAGGAAGTTGGGGGGGTCTTACCTTATCAACTAGCATATATAATGGACTAAGAACCTACTATTGCAAACCTTCTATAAGACATCAGAATTTTCTACTGTATTGTAATTTCTCTGTTCCACCATTGCTACTCAGAAGTCACTGGTGGAGTGTTCTGGCAGGCTGAAACATCTTGTAGCTGACCTAGAGGAGGGTATCAGAAAAAAGTTGCTTGAAAGAGAAAAGATGTTTTTATTACCTTCAGCTGACCATGTGACTGCCTAGCCAACTGCTTCTGAGATAATGCAGCCCTAGAGACAGTTTGTCTTCCTCCCAAAACATTTTTGAAGTATTATATTTGGGGCCTGGCCTGTATTTCCTGGAACACAGGGTTTGATCCCACAGCCAAACCAACTTGCTTACCAAAGTTCAGCATGTCTCCCAGGTGGCTGGCTTGGATCATATAGCTGTCATTTATATCAGCACAATTCAACGTCTCTTATCTTCAAATGTCACTTCCTCTCCAGAGTGAAAACACTGGTATGCTGGAGATGGTCAACAATGCAGTCCCCCAGGGAATTTATGTCATTAAATTATGTCTGAAGATTTATTCCAGTTTGGAATTCAGCATCTAAATGCATCTGCAGAAGAGGGGCTTGGTGTTCATCATCACTGGAAAGAGGGGAGTTACCTTTTCCCCTCGTTCTGATCAGTGGTGCATGGTCAAAGGAGAATAATGTGGACTGGCAAAGGCGACCATTGGGGTGAACATTCTGTCAGTGGTTTGCTGGCGCCCGTGTAAACTAATGCAATTTAACAACAGTAGGCTGTAGATCCAGGCCAGTGTGCTGAGAATCTCTTTGTGCTGCTGGAATTTAAGGCAGAACTTTTCCATTAAGAACTGCAAAGACTGCAAAACATGTCATAATAAAGAGGACCTTCTTAGGAACTGCCAGCTAAATGTATTTGCAAGGAATGTTGGAAACACTTGCCAAGCAAGTTGGTTTTCAGTTTAGTTGAAGCTGCTTCTCCTCTTCCTTCCTCTTTGTGGTTTTCAAACAATGTTCCCATTTACAAAGGTTCCCTAATAAGGTGAATGAGAAAACTTGTTTCTTCTTTACTTTTATATCCCGAAAGCATAAAGCTGCAGAGAGAAATTGGATGATATTTAGAGTATATTCTCAGTTCCTAGGAAACAATAATTACTTCAAAAGACCTTTGCAGTCCTAAACACATTTACTGATTGAATTCAGTGAGGGTTACAGATGAGTTGGTATATAGAGAAATGCAGTATGCAGATTTTCCTAACTACTGTGCATAGTTTCCAGTGAATTCTTTTGTCTTTTTCTAGTGCATTCCAATAAGGCTTCCAAGTACCCTGAAATATCATTGGAAGATGAATTGAATCATGAGCGAGGCACTTGTTAGAATATTCCCAAAATCAAATTTTAGCCAGAGGTCAATTTAATTTTTAAAATATGGAAATGAAGAGAATTCAGTGCATGTAGCTGGCAGAGTTCAGTTATCGTTCCAAAAGAGATTCTTACCAAAATAGGGAATATTCCACTGACTCTTAGAATTGAAAAGGGCCATCTAAGCCACTGAACCCCTAGTGTGTTGCAGATTTGTAGATATTCCATTGCCGCTCCCAATTTCTTTGCTAAGCATATTGTGCAAAATTGGATTTTCATAAATTAAGCATTCACAGTGTGTTGTAAATTCCACACCTCTCAGAATTCTCTGCAGTTGAATAATTCTATAAAGTAGATGAGAAAGCAGGTTGAAGTCCTCTAGAGCCATCTGACCTACAAGGACACAATATGTACATGCCCCCAATTTAATAACACGGAAGAAATCTCTTCAGACATTGTAATTTGAGTCATCCATATTTAATTTAGCTATCAAAAAGGCCATACTTAATTTAGCTATCAAAAATAATGCATTGGAACTGTAGTCTCTGAGCAAAAGATTCCAACCTCACAGGATGAAAACCAGTGACTTACCATTTGAAGTAAAAGACATATTTCTTCCATGAACCCATTTCAAAAGAGGGAATTTAAAAAGGGGGGGGGGATATTTATGATAATGAAATCTTTCTGCCAAGCTATTAGATCCATTCTGTGAAAATGCATTACTTTCCCCTGCTCTCTCCTGGGACCCTTTAGATGGTACAGGTGGGGAGAACAGGCCTCAGTGCCGAATTCACAGAAGGGTGAGTGTGTGAATTGGCATTTCAATTCACATTAGAGTCAACGCTCCAGAAGGAAGAGTAGCTAGAAAACAAACCTTTGTCGGTATTTCTTTCTGGCTGGGTAGGATGATAGGAATGTTGCCATTATGATCATTCCTAATCGTATATTCTTTCTGCATATATAGAATGGTTCCTTTTTAATCTCATAGTGATCTGGTCCAGTAGATTACATAGCTAAAGTGCTGAAACCCAAGGCTAAAGGCAGAACTGAAATCTGTAATTTATATGGAACCGCCCCCAAATGGCACCCCTCTAAAACAACTTACCCTAAATGTAATACAATGGCATTGGATATTTTCCCCATCTACATCATTAGCTAATGGACAGACCAAGTTCCATCTTAGTCCAGCTTTCACAGTAGCCAACCACTGGATCTGTTGTGTTTGTAAGAAGATGGAGACAAGGCCCTCTCCCCCCATTATTCCCCTGCAATTTGGATTTGTAGGCATGTTGCCATCTTGATGTTACCCTGACCCTGGAGGTCCCATTGAGTTTTCAAGACTAATTGTCCACGATAGACCTGTCCTTCATGAATGTATCAAGTTAGTGCCTATCATCAGTTCTTGTAATGAATTTAATACGTTAATTATGCTTGTATCTTCTTTTGTCTGTTCTAAATTTCCTTCCCTGCAGGGAGGGGAAATTAAATGTTAGATCTTCCCTTTCCAATTTGTATCTTCTGACCATTACACCCATTGGCTGTATATATATTAATTGGTGATGTCTCTTTTCCCCCACTCTTTCAGGCATGTCCCCATCTACTCTCTGTAGTTTTGCTTCTTCAGCTTCATCTGGTATTTCTGCTGTAGGAGAGAGGAGGCCAAGACAGACGACGATAACAACAACAATACATACAGGGACCAAGTGATCCAGATCACCCCACTCGTCCCACCCACAAGGAAGAGGTCAGAGATGGGAGAAAGGGCCCTGGTGGGCAAGCAGGCAGGGAAGAAAACCTTCTCCCAGGTGATTTCATCCTGCATTGCAAACACATCGAAGTATTAGAAGAAAAGAAGGATTTTTTTAAAAAAAATAAATGGCCATATTTTATACTGCGATTCTGAAATGTTGCATTCATCGCAAACTGCAATGACTTCAGGAGGATGGGGAGGGAAAGGGTTGGGAAATAGATGAAGTGGCACCTGGTGCTAGGTCCGTGAATCTAGAAATGTTCTAACTAAAGGACATTGTGTTAGTTCCTCAATGATTTACTCTGTTCTTAGTGTTGGTATCAATACATGCTTTGTTTTTCTTTAACTAAATATCTCAACTGGATTATTTAAATAGAGTAATTTCAAACATTTTTTTTTCTTTTCTCCATATTTTCAGCTTTGTTTTTTTTGTTTTTTTGTTTTTTTTTCCAGCAGTAGAAAATACATAGAAGATTGCATTAATCTTTCAAATCAGGAAGGTTTTAATGGCATGTTTTATATATATATATATATATTTCTTAATTCATAACTATGGACTGCAAACTTGCCTGGATCTTGCAATGATGTTGAAAATGAACTCCTGCTGCACCACTTCTTTTTGGGAAAATAGGAACAAGGTCTGGTTTCCTTACAGTCCCATGGAAGGGGAATGTTCCATGGGTCTGATTTCAGAATATGGTGCTGTGATAATCACTGAAAGAATGTTCTATTTTCTGTTTGCATTTGCACCAGACACTTCTTTGTGGGCTCCAAAATGGGGCTTTAAGAATTTCCCTGTTTTGTTTTGTTTTGTTTTTTCCTTTTCAACTGAATTGGGAGGGAAAAAAACCCCAAACCCAAAATCTTTATTACGGCCAAAGATCAGGATATAATAATACAATATAAAAAGGATATAGAAGTATAAAATTGCAATATAAAAAGCAGAGGATGAAGCAGTGTAGAACTGGGGAAGTTCATAAACACTTCGGAATATACACATCAGCAAATAAATGTACTATAAAAGACTTCAATGTGTTTCTATTAAAATATTAAATAGATTATTTTAAATTGAGTCTCCTAAGCAAAGGACAGCCTTAGTGCAGACCATATGCCATTTTTGTCCCCATGAATATAACAATCAGAAGAGTTTTTTTCAGTACTGACCAGTCAGCGATTTACAGTAAGCTGTGGACTGATTACTGAGTCTTTTTCTTCTAGAAATATTTGGCAACCATAATAATATAATCCACCTTGCACTGAAATGTGATCTTCCCAGCAGTTTCCTGCGATGCACAAAAGCACATCTGATTTTTCCATTGTGGTTTACTTAAGACTCAAATATATTGCTCTGTAAATCTGAAAACAGACTGGCAGCATGCAGCATTTGGGGAAATGGTGGATTTTGCTGGAACCCTTCTGTACAGCATTCTGCCAAAGAGCAGGGCTGGGATTTAAAACGAGAGGGAGAAAATCTGCTTTATGATGTCTTGATTTACATAAAATGGATCCATATGAAGAATAAAACTCCCAAGCACCAGTTTGTGTTCTCTCCACCCATCCTTGAGCCAGAAAAAAATAATTCTGACATGAAATTTGCTTTTTCCTGTCCCTCCTTTTGAGATGCTCTTCTTCCAGACCCTGATTTTCTGTACCTTGAGGCTATCACTGCACAGGTTCAAAATAAGGAGGAAAATACTACTTTAGCAAGAGAGACAGTGATACTGGAGTCCATAATACTTCAAAATCACTTGCTGTAGATTTAGAGCTGACACCGAAACGGATGAAAGCATCTGCTGCTGTGCTGTGCATTCTCAGTCATGGGTGAAGGAACTGGCACAGAACTCTCTTCTGAAAATGGATTGCTAGGTTAGCTTCCAGGACATCCTTTTTCCCCTGAATGTTCAGATCAGCATATGTGGCTTTAATGGTAGTGCCACACACATGAAGAAACTCGGGAAATTCCCCCTTCCCTTGCAGATTTGCCTGTCTGATTCAAAAGACTACTTAATAAAATCCTCTACATGATGCAAAAACATGAGCCAATAGCATGGAATAAACCAACCAGTCAGGCCAGTGAGAAAAACGTGGACATGCTTACGTCCTTCCCATTAAAATCAGTAGAACTGAAGAATGTTTAATTTTGGCTAGATCCCACCTCCTACAGCCAGAAATTAACTCCTAACAGTGCTTCTCTCTTCCTTATTCCCTTCCCTGTCTCCTTTTCCCTTTATCCCAAGGCTTTACAATACAAAGCCTGTCCATGTTGTTTTCTTGTAATGTTATAATACATAAAGTCCTTTTAATTTGGTAGGAATGATAAAACCATGCAGCAAATGAGAATTGCTATTCCATTTTCTTTCTATCTGGAAAGAAATTTCACTGATTTTTCCATTGGTCAAAGGGTTTTCAGTTACAGCTAACATTTTTATCTATTTTAATAATCAAAAGTTTGAAAAGTACCCATTCTAAATGTCAAGGTCCAAGCATCTGACCTACATGCCTGGTTTTGCTTTATCTTAGATCGCAGATGTGTTTAGAATCATTATGTCTTTCATCATCTCCTTTCTCAAAATGCAAAATTTTGAAAAAGTTGTCTGGGCGTAGAAGAGGGAAAGATAGACATGCTCTTTAACTCTGGTTTTTATCTCTCTTTTTTTAAATTAACCAGTACCACTACAGCAGTACATTTATCTGTAGAAACTTTTTTTTTTTGAGAGGAGGAATTATTTCTTTTCCCTCGATGGGGCAACAAAAACAATAAAAACAGTACTGGTTTTATGTGAGGTTTTCATTTTTTCCCCCAAATGGAATGGTGGAAAACAGGTTGGTGCAGAATTGGGAATCCCTGCTGGAGGAATTACAATACCAAGATGTCTAATAAATGCATGAAACTGCACTGCATGTTTTGATGACTATGCTTGCTTTCCCAATCTTTGCCTTTGTATTAAAATACATTCCAAATAAGTAGGCCTTCGTCCATCTCTTACATTTGATTTTGTAAAATGTATCTCGTTCTATGACTTATGAGTCATTGCTTACTCATGCTAGGGGAAAAGCAAACCAAGCAAGAATTAAGGATGGGGTTTTTTTCCCTTTTTCTTTTTCTGGTTATAGACACTGTGGTTTCTCTAAGCGCATCGGCTACCCACAGGGGGGTCTCATTTATCTATGCGTCGGTTCATTGTGTCTGTGGAAAGGAAGAAGGGGGAAAAGCTGACAAATAAGACATAATAGCAACAGAACATATGTGCCATTTGCATTCCTTGTGATCAGAGTAACAACTAGTTCAGGAAGCCTCCCATCTCTGATAAAGAGCTCCATCTTAAGTCTTGCAGGATCAGTAGTGATGTGGGAAGGGAAAGGAAGAACAGGACTACACAGTGTCACAAAAACCACCAATGACTCTGGGTTTATAGGTGGAGATGCTTTGCAAAAACAGATAGCTTTGAGATGTCTGCTTCCTTGATAGGAAAATCACGAAGCCTGAACAAGTGCAACAAAGAACAGTTTGCAATTACTATTTTTCCCTTGCAGGTCTCAGAATCAGGACGTTCTCCCCAAGTTATGCAGGATGATATCCTATTCCAATGACAATTACCCAGGAAAGCCTCTTTTCTACTTATGCACTGGTCAGTTTTATTTGTGGAAAGAAAGAAAGGGGAGAAGTGCCATTAAATATTACCTAATCCTCTGTAACATGAGGTTTCCATAGGCATTTTTTGCAGACTAAAATATAAGCAGGAAATTTGAAAGCCACAATGTCAAACCTGGGTGGTACAGATAGAAGCCATGCATATTTTTAATTTTCCCATGGAGCAGTGGCCTTTAACGTTAGTACTTCTCTAGCAGAATTTGCATATAGGAAACAGCTACACCCTGTGAAACCAAAGGCCAGTATGCTTTTCAAACCATTAGAGATCAGAATTTTTTTTTTTTCATTTCATTACATTTTATTATGTTTCACAACATTTTTGGTCAGCAAAGATGCTCTGTCTTTTCCCACACCAATAAGAAAGTGTAACCTTTTGACTTCTTGATTTGATAGCTCTTTGTCTGGTTTTTCTTTTTTTCTGAGATTCAAAAAGGGCTGAAAGCAAATGAGAATTTTGTAGTCTTTGCACAGAGGAGTTGAAAATAGAGTTCATGTTAGTCTTTGATGTATAATGCTAACTAGGGGTAGGGGAAAAATGTGCATTATTTGAAAAAAAAATGGGAATAAATAGCAGCAGCCATCCCAAATAGAGTTTGATGGCACAATAAGCAGCTGCTAAATTTTAAAATGTTAAAATTAGTGATTTAAAACAAGATGACCTGCCTGCATAAATATATAGCTCAGATTTTATTTTGTGAAGAAAAAAATGAAGTCACACTGACAGATCTATCCAAAGCCACTCTGTATTTTAACTTCTCTATGGAGAACCAAAAACCCAAATGCTCAATCTGATTTTGAGCAAGCAAACTATTATTTCCACACACACATGTGCACACTTTGGGAACTGAAGACTATTGAAAGCAGTAAGAATGATGGGTGGCAACCAACATCAGGGCCTTACATTTCCACTTACACATAGGAACATCCCTTTCTCTGCGTCCCTTCAGAGCCCTACATTTTAGACTGGTGTCACCATCAGTTTCAAAGTGGGAGAGAAAGAGGAAGAATGGTGATTTACTTTCTGAATACAACAAATTGCTGTTGTTGAGAAGGACAAGATAGTTCGGGAGCTGCTTGAAAAGGAGCACAGAGTTCCATATATGTTGATTACTAGGGTTTAGAATGGATGATCAATAAGTTCAGGATGCTTATCTGTGATAGCACATATGTAATTCTTGCTTTAGGAGCAAAAATTCAATGCATATGTAGATGACATTCCAGTGAACCCATTGGAATTGTTTTTGCAAGCACCAATTTCAGGCTCACATATGGCCTAAGGGACAGCCTGTTAAGTGTATTTATGAGATCTTTACTTTAATGGCTAATTCCCAAAGATACACAGTATGTGGAACTGCTTTTGAATACAGAACATCACATGGAAGGAAGTCAGATGAGCCATGCATTGAATGGCAGCCAATGTTAGGAATCCCAGCTGAGAGGGTCAATCTGGTCTCTGGATTCATCGGAATTTGAAGCAGCCCTCCCCAACCGGTTTTAAACTTGGGGAACGGCACTAACAGAGAAGCAGCATTTGGTGTTTGCAAGAAATGATTTGGGCTGGAGACTTCATGCTCATAATGCAAACAACCCTAGAATAAATATCTCCCAGCCAAATACAGAACTGGATCATATACAATGAGGTTCTTTAAAGAGATGAAAGAACAGGTTAGGGATAGGTTGTCACGGAGAATATCTATATGGTTGCTAGGAGTCAAAAACAACTTGATGGCCCATAATCAATCAATCACTTTAAAGAGCACAGCTTGAATGCTGGAGAGAAGTTTTATGGAAAGTTTCAAACACTTTTGACAGCTTTTGACCACAGTCTAACATAGAATGAAATACATTTTCATTGAATCTCTGGCAAAATTTTATGTGTATTTACTTGAAAATAAGACCCGTTCAGTTCCATGGGACTTGCTCCTCCATAAGTGGGTATAGGTTTGTAGCCTTAAGCTTGCTGGATGCTTTGGACTGTGAGAAATTTTGCAGCACCCCAGCAGGAGAATCAAAACAGTGAAACTGCTGCATTTATTGTTGATTAACGTGTGTGTTCTCATGCCTACTGTAATGTACCTCCAAGACTCATTCAAATGCCTGGGTATGACTTTGGATGTATATTTCTAACCAGAGCCACCAATTGTAACATGTGACCGATTGCTTGTGACTGAAGATGACTGGGGAATATTGTTTCTAAATGGGATTCAGCATTTTATGTACATTTTTATTCATTTGGGGTTTTTTAAAGCTCAGTTTTACTCAGATCAAAACCTGGAATGATTCTTAAAATCGCATTTACTGCAAAACATCTCATTATTACTTTTATTTTTACAAAAAAAAGCATGTTTTTAAAAATATTTTTTAAAAAGTAAACTTAAAAGAAAAAACTTGCAAATTTAATCCAGGAATGTCAGTGTGCCTGTTATTATAAGTCGTGTAATTAATTCAGTTTCATAACACCATCTTTGAGAAGGGAAATGTGTATTTACTCAGTGCATGTAACAAGACATAACAAAATGTTTAACCTGCCTAAGGAGTTTGCGATGCTACAAATTGTTAATGGGGCTGTGTTGCAAATTATTCTCTGCCTTGACAATCATGTATACAGTACTTATCAAGATTTCTATCATAAAGATTATTTAAGGGATATAGAGAATAATTTTCCTCCAATAAATCAAATTAAACTGCCTTCATCTGAGACATTTTATTGTTTGCTTTGCTATTCTGTGCATGGGTGAAAGAAGGTTGGAGAGACCTAGCAGCATCTATCTTAATCTCACGTTCTCCAGGTACATTGGGGCTTGCAGTTCCCCAGATACCTTTTGTGATTCTCAGTTGTGGGGGTGTCTGCACGGTGTGGTCAATAAGGTGAAGATGGCCATGATATTGCAATTGAAGCTTAACCAGTGGACACCTCTGCTGAGTTGGAATTATGGAGCATACTCTCCAATGCCTTTGGGTAGCTGGTAAATGCAAACACTGACAGACTGACTTCCTGGTTTATTTGTTAATTTTCTGTCCTCCATTCCTGTCAGTCAAAGCCTTCTGGGTCTTTTTTTTTCAAAAAAGTAAGAAAAATATAGCCCCTAAAGCAGAATATAGCATTTCAAGCTAGTATTCGTTCTCAGCAACTACACCCCAAAGATCTGAGGGGAAAAAATCATCGAGGACCTTCTCAAAGTACCAAAGGAGTGGATCTGGAGCATCTCAGAAGAGAGCTTTTGGAAGCTTCCAGAAGCAGACACCAATTTCCAGATTAAATTGGGTTTCCTGAGTTGGCTGGTAGAACTAAAAAGCAGGGTTTTATGATCTTGAAAGGTTTGTGGTATGTAGGACGGCATTCACCATTTTATCTGAATTGTGGGGCTTTGCATAAGGCAGCTATGGCTGCTTTGTGTAGATCAGAATTTGGAAAATGGATTTGTAGAGAGCCAGTGTGTGAAGAGGACAAGCACGAGGACAGGGGAGACCCAGCATCTAACCCACCTTCACTGATGATCCTATAGGGTTGATGTATTGTAAGAAGAACAAATGGAAGCAGGACCCTATCTTCTTTCTATGAGTTCCTGGAAGAAAGGCCACCTTACCTACTTACCAGAGAAGATAGAAATCAAATAACAATTACAGCAGTAATGAGGTGGGATATACAGTAACTCTAAAGAACAAATAAGCAGGCAAGGAAGGCATCATAAAACATAAATGAGAAGGCAAAAGGAACTGACCCCACAGCTCTCCCCCAAGCTTGCTTTTCATCCAGATCTCAGTTTAGAGTACCACACTTCTGAAATCTGGGATTGGGAAAATGCGGAAAGGGGGAGGAAATGCAGGAACCCATTGACAAGGGAAGTGTTGCCCCTTCTTTCTCTTACCCCAAGCTTTACCACAGCAGCTCCTGCCCTCTGTTCCTGAGATAGAAATAAGAAGCTGCAGCTGGTCTACAAAGCAATACATTGGATGAGAGCTGCATAGTTCTGTCCTTGTGACCCAGATCTGAGCCACAACCATCTGGCCAGGGTTGGGTCCAACTATATCTGACATGGCTGTCAACTAAACCTGACTGAAGTCCATCAAAGAGGCTATACAAATGAAATGGCAATCATTCCTGATCCAGCTTCAGCTTTGGTAACAGTCCCAGCCAGCTCTCTCATGTTAATTAGGTCTGAAAAGGCTCAAATGGTTGGGAAACTGTGAAATCACTATCTTGACAGGAGGCAAACATTTCTGGAAGTGTTTATGGTTTCTGAGGATAGAATATTACCTTTTGTAGCCTAAAGCCAAGTGGGAAATGACAGATAATCTCAAAACTAGTGTCCTTCTACCCATGATACCCCCAAAAACAAAAGTCTCACTCTGCCTAAGACAAAAAACAAAAAACAAACACATTGGGTCTGGCTTAGGAGAAGCAAAGGAAGCACTGATTTATTCAGTGTTGAATCAACATATAGATGCAACTTATGTATCACTGAGCTCCTATGGCCCCCTGGTTCAATAGCCTGAGAGCAGTGGGATAGGACATGCTGGAATTCTCCCTTGGAGGTTAAAATATCTGATCTTGGAGTAGGAAATCCAGTGCTGATTCTCTTCCTGCCACTTTCATGGGCTTCTACACCTGGGTCTTTCCAGAGTCAATAACCCCAAATCTTCAAACACTCAAAAACAAAGACTCAGAATCCATGGGCTCGACTTTGCCCCCAAATTCCAAAAAAACTTAGATCATCTTAAGAGCAATGGGAGATGATTTTTTTTTTCTTCAAAGAGAAAATAGGTAAGCCAGCAGGGACATCCAATGGGGGGGGGGGGGTTGTCAAAAAAATCAAGATGGACCATGCAATTGATGCCATATTCCTTTTTTATATGCATCACATATGTGACACACATTAAAAAGGGGTGGAGCTTCAATCACACATTCATGGCCACCATTAGGAGATACATACCCACAGAAACATGCATACACGTGCAGATTCCCCTGTAAGCCAGCAAACACTCATCTTTCCACCCTATCAGTATGTTGCTGTCAGAATTCAGAATTCTTAGGAGCGTTAAAGTGATTTATGGTTTCCTACCCTAAACAAATGCTTAGTAACCAATTCTGCACCCACTAGAAAATCCCAAGTATGCCTCAACCTGCAAGTAAAAAGACAATAAAATGAAATAACAATATGTTGTGCTCTCATAACATCTAAATGCATCAGCTTGATTGTACCTGATACAGGGCCTGGGAGCAATGAACAATGGAGAGCTCTCTTCTGGATATATTTCTAACAAGTCTGCTGAAGATATTTGAGAAAAATATCCTATCAGTATGATCCAGCAAGATAGTGGGTTCTAAAGGTTGTGGCAGGACCTCAGTGACTTTGGCTACTCTTGAGAAAGCTAAGCAGTATGGATGTGGTTACCACTTGGATGGGAGACTACCAGAACATTCCACGTTGGCAGCTAGACTAGGAAGTTGAAAAAAGCAACCACTTTTCAATTGTTACCAAAAAAATTACACGGTCTCCATGAAGTCACTAGGAACTGAGCTTGATTCAAAGGACATTTTATCTTTTAATAGTTTGAGTTGTTCATTATGTGATTGTCTTTTTCCCCCTGTTCTTCTCGGTCCAGTGCAAAATATTGGCTGTGTGAGCCACAAAAAACAAAAGAAAAATTGAAGGGAATAACTAATTGTTCTAGGAGATCTAGAGACTCCAGTAATGGATATACACATGAAGAAAACATTTGGACAGAAGAATTTTGCAGTGTGGCTGCATGGATTGAAATGTGTACTTTTTCACCACATAGTGTGAACTGCAATGCAGATGTAATCTGGGCTGATAATAGCATCTCTCTCTCTCTCTCTCTCTCTCTCTCTCTCTCTCTCTCTCTCGTATATATGTAGAAGGAAACTGCATGCAGAAGTTTCTTCAGATTTTTCAAAGAAGCAATTATTCCCATAAAATTGAAGACATTTCTTTCCAGCTTCAAACTATATTATCAAAAATAGATATATTTATATTCAAGCCTACATATTAGAGCTACCATTACCAAGGTTGCAAAAATGCAGATGGCCAGTAGATGGCAAGGCAGCAAAAAGTTAGATTTTCTGGTATCTCTTTGCTTCCATCTAGTGGCTACCCAAACCTTTGCAGCCACACACTATATTTTATGAATATAAGAACATTCATATATTAAACACATTAATGCATCAGATTCTCAGGCCATGACTGAGGCCGTGCTAAAAGTACATTAATAAAAATAGCAAAACAGGAAAGTTCTTTTAAAAATCATTTTTAAATGCCTGGAATTTTTTAAAAAAATCTAGTCTCACTAGACCCACAAGCCACAAACCTTTGATTCAATTTCCAGCATACATTATGGCAAAACTGTAGGGAAACCTCAACTGATAAGAGCTTTTTGAGCTTGATTAGAAATCTTTATCAAAATACTTCTCTTTAGTGGGCATCTTACAGTTCCTACATTGTGAGGAGTGGAACAGGGATGCATTTTAGCTTCATTGTTTCATTGCTAGAGAGATTAAGGATGGGATTTCTATTGTCCAATTACTGTTGATGACATCTAGCAGTCCTCCCCTGTGCCGGTGATGGTATCATTTGATCTAGGACAAAGATTAGTTTGGGAAGAGCATTAAGTCCTTGTACACAGCAGAACGCATTGAAGATCTGATGGAATTATCAAAAACCCAAAGTACTAGTTTTGCAAGATGTTATCTTATAAACAGTAATTAATGGCCAAAGGCAGAGAGCACATATAAGTTGGACTTCACTGATCACCATCTTGTTCCCACCATTTTGCAAGATGATCTAAAAGTCATCATTAGTCTATACATGGCATAACTCCTGAGCAGGTCTAAAGCCAAGTATTTGGTGACTGCTTTTCATCACTCTGGAGCCCAAAAAGAACATGCTGCGTATGTATCTCCAAGTGCTCAATGGATTACTACTACAATATGGGGCTGCTTGGTACATTCCTGCAGTCTTAAGGCTTTTTGAAGCTAAACCCCTTGGTCACTTACTTGACACTGATCTCCAACCCCTAGAAATGGTCCAAGCCAACTTTCTGAGATTTGTTTTCCATTTTCCCAAATATATTTCAAATGCTGTTTTAAAACCTGAGACTGGACTGTAAACGTGCAGGTGAACATTTTGGCTCCAATTTTGCCCCTAGCTGATTCCTTCCAACCTTCCAACCCTCTCCATATATTTTTTTGTTGAGATCATACACCTTTTAGAGGCTGAACATGTTAAAGTGACATTAAGTAAGAGTAAGAAATATGGAGCAGATGGGACTTTGATTCCAAGCTATTACAATTTGGATAGAATCAATTGCTCACTTAATTCAGAGAAATATCTCTATAATTTAACAACTCCTACATACATAAGAACATACTTATTAGCAAGATGACATGCCTTATTCTCTGCCGTGCTGGGTGGAAAATATAGGAACTTTCCATATCAGAAAAGAGAAATTGTCTTGTCTGTCTGGAAGAGTAGAATCAGTAAACCATATGCTATTAAGCTGGGCCATTTATCACGATATCTACCATTCATTCATTAATTGCAGTACTCTTCTCGTATTATTAGAGTAAGCCTGAACCATCATTCACATCCTCTTTTCTTTCCAGCCAAATACAGAACTGTGCATAAAAGTAGCTAGCAAAGATGTAAAAATGATTTTAAGAATTCAAACAGTTTAATCTGAGATGGGTTTTTCTTTCATTCTTATGGCAAATTTATTTTCATAAATTTCATAAAATAAGGTCTAACCTCCCCACATATTCAGTTTCTACAGATACTAATGTTTAAATAGAGGTTCTGTTATTACTCTAGGTCCATGGATAAGCAAGTACAATATAGTTTACCCCTTGTTAATGTGACTACTTCTGCCTCTTCCTTTTTTCCCCCTCCCCATAATAGATTGTAGACACTGCCTTTATTTATATACATGGTTTACATCACTGACGTTGTGGGTCTGGGAGTGAGAAAAACCACCTGTAATACTATATGAATACAATACAGGAAAACAAATGTTATTTATAAATGTAACATTTATAAATGTAAGTTCCCTTTTGAACTTAGTCACAAAACTGAGATTATTCATAGATACTGAAGATTGTAAGCTTTTGCTAGGGACAAAATTGAAGCATGGCTTAGCTAAAACCAAGGGGAAAAAAAACAGTGGAACTCCTTATAATTAGGTTACTAATTACATATTTCCTTATTAACAAAATTCTGTTCTATCTCTTGATCTCAATATTGATTAATGATACAGGGAATTTTCCAGCGAATGACTTTCATGTCTCAAACCCATCAAGACTCTTAAGAAAAGATCCAGTAATTAATTGAACCATTTATAGAATTTATATATTTTGGTCATAGACCAGAACATAAGAAACCAGAACAACAACAACAACCCCCCAAAAGTATAATAAAATAAAGATGCAAAAGTACATACAATGCAAAAAAGGATAATATCATAAAAAAAAAAAATGGTGACAATTGGAGCATGTTCAGTGGATGGTTACCAAGATGGTGATGATATCAAGCCCTGCCAGAAAAAGACAACTGAGGGGAGATATTATAGCAGCCTTCAAATATCTGAAATGTTGTCACATCGAAGAAGTGATGAATTTAACAGCCAGAAGTGGGATCAGAACCATTGATGTTTAGAGTAGACTTCAGGAGGAACTTCCTGATTCTTTGGGCTGTCAACTAATGGAACAAGCTGCCATATGAAGCGGTGAGTTCTCCATTACTAGAGGTGGTCTAGCAGAGGCTGGATGGACACCTACCGAAGATCCTACACTGAGCAGAGGGTTGCAATGAATGATCTCTATCGTGTCTTCCAGTTATGTGATTCTATGAATGTATGAATGCAGCTCACTCTATCCCTACCTATGAGACATACTCCCTCAAGTGTTTCCCCCTCAAGGAGGAAAATGTGTGTGTGTGTGTGTGTCTGTGTGTGTGTGTTAGTCCTCTTCCAACTGAAACCAATTTCATGTTGGCCAGAAAGCATGGCCAATTACATCATAGATATCAAAAGCTTAAGCTGAAATGTGCCATGGGTAGGACACTGAAGCAAATCCCACCAGTCACAGCCAGTATAGATTATTGGCAAAATATTGTGGACGTTGTAGTTCCAAACTTTCAGAAGACACCAGCTTTCTTACAGTTGAGCTATGCAGACTTTCTGGATCTAAATTAGCACGTCCACTTTCACGGTATTTATTGCATTTAGAAAGTCTGAATTGCAACTGGGGGTGGTGAGGTTAAGGTTTTATTAAAAAGGTTTGTTTTGAGGAGAGATTTGAAGAACTTGAAAGGTAAAGCTACCACGGTTTTCCAGAAAGGATTTGCTAGCTCAGGGAGCAGCAAGGAAGGAATGAATAGATTCATTAAGAGAGCAGAAGGTGGTTACATTAGCGATAACCGTGGAAACCTAATTCCAAAACAGAACCTTATAATGTTAATGAGTAAGGTTTGTTACTAATGCTTTGGATACAATAAAACACAGCTATGTAGAAAGTGACAATGTTTTATCAAAAAAGAAAGTACCATCTACTAAGTAGGTTTAATTGGTCAGGTTAATTTAATCAATTGCTTACCTGGAATCATCCAGATACACTGTATTTCATCTTCCACAGATCCCATGCTGACTAGGAATTAAGGACATTAAAGTGAGGTTCATGGTGCTCTCTGAGCTTGGTTGTTTGCTTGCAGACATTTCATTACTCAGTTAGGTACCATCATCAGAGCGCACCAAGAACCCAAAGTTCAACCCTGAGCTACACATATTTATATATAAAAAATAATCTTTTGTAGGAGCTATGCCACCATGTCTGAGCAGTATAGGGTGATGAAGATGCTTAAGGATAATCTTAGGAAGCTTTCTTCCAAATCTAACCATTGGATCACCAAAATAAGTATTATCTATAGTGACTGTAGTGACTCTCCAGGGTTTAATTCAGAATTTAAGTCTTTCCTAGTCTTATCCCAAGATGGCAAGGCAGATATCTAACTGGGGAAGGGTCATCACTAAGTGGTAGAACTTTGAATGCAGAAGGTCCCTGGTTCTACCACTTGGTGATTACCCTTCCCCAGTTAGATATCTGCCTGTAATTCAGAGAAACTCTTATTAAACAAAAGGAACTACACTTTTGTTCCTAAAGCTGTTCCTTTACCATCAGTTTTACAGATCTGATGGTTAGTTCTATACAACAGTTGGAATAGTCTACTGATGAAGATTAGGGGTTCTCCATCACTGGAGGTTTATAGGAAGAGGCTGTAAAACCACCTCTCATGGATAGTTTAAGTGATTTTCCTGCCCCTTGTGGTCCCTTCTAACTCCATAATTCTATAATTCTATATTTCCTTTACAAATTACTGAATATGAGGTTCAATCTCCAATCAAGTTATACACTCTCAGTACTCCACTGTTCAATCATCACAGAGGTATAATTTCTCCTGAAAGGAAGTATCTGACCTGAACAGATTCTTTAGGTAAATAAGATGAGGTTACAAGAACAAGCGTTTGAAGTTGAAGACCTACAGTTAGTAAAAGACATCAGTATGAAACATATTTACAACAGAGTTGTACTGTATATTTCAACTGCCTTAACTTGCAGTTGTCTGGCATTATTTCATTTGCATGATTCAGTAGCACATTTAAGAAAGCATGAGTGATCTTAATTTGTGGGATGAAGTTTGGTGGTATGACATTTACTTTAGGAATGTGTTCTATGGACGAGCATAGAAAAAACTATGATTCCTTTAAAAACAAAAGCCCAAAATTCAGCAGTAAATCCATCTTTGGAGAAAGCTTGGAATCAACTTCAGCCATAGCTATAAAAAGAATTATATGAGTAATATAACATATTTAACATATACTCCCATAACATATTTAGCCCAGATTGCAAGTTTCTGGGACAGAACAAAAGTAGTAAAATGCTGCTGCTGGAATCAAAACTCCCTGCACTGGATGAACATCTGACATAGTTTCTTTTTCAGAGTCACTGAGTCCCTGCACCGCAAAGCAAAATTGCCTCATGGCTGCCTCTTTTTCAAACTGCAGAACCAATTCTCTGAAAAGAAATGTCAAGGCTTTATTATTTGCCAGGTACCCTGATGCACTGGCACAGAAAAATGGATTGCATTCAGCATAAAAAATGAACAAAAAATTATCATGACCATTAGCTGGGAAGCAGAGACATTAAAAAGGGAAGAACAGGACAGCCGTTTTTCCTAGACTTTTATTAAGAATACCATCTAACCCTTTGCCACGCTCATGTGGTTATCATAATAAGCCCAGATGTGGTACCCTTAATTAAGGTCTAGAAAAAATGGCTGTCCTAGCCCCCCCCCCCCCCAAAAATCTCATTCTACTGGCTTTCTGGAGATTTGCTTTACTTTTATTTTAATGAGTCGACAACTATTTTTTTCATTGGTCTGGCTGCATTGCCTTTAATAGTTGGCTGCTGGCCAGATTTAGCCATTAGAAAAGAGGCACAATTAAACTCCTGAACCTTAGTTACTTTATTTACTGAAAAGTTCTTTGGAGGTTCTAATTATGAGCAGAAGAGCAGAGGGCAGTTATCAAAACAGTCAGAACCATAT
This sequence comes from Python bivittatus, assembly GCF_059951505.1. NCBI lineage: Eukaryota > Metazoa > Chordata > Lepidosauria > Squamata > Pythonidae > Python > Python bivittatus. The sequence goes on along the minus strand of NW_028277037.1, from coordinate 3,569,225 downwards.
GGCCAATTATCCTAATTGTTCTGACATGACACATTTTCATTGGGACAAAAGGTTGGACAAAGAAGAAGCTCCTTTGCAATCAACAACAGGATGAAACTGATTCCCTTTTGGACCAAAAGCAGATGGAGCCCCTTCATTTCTGATGCACCTTCTGCTGTCTCAGACTCCATTGGTCACATACCATGCACAGCATACTCAAGGCAAAAGAGAGGCATCATGTACTTGAACCTCTGCATTTATAACAAGACCCCTTTTGGGAGAGAAGGATTTGTAAGAGAAAGAGAGAGAGAGAGATGATTGATAGATAGATAGATAGATAGATAGATAGATAGATAGATAGATAGATAGATGATAGATAGATAAGAGATAGAGAGAGAGAAAGAGAGAGAGAGAGAGAGAGAGAGAGATTCTCCCAAAGCTGAAGATAAAACAGCCTATATATGATAGGAATGTGGTGCCTGCTAGTTAGATGGATTTAGATTGCGTCATTTCTATGCTACACTACTGATCTGTCATCTTGATCCAAAGGGATGAATACTGAAAAGAAAGGAAGCGAACCCTGCCCAAGGCTGTGGCTGGAAAAGTGTGATGGGATACATGTGCAGGGAACATGCAGCCCTACAAATGATGAGCCTCAATTCCCATCAACTCTAGACAGCATGGTCAAGAGGCAGGGATAATGGGAGATGTAGCCCAACCACTTCAGAAGGGTCTCAAAAGTCTCTATTCCTATTCTTGGTCCAGCAATAGCAATTCTTAGCAGGACTGGAGGTAATGGTTAGCAAGTTTGGTTTGGTTGGCCTTGTAGGTAGCACTTGATGATAAATGGATAGATGAGAGACAGACAGACAGACAGACAGACAGATATAGATAATACTGTGGAGTTTTGCATGATTATTTATTTATGTACATACAAAATGAAAAATGGCTGGCTAACCATCCCTCTTCTCCAGGAAAACCACACTTTTCTTGCCTGCAGATGCTTTTTCTACCCCAGAGGAAGAACACTGGTTCTTCCTCTGGGGTAGAAAAAGAAGGTCCATCAGAAATGAAGGTGCTCTGAGCCTTGAAATTATTCCATTGGGAACCTGTGTAGTTGCAAGGAAACAGCAGTCTGAAAAGAATGCCCGAAAAAAGTCTCAAAAACTAGTGTTTGGAGGAGAAATAGCATCAGGAAAACAGACTGGAAATGTTGGAAAAGGACTGTGGATAATTTCCAATTTACTTTGCACCCAGCAGACTCTGTCCAGATCAGAGCAGTGCACATGTCACTCCGTTCAGCTAGCAAAAATATGCATCTTGATATTTATGCATGACTACATATACATAAATAGTAGACAGGAGATTAAATATAAAAGACTTAATAACAATTAGCATTTGATTGATTATGTGCCATCAAGTCGTTTTCAACTCCTAGTGACGACATAGATAGATTTTCTTTTACACAGACAGACAGACAGACAGACATATATATATAAACGAAGGTAAAAACTAATACAAACTAATATAAAGTAAGGAAGAAAAAATAAAAAGGATCAAAGAGAAAACTAAAAGTTCAAGAAAGAAAAAGTAGAAGAAAAATAGAAAAAAAAGAAAAAAGATACAAAGAAGTGGCTTCTGATCTTTACGCCAGTTATAAATACAATTATAAATGTACCTCTTTCTCTAAAGTTACATCATGACTCTCCTCTTTCTATAATCTATCCTGTCTAATCATCAAAACCATAAAACATAAGTTCATTTTTTTCTGTTTTATGCAAAAAGTCCATCTTTGTGCATCCAATAATCTCATTGCAGTTATCATATGCAAAAACAAAGTTCCATGACTTTTTTCCAACTTTTTGTCCATCAGTCCCAAGAGGAAGTCTGGTCTCAATTGTATATTAATCTTTAAAATCCCCTGAATCAGTGTATGTATTTGAATCCAAAATTTTCTAGCTTTTTTACACGTCTACCAAGCATGATAAAATGTCCCTTCTTGTTCACATTTCCAACATACAGTAAATTTATCTGATGACATTCACCAACGGTACATTATTTTATAAAAAATCTCTTTAAGATTATAACACAATGTAAATTTCAATCCTTTCAAGCACATATTTTCCCATTGTTCAATCTGTGTATTATAACCAACATTTTTAGCCTGCTTTATTCTTTTACTTCTTCTTCTTCTGTTTCAAGTTTATACGTTTTAGCAATTACATGTTCATCATTTGTATACAATTCTATTTCAAAATCAGTCTATATCAGAATGCTACTGATATAAAAATTTGAATGAGCTAAATGTGTGCGTAGCCACAGGCACCAGGTTTCTACAAGATTAATCATAAGCTCATCTGGAAAATATGTGATAGTAATATGCAGATTGGCTCTTATGACTGAATTTTGAAATTTGAAAGGAGGAGGGAGGAGGAGGAGAAGAAGGAGGAGAAGGAGAAGGAGAAGGAGAAGGAAGAGAAGAAGGAGGAGGAGGAGGAGGAGGAGGAGGAGGAGGAGGAGGAGGAGGAGGAGGAGGAGATTTTTATTTTTCAGTGACTTAGACCATTTTTCTCCTTTAAGAGGTATCCTTGGAGGGGAAGGATCACAAAAGTTAGGATGGCAGCTGCAAGCACACAATTGAAAACCTCTCTCTATTATATGATATGGGACATGTAAAATCCCCCAGAGGCAGCCACCGCCTTGACTTCTTTGACTTCCCTGCAGATGCCCTGTCTCCTCTGGTGATCAAATGCCCAATTATCAAGATTTTTACACTGCTGCTTTGAAGGTAATGTCACAGTAGCAAGAAGAGGGCTATGTTCCTGTTATCTGAGTGATGTTATTACTCAAATGTGGCTTATTAAGCATCCTGAAGCCAGCTACAAAGGTGTATCTGCTTTCTTGTGTTTTTTTTATTATTTAGGAGAAAGACAGAAGGTTGATTCCAACTCCTGAAAATATGTTTGCCATATGTAAGTCCATATATACTTTTCTACAAGAGCCAGATTTTCTGTAGAATTGGCACCATGTAAATTTGTATAAATTCAATCAGACATGTAAAGTATTTGTTTTTCCTACAAATTCTTCCACGAGCTTTTTTTTCCTGACCCACAGAACTAATGATTTTAATTTATGCTTCCTGGTGAGGAACCATAAGAAATATTCACCAATTCTTGCTCCTTTGCGTGTCTTTAAAACTACTCCAAAACTCCAACTTATCACCTTAATCCAGATAAGCCAAGAATCATTTTCTCTCTCTTTCCTAGATTTGGATCCTCCCAATCTATTGAAACTACAATTTTTCAAGATTTCCTGGCCAGTCCCTAATGTTGTAATTATCCATTAATCAATAGCCTTTATTATAATCACTGTCACAATCTACATTGGCAATAAAGTATATTAAAACACAAACACACACACACACACACACACACACTGAGGTCTAATTATTCTTCAAAATATTTCTGCACACATATTACTTAAGTTTGTAAATAGAAGTCATCTGTGCAAAGTAATCTTTGCATATAAAAACCTAAATGTTACAGATTACATTTTTAATTTAATTTTTTTCGTATTAGTTTCCTAGAATGGAATTACTACTGTTGCTACTTAGTACTGAGTTCTTTTTAGTTCCTTTTCCTTGAAATGTTATTAATATAAAATCAGAGGATTGATTGACTGAGTTTTCAGTCTAGAATATTTCCTCTTCAGCTCTAAACTTTCTTATATCCCAAATAATTATTATGTAATTGAATTTTTTTTTATTTGATACCATTTTACCCCCTGCTCGTTTTTCTTAGTATGAAGTTGATGCACAACTTCAGATTTTTCACATTTCTTTCTGTTTCACAAACGGAAGCTGAGCTGAGACTATTTTTCTTCAGAAGCATATTATTTGGGAAATACTGTAACTGTTTCTGTAGGGCATGTGCCAGGAAACTGTGCATCTTTCTGTGGTAAGGTTTGTAAAAGTTTAATTATGTCCCAATGGCATAATTTTGGAGGTGGGTACTTTGAAAATGGTTCTGAAGAAATGCTGTGGACCTCACACAAGCACAGCACCTCCCTGCTGTTCGTTAAAGCAGCGCATCGTTTCTGAGACTTTTTCAAGTGCAACTTCTGAAAGCCTGGGGGGGAAAAGGAGGATGTTTTTAGGAATCCACTCAGTCAAGTTAATGTGATTCTTAACCCTTAGGAGCATTTTCCTGAGTCCTGTAAAAGCCTGAAAAAGCACAGGTTGCTTTGATGTGATAGGGAGGAGCTCTGTTTGCTTTCATCCAAAGGACGAAGCAATTCTTCCCAGTCAATTCTGAAGCATGCACAACTTTAGGGACTATGCTACAATACAGGGGCAGCCATGGGGAGGTCAAAAAGGTCAGGATGGTGGCCACCACAACACCACCAAAGCAGGTGATGCATGGAAAAAAGGCGGGGCTTCAATCACATGGTTGCTCTTTTTGACTCACCCCTCTGGAATGCCTCCAGATCAGGGAGAACTGAAAAGGGTACCGTAATGGTACCGTTAAAACCCATGGAGCATGTGGACATCTAAACAATAATAAACTAGCCAGTAGTGCTGGGATTCTTGTCACATGACATACCATCCACAGGCCATCATAATGCTGCAGTGGTGTCCAGAGGGCCTAGTTTAAGACCGTCAAGATGCCAGTCTGTTTTTGTGATTGAAGCTCTGTCTGTCTGTGCATCGTGAGCTTCAATTGCACCAGCGTGACCACCACCTTGACTTTTTTTTTTTTTTACCATATCCTGTGGACACCCCTGTAACATTGTTTTTGTTTGCTAGGTTTTTTGCACACCAGCAGTTGTGTTTTGTTAATTCAAGTTTAGGGTTAAGCATGTTACATAAACGCAGTTATTGTCTTTGCCTTTTTTTTTAATCACATTCTCTTCCCAAAACCTCTTCTCTCTTCTCTCTTCTTTCTCTCTTCTCTCTTCTCTCTTCTCTCTCCTTTCTCTTTCCTCCCCTCCAAGCAACTCAGCTGAAAAGGGCAAGAGACAAGGCAAAGGATTGTACAGTATTTATTAGCGGACTGAACTAATCAATTGTCTGAAGCTGAAACTGCATGGAATTGAGCTACGGGCTGCAGATTGTTTTTTCCTGCTCTGATAGTACCCATGGGTAGATTGTTACTCTTTCTTTCAGTTGGAATGACTTCATTCTCTGTACTGTAGAGTTGCAAACTTGTTCTTCTGTTGAGAACCACCCTCTCACTGGGATTTGTGTTATCAAACACTTGCTAATGAACCATAAGCTGCTGGTGTGCAGTTTCTAGTGATCAATGGACACGTAGATTCCTTACTCTGGCTCACTCCAAGTCCTATCTATAAAGAAATGTCATCTTGAAGGACCTAGGAGATATGTTTTCTCATTGGTAGGGCTTGCCCTATGAAACAGCATTCCCTCAGGCAGCCAGATGACCCCAAACCTGTTGGGCTTTCTATAGCTTTGTGCCTTTAAGACGGTCTTGACTCCTGGCGATTACCTGGACAAGTCCCTGCAGTTTTCTTGGCAACATTTTTGGAAGTGGTTTACCACAGCCTTCTTCCTAGGGATGAGAGTGAGTAACTGGTCCAAAGTCACCCATCTGGCTTCTTGCTAAAGGCAGGACTAGAACTCACAGTCTCTTGTTGTTTCTTAACCATTACACCCAACTGGGTCTCTTGTACTTTCACAATTATTTAAACACTTCCTCCTCGATAGGCCCTGAAGTAGATGGCTTATGAGCTGCTCCCTGATATTAGATGGGACTCATGTTTTTAATTGTGGTTGAGGTTTTTTTGTTCTATTCCCATACACTGATGGATATCACTGTTTATTCTTTTTTCTTATTCTTGCATCATGATTTTTAATTCTAAGCCATCTAAAACTGCTTTCATGACTGAGGCATTTCATCCATTCTTTTCTCTCTTCCAAAGAGCAGGGAGAGTTTCTCTGAGTTCGTATTTGTATAAGAGTTTGGAAATAACATTGAGGGCTGTAGGCAGGTGAGCAAAGGTTGTCATCTTTGCTGCTGAAATGCATCAGATTTTAGCCCCACTTATTAATTGAATGCATGAAGGCAGGGCCTGCCTCTTAATTCAGGAGAGGGGATATTGTCCCCCACTTACCAGAGGTCAAATAAATGTTCATCTATTCTGGCCCCCCAATAGTTTCAAAACAGTTTTTTTTATTTCTCAGGCTCAGAAAAGTCCATTACATCTACATTCTTACACAGTTAGAGTTCTGAAAGATAGGCTAATTTAATTTTGATGGCTATAGTATGCATAATGATGAGAGGACATTAGCATGAATGAGGCCACCACCATATGAGTTTATGATTGTGCAGTACTTGAATCAAACCCTGGTTTGGAGCTCAGTCACTGTTGGGCTCCCACAAAGACAACGAAAAAAACAGTTGTAGGCATCTTTGAGGCAAGAATAAACATTGCTAGAAACTATATTGAATTCCAGGAAACAGCAGCCTTAACAGACAATTGATGGGTTCTGAGTGAGCAGGAATGGTGATTCAGAATTTATACCCAGCCAGATCTCAAACCCTTCATTTTCTGTAGCTGGATCACCCTCTTCAATGAGAAGACTTGCATTTACACTTATCTCTAATGCTCATACTGTTCCTTGATGATGATGGATGCTTGTTTACACTGTCTGCATTTCTGCTCTCCAGTTCAGATAACTCCACAAAGTTAGGCTAGAATTTCCCAGCCATTAATTAAGCCCTGAAAATCTCACAGCCATGACAGTAAGATTGGGAGTTAAAACATTCAGAAGTGCTTCCCTTGTATCTCCTTCCTTTTATACTAACATATATATTGAGAGTGAAAATTGTGCTGGAAAAATTATATATTCATCACTTGATCCCCATAATTATCTCTCCCACAATAGATAATATTATATAATATTAATATTATATTAATAATATATTAATAATAACAATAGCCTTATTATGGCTAAGCACAATGTTGCACACATGGTAGGGAAAAATATTGTTTTATACAACATTGGATACCAAATGGACTATTAGATCTGGAAGTCCTTTGGAAGAGTATCTATATTATCACTATTACCAAAGGAGTCAAAATAGAAAATAAGAGAATATGGCTATAGAAGTCAACACTGCATCTACAGATGGAATGACATATGTCCTTCTAATTATCACATCTTTTAAAGTACAGTATATAATAGAATAAACCTGGGTGAAGTTTATGAAACAATTTGCCTAAGAAGAAGGCCTTAAAAGATCATACCAAAAGATTAGAAAACTAAATCAGAAAGCAGTGTGATTGAAGTGTACGAAACACTAAGTGGCTGAAAAACAGTAAATAGAAAGGAAGGGTTCTTTAGCCTTTATCGTCTTCAAATTACAGAAAGAATTAAGATTGAAATATTTGAATTAATATTGGAATATTTGAATTAATGTTGGAATATTCATTCTACCTATCTGGGCAGAAGAATAGTACATGATTCTGAGTGGAAGTGATTATGCTCTCAGTCAGAAGTAATTGAGGATGCACTAATCAAAGGACCTGGATCATCCTTTCATTTCGGTATTAGCATAACAAAGCGTATTTGCATTTCTAATTAAAAACAATGCTTCATTTGGCCAAGGATATGCAAGAACTTCACTTAAGGACTATTTGAATGTGTTTATGGAACCTGTGTGGTCAGAAGCATCACCTGAGTACAAAGGAGCTTAATTGGGAGTTCTGATGAATGATTTGGTTCTTTGTGTTGGATGTCTATTATGATATTGTTACGATTGCTCCTCAAATACAAAGAATAGGAAAGCATTGGGCGTGCACATATTTTCCCTGGTAAGGTGGCAAGGGAAGAAAAAATAATGAACTCCTGTGCTTCAGCTTTTACTACTACTCAATTTCAGTGAAAAACAAAAACCAGGTAGGTTTATCCAGCCTTTCCCTAGATAATTGGATGAACTTAGAATTGGTCTTCATATATCTTGTTCACTAAATCCAATCCTGCGTCTAGCATTAAGCATGTTGTCTTTTAACATTTTCGGCTATGATGACCCAGGCACACACCCACACATACTCATAGCAATTCCCATTGAAATAATCATGTTTAACATGCTTTTCGTTCCAATACTCCATCATCAATGGAGGAGCTACATCCTGCTCTGTGTTACAGAAACAGCACAACAAGCAAGTAATACACATGGATCTGCCCACATTTGCTTCACAAGAAGAGAAAGGGATCTGGTACATTTTGTGTATTCTTTGCTTGATAATTGCATTATAATTTGACCCCCATAGGTTAATGACATGTAAATGCAGATACAATGTTTATGTAATATCCAGTTGATCCCCAATATATTTCAGGAAGTTGGTTCATTTGCTAAGGGTTGATCTTTTATAAGCCAGTGTGGACAGTGCTGGAGAACTGGGTCGTATTCTATGCAAGCCTAGTGGCATCACATGCAATGTGCACACACTCTCCAAATTCATATGCACAAAACAGAAATCCCGCTTTTTAAATGATGGAGAGCCAATTCATCTTTGCAGGTCTACTCAGCGCATTGACTTTCTCAGCAGATGGCTTGGGCAAATGAACCTTGTCATATGTCACTGGGCAGAGAGGTCAAGAAACCTGCAGAAGCTGGTTGGAATCAGAATGTAGCATTGAAGAGATTGTGTGGTGACTCAGCAGTAGAAGAAGTTGATTCTAAGGACTGTCTTAAAAACAGCCAAGACACAAACCAGAAGCATAAGGTCCAGCTACTGTATGCCACATTGCGCAATAGATTTTTACCAAAGTCTAATCTTTCCTCTCACGAGAAGGTGCAATTCTCTCCGCACACAGAAAAACAACAACAACTTTTTTTCTTATCCATAAAACTTCTCTTGGGAACGTTCAGGGGGGAAAAAACCTATTTCATACCTTAAAATAAAAACATGAAATAAATGACTATTTTTGTGGGGTTTGAAAAACTCCATCCTTCTCCAGATATCTGGTGATGGATGTGAGCACAGTGAATACACAAGCATTCTGAAGAGATTCTCAGAGCTCAAGATATTAAAGGATGAAATCTGAAGTAAGAAAGTCTCCAAAGTTGTAAAGGTGACAGAAGAAAGAAATGACAGACTGAGATCCAATCAATTAGCTTTGAACAGGGGTGCTCTTTTATTGGAAAAGAAAAGGTTTCTTTCTATATTTGCAAATACAGAGAATTTTGTTTAAACATTTGAAAAGGAAGAAATGGGCAGAATTGAGATGGACATCAGCTAGGCAGGGCCTCGGGATGAAAATGTGCTTCCCTCAGTCATACAATCTCCTTGGTTCTCTTTCACCTGGATTATGGTTTCATGTGGAAAAGAGATCAAACTAAACACATTCCAGATCCTCATATGAGGACCAATAGCATACATAGCTTGATATGATCCTCAAGGCTCTAAAAACCACTCACCTCCTGAATCAGGACATTGCTTGTGGATAATAGAACATCTTCTGTTCTTCAGGACTCAGGGATCCACCATATTTTGTTCAGTCCAGAAATTCCTTCTTCAATAGACATTTTTAGCTGGTTGGATATTTTTCTGTCCTCCTTTAAGAGAACTTAATGCATTCTTCTTGCTACGTTCAAACCAGATGGTTACACCTAATTGTCATTTAGCCTTCCTTACCCTGGTGCCCTCCAGATTTGGGGACTACAATTCCCATCATCCTCAGCTTGCATGGTAATGGCTAAAGATGGAATCAAATTTGTTTTTCAATGAACTTAAACATTCAGTCCCAGAGCCCCAAATAGATTTTAAAAAGTGCTGTGAACTTATAGTTCAGCTCAATATTTTTAAGCATTAATAGATATTTAACTCTGGCCCCAGGAAGATTTGGAGAGAAAAAGGACATAGTTCAAGTAAACAAAGCATCTCAAATTTAAGCTGCAGCTTTGTCAGAGCTCCCAAATAAGTAAAGCACTGTTTCCTCTCAGATTTTACTCTGGTGCCTTGGGAATAGAGGCTCTTTCTTGTGGCGTCTTGAAAGTGAAAACCCCTTTCCTTTGAAGGGTTCAGATCTTTTTACATTATTTTTGAGAGAATTCAGGGGGAACAAAAAAGTATTGAAAGGAGAGATCAAACAAAGGAAAGGGAGGTGCTGTCCTCATCTTCATAATGTGCCCATCAGTCTCCATTTTCACTCACTTCCTCAGATTTTTTGTTTTGGTTTTTTTTCATGCTTTGCATCAATGATACATTCAGACAATCAGGGAACTTTGAAGGTCATTTTAATTCTTGGGGATACCAGGAGCATGACAGATTGACAGTGTATCTGGATAGGGATACAGTTATGAAAGTCCTCCAAAAATCCTTTCTGATGCAGTTTCAGTCTGGAGATTTCCTTGGTGATTCTCCATTTTATTTCCTTCATTGAAACCAGAAGTGGTGGATTATCTGCAGCAAATCTGACTTGGTGCTATCTTAGAGAGATTTGTATTTACAACAAACTGCTCCAATTATTCTTGGATTTGGAAGATCATTCCTAACCAAGAGGCTTTAGCATCTTCTATGTCTGGGTGTTGGGCAGGATGGCAACTAGCAGACATTCATCCCATGAAGGAAACTTCAGTGGATGGTGAAAAAAAGAACATGAAACAAGGTTTCAGACAAATTCCTTGAGGCTTGTCTACAAGCATGTGAATTAGTGACAAAAAAGTCAGTGTTTGGATTCTGTCCATCACTGATTAAATGCCTCTTTCAGATACCATTTCCCAATGACAATTTATATCCACAAAACAGCTGTGGGCCCTAATGAGCAGCCAAGAATGCAGAACTACTTCCCACAGGCAGATCTTACACTCAGATGGGGAGGGGGTAGGAAAGGAAAACAAGCATCCCATTTCCATCCACTTTGCCCCCCTGACAAAGTTTAGCAGAAGTTCCAACGATGCCAAGAGTTTCTGAGTCCATGAAACATCAGCACAAAAGCAGAGCAGAACAGAACAGATGATGCAATGAAAACTTACGTGCATTCAGCAAAGGATTGGATTGGAGCTTGTAAAAATTAGTATTTGGATTTTTGCATATCCTGGAGCATCAATGGTTTTCTCAAAGGAAAGCCGGGGAAGGGGAGGAGAGATGGAACGGGCTATCTAACCTCTAGGGAAAACATCTGGAAAAAAGCAACTCTTTTGGTTCACTTGTTTTTGGTGAACACCAAGATAGGAAGAGCCATGCTGTATGACAATACAGAAGTGGAAGAATGCAGTAAAAGAATGCCCATGAGCTTCTTATATTTAAGAATCTCAGCTTAAATTTTGGTAGGACAGCTCAATCATACTCAGTGCATTTTTGCTGTTCTAGGAAGATATGTCATCTTCCTAGGATCACATGTTGTTCGGTGGATTTAAAACTGAATAAATGAGTAATTTTGACCAAGATACCACCTAATGCAAGAACTGTGATGTTCCAAATATTTGGAATAAGAACCCCATTGCTTTTAGAAACAGGATCAAAACAGTTAGGTTGTAAGATTGAGTTTGACAGATGGACAGGTGGGACATCTATCTTTCTTTCTTTCTTTCTTTCTTTCTTTCTTTCTTTCTTTCTTTCTTTCTTTCTTTCTTTCTTTCTTTCTTTCTTTCTTTCTTTCTTTCTTTCTTTCTTATATGTGCCTTCCAGTCAGTTTTTGACTCCTGGAGACTGCCTGGGCTGGTCCCTACAGTTTTCTTGGCAAGATTTTCAGAAGTAGTTTACCCTTGCCTTCTTCTTCCTAGGGCTGAGAGAAGTGACTGGCCCAAGGCTGGTTTTAGACTAGACTAGACTAGACTAGAACTAGGACTAGAACTCACAGTCTCCTGGTTTCTAGCCTGAAGCCTTAACCACAAACACCACTAGACCAAACTATACTATATTTCCCAATTTTGACATACCCCACCACTACTGACTCAGCCACAAAGGACTGATGTCAGCACCTTTGTGCCAAGAAATCCAAACATCCACTCCCCACACCTGTCAGAACCCCACCTCTCTCTGTTCCTAAATATTGAGAACTGCCTGGGACCAAGAACGTCAGACGTGGAGAGGGGAATATCAGCAAAATAAAAGAGGTGAGTTTATTCCCAGAGAATGATCCCTTCTGAAGCACTCTTTGCCACTTGCTAAAAGTTAGGCCCTCTTCCTTCCCATCTCAACAAAGGGACTAGCAACCTCCTCACTTCTTCAAGATCACCACTTCATCAGGAGGATCAAAGAATCCACATCCTAATGAATTTACTGAAATATAAGATGCTAAAGTACACACAACCAGTTTTCAAGATTTGGTAACTTAACTCCTTTTTTCCTTTCAATAAATCTAGTTAATAAGACCCTGTGTGACTCTAGCCATCTTGGTTTTGAGCAGCTTCTGGGGCTTGGCACCATTTCCGTAGTGTTACATGAACTTCTAATGCATGTCACTATTATTAATTCCTTATTGTTCACTGAATGTTCCTCACAGATGTTCATTGTCATTAGATTCCTAAACTCAGCATGCACCTCTGTCTCTGATATATGATTCCTAGGCCTTAGTAATTAAAAATTCATCCTGACCTTCTTTTCCCAAGGCTTGATTTGAAGTCAATACATGAGCTGCAATCGTGTAGGAACACATTTCTCCACTTCAAGCCAGAATGATGTGACGGGCCACCATTCCTGAGGTGGGTCAAGATTAATTGATTAGTGTAATGAGATACCTTGTGAATGAACCTCTTCTTTAAGATATGGAGCGCACCGCTCCTTCCATCCTCTCTGCTGGCCTATTTGATGTGGTGAAAATCTCTCCCCAAGGAAGCATTATGGGGTTTATATAATTAGAAAAACTTCACAGGTTAATTTAATGTATGGTTTAAAGTGTTTCCTTTGGTTGTTTGCTGTAACTATTCTCTAGCTAATGGCTGTCCCTGACATTGCTCATTGAGGACTTTGAAGATCAGTAAAAGCTGTTGATTGCTGAAGGAGCACATTTCATCCAGACTGTCTGATTTTGCTGCATGCCAGATTGATTTATGCAACTGTAAAGCTAATGCCCAGAGCCAGAGAGAATGTGGATGGCAAGGAATGCTTATATAAGTCTGAAGATGAATCAATTCTGGCTGAGATAACTAGCATCAAAATAAATAGTGATAGGTTATAGAAATGGTCTGAAAATAATAAAATGAAATGTAATGGAGACTAATGCAAAGTTATTTGTTTATTTGTGGAGGGGGGAGGAATCAAATGCACAAATGTAAGGTGGGACGAGGGGAGGAGGGTTACCTGGCTTGGTAGAATTGTTTGTGAAAGCAATCTTGGAATGATAATTGACTGCAGGATGTGACCAGCAATGCAACACAGGTACAAGAAAGTTAATTCTAGACTATCAAGAGAAATATAATTAGGGTTAGCCTAGAATTTGTTCAATGATTAGTTCAAAGCCCACCTTGATTACAGTATTCACTTGTGAGAGATGCTTTTAAGAAGGATTCAGATGCACCAGAAGAGATTCAGAGAATACAGCAAAGATTATTAGCAAAGACTGGGAACTAAGTACCATAAGGAGAGATTGAAGACTCACAGTGGGTGGGCCATAGAATAGCTTCTTTCAAATACTTGATGGGTCATCATGCAGAAAAAGGCACTCAATCATACGGCAGAATGTGGAATAATTATCTTAAATTATAAAATTAAATTAAATGCAGATTCTGGTTAGATAGTCGCGGAAAAAAAAGTCCTAACCATAGGAGCAATTCAACAGTAGAACCAGACCAATGGGGAAATAATGGTTTTGGCTTACATTCTTGCATCAGTTCCAGAACAACATTTTAATGCATTTCTTAGCATATTTAGAAGACCCCTTATATCAACCAATCTTAAGATGTGATACATTAAACAAGGTCATTAAAATAAGAATCAATAAATAAAACACTAAAAAAATCAAAATTAATGTACTGTTTAGTCTACTGACTATAGCCTCTAGAGTAGGGGTGGATATATCTTTTCTCTTGAGGTCTAAATTATTTTGGAACTGTTGAACCCACCACCCCTTCTCTCTCCCTTTCTGACATTTTACCTTTTTTCTATTTCAGCCCTACCTCTTGTTCTCTTTCTAAGTCATTCCTACTAAGCAGCAGTTTGTATAAGGAGTGGACCATTACCACAGGTCTGAAATTCAAGGACCTTGAATACTGAGGGACACTTAGAATTGATCTGAGGCCTATGTTTTCCCTTGGCCTAGAAGAAGGATGCTTAACATAACCATAAAAAAAGTAGATTAGATTTTTTTGCCCATAGTGGTAATCGTAGGAAAAGGCTATTTTTCCCAGAAGAGGATATTACACCTAGCAGAAACAGGAGAGATGCAACAAAGCAGAGAGCTCAGAAAAGTCAATACTAACTTGTCACCATCTTCCTTCCCTCCTCAAAAACAATAGCATGAAGTCACTGATACTACTTATCTATCAGCTAGGTCCAACCCACTCACACTGAGCATAATTTTATCTTCTCTTTTATTCCTGGGCCTTATTAAAATGTGGCATGTTAGTGGGAAAAAATGCTAATAATGTCACTTACAAAGTAGAACACCCTGTTCTCTGTACCTAAAACCCTCAAAGCCTTAATTATAGGCAATCGTCACTTCATTGTAGAAGGTGGCCAGCCATGAGTTGGTTGGATCAGTCTAGTTCTGAAAAACAGAAAAGCAACCCAGAAAAATTCCTCTGTCATTCTTCTTCACTCCAAGTTCCTTTCTAAGGAGCTGTGCTTGATTTTTATCTAAACTAGGGTTGAGAATTATGTAAAAAATCATCTGGATCACCTGTGCTCCATAAACACCTATGCTTTGCAAATCCTTCTGTGGCTTTGCAGGTTATGGGAATGTTGTATCTAAAATATAGGTATTTAATAGAAATGTAGTTTCATTGAAGAGGCGCAACTCATTGGAATTCAGACTCTACCTGTATCGGGTGATGTAAACCGTAATAATAGCATGATCATTGGTTGAAAAGGGAAATACCTGGTCTTGGTCATATGCCATTCTGAATGGCTTGTATTTTAAAAAAGACAAAATAACAAACAGAGAAACAATTCAAATTAATATGAATTGAAATGAACTTATTCTCCCCAAGCTGGGGATAAAACAATCTACATACTGTGGTGATTGCTAGTTAGATGGATTTAGATTGCACCATTCTTAGGCTACACTACTGATCTGTCATCTTGATCCAAAGGGATGAATACTGAAAAGAAAGGAAGCGAACCCTGCCCAAGGCTGTAGCTGGAAAGAAGCAATGGGATACATGTGCAGGGAACATGCAGCCCTACAAATGATGAGCCTCAGTTCCCATCAACTCTAGACAGCATGGTCAAGAGGCAGGGATAATGGGAGATGTAGCCCAACCACGTCAGAAGGGTCTCAGAAGTCTCTATTCCTATTCCTGGTCCAGCAATAGCAATTCTTAGCAGGACTGGATGTAATGGTTAGCAAGTTTGGTTTGGTTGGCCTTGTAGGTAGGCACTTGATCCCTCGCATAGATAGATGAGACAGAGAGAGAGAGATGTTTGTATCTTAAGAGACTCTATCATTTTATTGAGTTTGATGCTCAACTAAGAAACTGACTGAATTTGTAGTGTTGCATTTGAACCCTCAGCTACCCATTAAAGCAGCTTCCTAGCTTTGAGGAAGCAGTCACAGAAGGAACCTCTCAGATCCAATAAGGCAATACTATTGTTCTTTGTTGGACCTACACAACAGCATGGAAAGAAAATGTGTGTGTGTCTGTTTCTTTAAGCCAGGAATTACTTCTGGGAAATATGAAGGGGTTTCTCTCATGGTCCATACACTGTGCTTAATGTTGAGGTTTGGGAAGAAACGTTTGCTACTTCAGGTGCCAACTTTTGACCAGTAGCTAGGCCTGTAGTGAGAGTTTGATTCCCAGACAAGAGGTCCATGCTATAAAAAACATTCCCTGCTAGCTTTATACAAATCCAATTTTAACTTAAAGATTAAAGATTCCCTTCCCTATTCTGGAAGTGAGGTTAATACAGGAAATGTTGTTCTCTCTCTCCAATAAACTAGATAGCTGAAACCAGCTGATTGGACAGCTAAATAGGTGGCAGACAAAGATCTGCAAACCGTTTGTCTCACTTCTAACTACAGTATTAGCTGCTAACTCCCGGGAACATTTAACCATGGCAAATATATCCAAAGCCGTCTGAAAATCTTAACCCTTTGTAATCTTAACCCGTTGTAAAACAGGTTTAATCTTATCAAAGAGAAGACACTTTCAGCTCAAGACTCTGTCTGATTTGTAGTTCTAAAATCTCATGCCCTTGTCAATATGAAACATAAGATTTATCACGTTCACTTCTAGAAACTTTATCGAAATTTAAAAAATAAGGAGGTAGCGGAGGTCGCAAGGCGAGTGTCATGCTGCCTACGATTTCTACATGGAGTCTGCTTTCTGCTGCATGAAAATACTGGGGGAACAAGTTTTATTTTATCAACCAGTTTACATTTATGTAAGTCGTATTCTGTCCAATTCTTTAAAAGCCTAATCTAGTGAATCCAAATCAAGACTGTTGTGAATTTGCCTCTGAAGGATACAGGTCTGCCTGAATTGCCTAGAAATCACATTGTAGTTTTCTGACTTAAGGATACATTTTTGAATTGAATTTAATTAAATTTATTCTGTTCTTCAGATTAGCTTCCTAGGATTGGATGACTGTGTGCAGGAGCATCTCCAAGGGGATTCCAAAAAGTTAGGATGACAACCACAACTGCACATTCAAAGCCTCACCCTTGTCACAATGGTTGGGATTTCTGTCATGGGGTTTGGGCCTCTGTCTTGATTTCATTGCCACCTGCAGATGCTTCCAACTATGCATGTCACCTCATGCAAAAGTGAACCCTAGATAAAAAACGCATAATCATGTTGTTCCATATCTATCTTTATTTCAATAACGAGAGCATTTTTAAAAGACGTTATCAGTGGATACTATATTGAAAAGGTTGAATGCATTGCAACATGGATCCAAACCAGCCAAGGCATTAAGCCATTACATGATGCCTTCTGCAATGTGTGTCACAACACATTTTTCCACTTTGCAGTTCTGTTGTCTCCTTTCCCAAAGCTAATGACTTCTACATAGGCAAAATTTAAATTTCCAGAATTGTTGACCTAGATGGCCAACACCATCTGTAGCACAGTAGTTCAAGAAAAGTGTTCTTCCAGCATATGTGGAAAAGGCCTCCTCAGATCTACTGCAAAGATGGAACTATGTAAAAGTGTAGAACTATGTAAAACTGACTAGCCCTAAAAGCTCAAGTTCTAACAGGTTATAACGGCTAATTTTCCCAATTTTTTCAGAGAGCCTTCAATATGAGCATATCAATTTGGTGAGAAGAGGGCTGGGGCCATAGCTGTGAACATTAAAAAAAATGTTCTGCGTACTGTATAAAACAGGGGACTCTTTTAGGTACATTAGAAAAGATCCTATAGAAACAACCCAGATTTACTTATCTTTTTTCTGACAGTTATGTAAAACAATATCACTGAATAGCCCTGTACTAAGAGGAATACCAGATAAGACAGTCATCTTCTGTGGATTATGATGTATTTTAAATTCAGATGGAAGCAATTAAGAAAAATCAAGTCTGTGGCTCTCCCAAGTTGTATTAAATCAGCAACAAGATATTCCAATGCATGTGATAAGCACATACTTAAGTGTTTGAATTCCACAAGTGGGCACTTATGCAAGCTCCATAAACTAAAGTAGCTTAGTGTCTAACACTGGCCACATTCCCAGTGCTGCTTTGCTGTCCTCCCATCCTGTCCTCGAGCTGCAAGAAATCACACTGCCTTAAACTGCACTGTCCACACACGCACATTCGCACCGTGCAATGGGTCTGTGTTGTGCAGTCCATACAGCTGTAATGCACAACATTCCAAGGGTGTGATGGTGAATCTGCTATTTCCCCTGCTGGAATTCCAGCCCCATCCAATCCATCTGCTGTAGGAAAAGTCTCCTCCACTTAGCATGCACAATGCTCTGGTTATTCCATACAATGCATTGTTTTTCTTCTTTCTTTCCTGTTGGAACATCAACCATCTGATTGTTTATTATCATTCCTTAAGAATTGGCCATTCAACATTTCAGCCACTAGGAGACAGCAAAGGGCCAGGGTTTTGTGTCCCCTGCAGCCATCTAGAGGCCTGTCCAATTTGTGCAGCTGAGATGCAATTTCTGTATAAGTGTTGTTGAAAGCTGAAGTTTGAGAAGGGGGTCTTGCTGAGGGAGCTGAAAACTACCCTAAGAACATTATGTGAGAAGTGGAAACAAGGAGCAGCCACCACTGGGAAGGGAATTCCCTTCCAGAGAGGCTAAAGAAATGCTACAGTCAAGTCCTTTCAATCACACATTCAGATATTGAGCTAAGCCAGGGACAGACTACTCAATTTCACAGCTTCATGCTTTCCAAAAGTTGACCAGACCATTTAAAATAAGAAAATGATATGGCTGCAGAACCTTTTTCAGATTCAAATCCAGATGTATTTAATTATGGCCAATGACCAGCAAGGCAAGCTTGGATTCCACCAAGCCCCATCAGACAGAGCTGCGTGAGTTGGGTCTAGAGATGGATCCAAGGGCAAAATGCTTATTCAGCTAAATCAGGACAGGCAGCAAGTTCAAGGACCTGATGGAAAGGGGTGGTCCCACAACAGGCCTGCCGAACCAACAGGGGCCAAGCAGATTGCTGTCCATGATTGTATCACCTCAACTCTCCTCCCTGGATTGTCCAGGGATGGAAGGTCCTAAGTTGAGATAAGAAGGAAAATGTCACTGCCAGAACAGCACCCCCAAATCCATCTTGGGGCTGCCTCAGCTGAAGGGGATAGTCACTAGCATGAGGATGTATCTTCTGGAAACAGTTATTAGGGCTTCTTCACATCAAGGCAAGGAGGCTGCATGAGATACAAAATATATTATTGACTGAGAATTGGCAGACTTTTCTCCTTGGTCTGGTTATCTGACCTCAGTAGAGTTTGATCTGGTCCACTTGTTCCTCCAAGTGCATCTTCCCTGCCTGAATGATCAGACTTAGTCTTGGAGATCTTCTCTGCCTTTCACTAGACCACCAAGCCCATCAGACCACTAGACCATCAGACAGAGCTGCGTGAGTTGGGTCTAGAGATGGATCCAAGGGCAAAATGCTTATTCAGAGGGTGGACCTACAATGTGTAATGAAATTTGCAATGATTTGTGTATGTGTATGTATACATGTGTATGTATATATATGTGTGTGTGTGTGTGTGTGTGTAGATGTGTTTGAGTATGTGTTTGTGTGTATATACACAAACACACACATACATATATACATACTATCCCTAATTTAGGATCAGGAGTGTCCACAGGCTGTGGCCAAAAAAATCAAGATGGCGGCCACGATGGTCCAAAGCTTCACCTGTCCATGAGACTCATTAAAAAAAAAAGTGGGGCTTCAGTCACACTGTTGTACCCGTCATCTTGACTTTTTTGACCATCTATGTTATTCTGTTGGATTCCTAGCCAAATACAGAGTTCTCCATGAGTCGAACTGTTTTCTCAGTTGTCTGGGGGGTGAGGGGGCAAGAAACAGGGCTTTATCACCCCTTCCTCATCCTCACCATACTGCACCTGTTCTTAGACCTAGAAAAGAAGGGGAAGGGCCAGTGGGCAGGGGGAAATGGTGTAGTCCCTCTTTGGCTCAACTGATATTCATAGAAAAAAGAGCAGCACCTATGCAGTACAGTCTGCTGGGAGAGCCCCATCTGTTTTATAACCCTGTCTGTTTTGCAAAGGGGGTGGGGGAGGGATTCAGAATACTCAGATCCATTTCCCCTTCAAAGGAATGGAAAGATTTGCTGAGACTGGATATACTTAGTTACTTCTGAATGCCAATGTCAATGTACAAGCAGATGAGGGCCAAAAAATATATATCCAGAAGAGTGTTAGCTTGGAAAATTAGCCATTTGAAGCCTATGTATTCTAGCCTACAGTGTTTCTGTTTGATTTGACTTGGCTTATTTGGCTTAAAGGGGAATAAAAGCACAGTAGAATATCTCTTGGAGAACAGCTTCATCTTTATTATTTAAAATTGTACGTGAAAAGGGAGCTGAAATTACAAGCCTTAGCATGTTGGCAAATCTGCTTTGGATTGAGCAAGTTTTGCAGACTTTGTCCTAAATGTGGCAGCTTTGTGAATAAAGAAATATGGAGGAGGAGGAGGAGGAGATATTTGGAATGCTGTTCTCTGTTGCCTGTGCTTCCTTTTGGTATATATGGTGTTTAAGACCTATGTTCTGAAACAAGTTAATTGACAAAGAAGTTCATTCTTAATTGTCAGTCATCCAGAATGGAGCAAACTCAAGTCCATTAACTTAGTCATATGATGAAATCTAACTGACTTCAGCTATCCAGTGCAGAAAAACACACAGAGAAAATGTTTACAAATTGAGTTTGTTTTTAAAACATCCCACCTTCATACTTAAAAAAATTAAACTATGGCAAATTAGTAGTAAAATACTTTCTCTTGGCTTTAAAAATCTGTACCTATATAAATCAGCTTCTTTTTAATGCCCTGCTGATATTGGTGGAAGTTAAACACATCCTTGACCCTAACCCAGCTTGGATTGTAGCAACATAACCTCAAAGAGAGATGATGGGTATGTTTGCCAAATTGTAATTAGACCTTCTCTCCCCAACCTGCAAGTAATAAAATGGAAGTTGTCTTGTTTGCAAGAACAGGGGAGAGAGGACAATTATAGAGTGACCAATAGACAAAGATGAGAACTTTAGTCTCTGGCTCTTCTGTGACAAGCTCAGAGTTTTTAGAGCTATAAAAAAGCCATGCTAAATTTGAACTCCAACTCTGATGGATCATATCCATGCAGCATGGAGCTTTATGAGCTGTTACAGCTTGATCAGATCCAGGTAGCTAATGATATTCTGAAATTTATTATTTTGGTAATTTTGATCTTAATTGTCAGAGGGGGGGCTTAACTGGGCTGTATTTTAATTAATCTAGATAGCCTCAGATTTTGACTGCCCCAGCACAAAATCTACCTGTTGACAAAGTTCTATCAAATTAAACAGCCGATGAAAGTGGAGAGCATCTACTAGAGCAAGCAAAACTTGGCCAGCAAAACTCCATCATACTTTGGCCAAGCTGGTTAACAATAAAAGAAATAGTTGTCTACCTAGAAGGTATCAACTTGGGGAGAAGTGATCTTCTCTCCCAGCTTGTGATGGAAAAGGGAGTTGCAAACTCATTTGCATGTTCAGTTGAACATGAAGCCCACAGGATCTCAAGTTACAAACTTTTGCAGAAAGAGCAGGGAGGCTATTTCCAAAACAGTTAATGTACATTCTTAATTTTACAAAGGAAAGGAGACAAGAGTTTGATTGTTGAAGTGAATGCAAGGAAAGAATGTGAAACTTACATACACGGCATGAGGATTAGCATGATTTTCAATATAATAAAAAAATAGATGCAAAGAGAATGGTAGTTTTGAAAAACTAGCATACTAGTGATCAGCAGAAAAAAATATACCAAGTTGGATTTTTTTCTAGATTTGGTGTAATGTTACTGAAAGTAAGTACAGTGGTACCTCGGGTAACAAATTGGTCCCGACCCGAATCAAATTTTCCCATAAGGTTCAATGTAAATACGGTTAATCCGTTCTGACCCCTATGAATTTGGTCGCCAACCGATTTTGGTCGCGACCCGAATCAAATTTTCCCATAAGGTTCAATGTAAATATGGTTAATCCGTTCTGAACCATATGTTTTTTTTTTTAAACCACAAAAATATGACACAAAGTACAGTGCAGTACAGTATGAAGAGAGAGAACACTAACCTTGCTTGAGGCATGGAGGACAGGAAGGTGGGTGGGGAGGTGGTTATTGTTTGGAGGGAGAGTCCCCCTCCCTACAGGAAGCCACGACCACGTGTGTCAGCAGGGAAAATGGCTGCGGATCCTGTTCGTCACCCGATGTGGAGTTCGCGAACGGAAGCAAAATGTTGCGAATGGTGCTGTTCGTGACCCGAATTGGTCATGAACAGAAGCGTTCATGACCCTAGGTACCACTGTATATTAGAAGCTTCTGTTCGAGCCTATCTTTAAATCTATCCATGGATAAGTTTGGACAGAAGTTAGTTTTACTCAATACAAGTCAGTTTCAGTACTTACTGCATTAATACCAAGACTTCCACATGATTAGGATTGTATATACTTTTTTATTATTTACACTTAGACTCTTCTGCTTCCTGAATGAGGTTGCATGGAGCCCTTGATCATTTCCTGTCCTGACATTTGGAACAGGTTTAACCCCCTTTAGAGCTTCAGTTACATTCTAGAGTAATCCTGTATCACTGGACCCATCCAAGACTCAAGCCCCCTTAATAATGGTTCATAAACCCATTCTTAGTTGGCCTCAAGCAAGAGCATTTCCTCCCACTTTCTGAAGACCACTGTCCACATTCATCCCAGGCAAAATTTGAATCATGTTTATGCAGAAGATTCAAAGCATGTTAAATGTCCACTTGAGGTGCAAATCCTGAACAGTTGAAAGCCAAAAACCTTGAATGCACTATGACCCTGTTGCAAGATACGATTGGGTGGAGAAGGGCATGTTGTTCAATCACTAAGACTGTTGTTCACAATGCCAAACTTGCTCTCACACTTTAAGGTAAGTGGCATGAGAATGTGTTTGCTTTAAGGAGTTAATGTAGGGGAACTGAACCCCTGTAGAGGACATCTTCTCGATGAGCTTCTGATTAATCAGCTCCACGTGCCTGCTGTTCTTCCTGGCTTGTCTGAGCAACCTTTTGACTTTCTTCACTCGATCTTGTAGCTGCTTATTGCGTTTCTCCAGGCTTGCCACCTTTTTCTGGAGCTTCTTCACTTGGTCCTCCTCATCAAACAATGCTTTCTGGATGGAAGAGCACATGAGCTGAAATGACAATGTACAAATGAATGCTAAGTAACAAAAATTCAAGGAGTTCTCTTATCTGTTTCATTGACTGGTACCTCATCACTAGAAGCTAAGCTAAGCTTCCAACCTGGGTTGATTTCATAGACTTGTATCTCAACACCACAGGCTTGTACCTCATTACTAGAAACTAAGTTAAATTTCCAATCTTACTTGATTTCATTAACTTGTAACTTTCCACCAGATTTCATAGACCTGTATGTTTCCAATCAGGTCAGTCCCTGTGCTTCAAAAAAAGTCCTGAACTCAAGGAGGAACATGGCTCTACACTGGTTAGAGACTCAGCAAGGATGTTTAAATCACAATTGCAAACTCGGGCAGACAAGAAATAAAGCATTTTTAAAACATATCATAGGGAAATAATGAGGACAATTTGCAAGCTTACAAAAAGAGCTAATTAATAGACTTCTTAAAAGAGAGTTGTAATAAAAAAAATAACAAACACACTGACACAGTACCAAACATATTGGCTTATTAAAACACCACTGAAGGTACTTGTTGGAATGACTCAGTCTGTATTACATTTTTCTGTAATTGCTATATGATCCATTTCTTTTTGTTTTTATTTCACCTTCTTCAAACACTGAGTAAGTATTTCAGCTCTAGGTGCAGTGCCAGTGCCTAATGTAGGCACTCCTAGCCTACATTAACTGATGGCACCACCTCCTGCCGATGCAAGGATTTGTACTTTTTGAATGATTTAGAAGGAGGGCAATGTTGGCACCCCATAAGCTTTGGTACCCTTGGCCAACGCCTACCTGGCCTTAGCCTAAAGACAACCCTGTCTAGAGGGATGTGCCCATTGTCAGAAACATCAACCTGCCCCTGAAAGCAGTATTCTTGTACTCATCTTCTCTTTTCCACACTGTAGTAATGGAAACTGTCATGACGTTTTTCCCCATATCTTGATGATGTCAATGACAGACAACGTCTCCCCATCATAGCTCCATCCTTCACGTTAGTGAATGACATTTTATCGTGTAACAGAAGGAGAGAACTTGATACAAGATTCCATTTGTCAGGCTTGCCCCAGAGATAAGGATCATTTAGCAGAAAATTATTTATTTATTATATACACAGGACAGAAGCCATGTCAGATAATTGCCAACCTCTGAGTGGCTAGGAAAGATGGCATAGAATTTATACGTAGTCATATTTCAAGTCCTTCATGCTTTTTTATAGTGCTGCCACCTATGAGAAGTTCTGAGTTTCCTTTTCTCACTCATCCTCATCCTAACAATTGAAGATGTTTGCTTATTTACATTCTTTACTTTCCTGTTCCTCTGTCTAGCTATATAATACCTGCAAGTAAAGCTGAGATTTTCCTGTCACTAATGGAGCTATGATAGCATCACCCTCTCCTGTCCATTCTCAATCCCCTCTCCTCCAACCTACAAGGCAGGACCAGAAACCATCTCCCACTCCTCACAATTCAGCTGGCAGCCCCTTAGACCCAGTCACTGGATGATCATCAGAAATAGGAATCAGAGAGGCTTCTATCGCCTCAGTTCAGTTGTCCTCCTCCTCTATTAGAGCGGAGGCTTCCTCAACAATGGGAGCCTAGGGAGGATCATGGAGTCTCTCTTCTTGCTCTTCTCCTCATCTGAACTCCCTGAAGTTTCCCCCCACTCCTAGTGGCACCACTAGGTCCCACTCCTCCTTAGAGTCAGAATTACTGCCAACAGCAGTGGCCTTCTGATGTGACCAGTTGCATGACCTGGTCTATAAAGTCCTGCAAAGGAAAAGAAGAGAGGAAGTAGGATCCATGCATGTTATTGTGACTTCCCAGGAAAGATCAACTTTTGAGCAACCCTTCCAATGGTTCAGATAATCCATCCTGTCCCTCCCCACCATCCACTGTGATCAAAGAGTATGGGGCAGCAGAAGGGCGCAAGAGGCTGGGCAGTTGTTCCAGAGCTAGGAAGAGATTGCGGAAAACTGAGTTGGGTCTTCAGGGGAAGGAACGCACTGTGGCCTTCCAAATGTTGCTGAACTACAATTCCCAGTATCCATTGCTCTTAACTGTTGCTGGCAGTAAGTTGGATAATATGTGAAGGACCATAAATTGCCCAACTCTCAATCAGAAATAATTTATTCTGTGCTGTTTCTCTCTCTCTCTCTCTCTCTTTCTTTGCTACCTCTTGATTTGCCAGCAAGCTAGGTACTGAAGCAAAGGATGGAATTTTCAAAGTTAATGAGCAGTTATAACACTAGGGCTTTAATATATGTGATAGGAAGATTGTGTGTGTAGGTGTTACGATTTGGCCTATTGTATTCCCTTTGGATTACCTAAAAATTATGCTTATATACACTTACGTGCAGTCTTTTTCTGATAGCTTTCTGTTCCACTCGAAAGTGATCTAGGCTTGTCTGCACTTGCAAATCATTCTAAGGATGGATGGGGCCATTCAGGCAACTGAATTCAATCCCCAGATTCAATGCAGCAACCCAAATGAAAAGATTTCCCAGAGATGGCAATCTGGCCTCCACATGAATATATCCAATGAAGGTTACTTCTAATCATCCTTGACAATTTGTTTCACTGTCAAACGATTCTTATCTTTAAGATTTTTTTTTTAAAACATTCAGTCAGAATCTACCATCCTGTAACTTATTGTGCCATAACCTCCTTGCCTCTTATTTCTTTACCACCCCCTTCTTCCCTTCTCCTAGTGTTTTTGGTAGTTTGGCAAAGTCAGCACAATGAGTCCAGAGTTCTTGGAGCATTAGGCCTGCAAGTCCTGGAGAATTATGTTCCTAGGGTCTTTTGTACTCTTCTGCTTTTGTCTTAGTATCCAGTGGAGAGGAAGAAGTAGCGGGCAGAAGAAGAGTCCCCAAGTACCCCCATCGGCTACATTTGGGGATATGGTGAGTACCATCTTTAGTTCTTAATAGGGTCATATTCCCCTGAACAGGACCAGTTCACAATCTGAGAACCTCTTGGAAATTCTCCACCTCTAACTAAGGCCACAGTCATTCATGCCTTCATCATCTCTTGAATAGACTGTTGCAACATGCTGTCCATGGGGCTACCCTGGAAGAGCATTCAGAAGCTACAGTTGGCCCAGAATGCAGTGGCTTGAATAGTTATGGATGAGCCTCAAGGAACCCCTATAACATCTCTACCTTGGTAACTGGTAACTAGTTGCCCTCCAGGTGCAATTCAAGGTGCTGCTTGTTGCATTTAAAGCCCTTCATGGTTCAGGACCTGGAAATCCATAGTCCCACCTTCTCCTGGCAGTGTCTGCCCACCTGGTAAGACCTAATAGGGTGGGTTTTCTCTCCCTCAGTCAAAGATTGTCATCTATAATGGCCACAGAAGCATGTGTTCTCAATCATTGTGAAATAGTATCTTCTCAGATGTTCAAATGCCTCTCCCTCTCCCCCCCCAACTTTCAAAAAGTCTATAAAGATTTGATTGTGCCATCAAACCTTGGGGGTAGAGTTGCTGTGACTATCCCTCTGTACAATCAGTTGTTTCTTTGGTTTTGAAGATTTAGGTTCCTGGTTTATGTACAGCTGAATTGTGATGTATGGTTTTTAGTTTGGTTTGAAGTCATCTTTGACTTGACTGTTTATCTTGCTTGCCTTGAACTCAATTGACACATTTTGAGAACTGTAAGCTGTTCAGAGTTGGTTTGATTGGTATGAGTTATCAACTCTGTCAATAAAGAACAATTTTTATTAAAAAGCATGTATATGTGTGTCCAGGGGCCTCTGCAAGTGTAGGTCAAGATGGTGGCTGTGACTGGAAGACGGAAGGCCCACCCCTGTGGACTATCTGTCTCTCGCTGTACAACGTACAGAAGAGCACAGTAAGTGTATTAACTTACCTTAGACACACAAAATGTTATTCAACCATTGTGTAGGTGTGAAAAACTGCTCATGGTGCGATAGTCAAGTTTTATTTCTTGCTTTATTTCCTTCCTCCTCCTTGCACACTGAGTTTTTTTACATAACTCTCAGAAAAGCAAACTGCGGAAGATCTAACCCTGCCAGCCTCACTTGCTGAGATAATGAATATGTGCAAGTTATTATGACTTCTTTCTGCATTCTCTGTTTTGTGATTATTTTTTTTAACAAGCCGGAGGAGTTCAGAAGTGAAAGAATACTCATTTATTTCAGAGGGAAAAAAATGACTCACTCAAACTGATGACGATTTGTATGTCAGTTTTTCTAATCTGCTGTGAGAATTTGCTAAATCCTCAATTCTCTGCAGGAAACACCACCCACCCTCACTCCAGAACAGTGTTTCTCAACCTTGGCAACTTTAAGATGTGTGGACTTCAAGTCCCAGAATTCCCCAGCCAGTCTTGCTGGCTGGGGAATTCTGGGACTTGAAATCCACACATCTTAAAGTTGCCAAGGTTGAGAAACACTGATCCAGAAGTTACTTCAGAAACCAAGCATCAAGAATGTGTTTGGGGTGTGTGCATGCGTGCATACATTTAAATGTAGATGTCAAATGATTTTTTTTAAAAAAAACAACAACCGCATGTCTGTTTCAAGTTAATTGTGATTCCAGAAGTATCTGAGTAAGAGAAGATTAATTGAACTACATCTGCTAATCCAGATTTAAAAATTTGTTACCCTAAACTATGGTATGGAACTCACAGCAAACTTTTCATTCGCTTATCTAAAGCTACACTCTGATTTGTATAGAAAGCAATAGACTGATTTCTGTTCACCTGAGAAAAACCATAGGCACAGGAATCAAACCTGAGGTGTCTGTAGGGTATGGTCCAAAAAGTCAAGATGAAGCTTGCAACGTCGCAATCAAACTTCAGCCATTTTGTATGTGCAATGTCACAGCCGCCATTTTGGTTTTTTGGGACCACACGCTGCAGACACCATGAACCAAACTATTCTCCAGATCAGCTTGCCCTTTCCATCCACAAGGGAGATGATGGAAAAACTAAAGATTTGTGTTACTGAGGATAAAAATAAAAATCTGGACCTACTGAAATTCTCTCTTCTTTCTTTGTATCAAGTCCCCTTATATGTGCATATATAGGAAGAGAAAACTGTTTTCGTTTCAGAGTTTATAAGGAACAGTTGATCTTTTAGTTCTTACACTTGTTCACCTTATATGCATGTATAAGTGTGTGTGAGAGAAGGACTAATTACTTGTTTTAATAAATCAAAAATGCATAGAGGCAATGTCTTTATTCGGCCAATGGAAATCTAACAAATCTGTTGCAAGCTTTTGAATTTCTAAGATCTCTTCATCAGGCAAGCCGGGGTTAATATGCATGGTGAGGCTCGCCTGCATGTTTTCTGGGAATTCTCAGTGAGAAACACAAAGAAATATGGGATGAGGGGTGGGAGGTGGAAAAAAAGTGGGAAAAGACTCCCGTTTTCCCATTGCTGAGTGGACTTCATATTCCATATTCTTTGTGTTGGCATGAGGCCATTCTTCCGTGCCTTAAAAGGACTCAATCATCAAGGACAGAGGGTGGGAAACATCTTCAGCACAAGGGGAAAATGAAGAGACTATAGCTAAAATTAAAACAAAAACCTCCCAAGTGAGAAGGATGTTCATGAGGGCTTTTAGTGTCCCAAATAAAAATCAGAAGGACCAGAGGGAAGGCAGGTGCCTGAGATCTGAGAAATGTCCTTCTTTCTGGGTTGGGAGGTGGAAATGAGACGTAATATGCAAGAAGAACAGTTCTCCAGATGTTTAAGATAAAGACACCCTCATGCCTGGCGATTGCATTTATACAATGTTCTTGGCAGCAATCTGGAAATTGTTTGCCGCTGCCTCCTGACAGGAGACACAACAGCAGCATCCTGTTGAGCATTTTAAAGCTGAACAGAGTTTCTGGATCAGAGTGTCGTTTATCAGATGTCGGAGGTGGAATAAAGCTTGGAGCTGTCACCAAGCTTTTTTGTTTTGCTCCGGCTGATGGACTATTTTTTAAAAAGACTTCTATGTGGGCATTAAAAGAAGAAGAGCTCCGCATGGGAGCATCCAAAAAGGGGAGGGGGTCAAAAGGGTCAAGATGGCCATCGTAACCACATGATTGAAGCCCCGCCCCCTTTTTAGCATGAGGTAAAAAGGGGTGAGGCTTCAATTGCACAGGAAGAAATGCCATTTTGACTCTTTTGAGCCCCTCCCTGTGGACCTCCCCGGCTGCACGACGTTCTCTATAAGCAGCTGCCATCCTGAGGAGAGGACGGCTTTCGCTCTTCTGCACAGACTCAACTTTTTTTTTCAGGATTGATTCTGAAGCCATCATTGTAATTCTTAGCTTTTTTTTTATTGGTCTATGGTTTTCTAGTTTTATATTATTGTATTATTATTATTCTGCTTTACCATGTATCTTGTAAACCACCTGGAGTCCAATAGGTTTGAGGCAGTGATTAAATGTCATGGGTTTCCTGAATAAATATGTATCTCTTCAATTGATGATAGGCTGTTCATCAATAGCAGGGCTGTTAGAATATAAGCTGTTGTAGTAACAGTTGCTTTGAGAAGATCAACACCTGGATGATCTTGTTTAGGCTTGGAAGGTAAGCACCTTAGGTCTGTTTAATAAGTGGATGGGAGACCACCAGGAAATGATTGATTATGAGTGATCACATGGATAGATTTTCTCTAGGAGTTTCGGTCTCCAACCTGGTCCTTCAGGTTCTCCAACAGTCCCCAGGAAATACCAGGGTTTTAAGAGGAAAAAAAATGCCTGAAATTAATGGCAAACCACTTCTGCATTCTTGCCAATAAAACCTTTGGATATGTTGATGAAATCTCCAAGCATCAAGATAATTTTTTGGGGCCGGGACTAATGTGTCCAGATACAAATGAAAACTTCTGGAGTTCCTTACTGTCCATATGTGAAAACTAAACGATCCATAGGTTTTGCTACAAGTTCATAAACTAGGGCACATTTTAGAGCGATTTGTTCCCATTTCTCTTGGGCGTTAGTTTACTAAGACGTGGCCCGGGTGTTCATTTACTGGAGAGATTCCCGACATTTTTGGCTGCTGCATATCATGTTGGGGAAAAAAATATGAGACCAGATTGCAAGTTTGAAGCCAAAGTGCTTACTGGCTTACCAAGACACACTGAATCAGCAGAAAGACAAAATTATAGGGAAATGAAGCCCTGTATTTCTGTTTGCACATAAAGTCAGTAAAATCATTTTGTGAAATGTACTAAAAAGGACTATGATCAGCAATTTCCTTTTTAAAAAATCTCTAGAAAATGGACTCATTCATTAAAAAAATATGGTCTTTCTTTCACTGGGGTATTCCAGTGCCTGGTAAACTTGATGAGAAAATAGTGAAACATAATCTCAGGTTCAGACAAGATGGATGGATGGATGGATGGATGGATGGATGGATGGATGGATGAAGACAATTTACAACAAAGCTGAAAGACTTGTTCTGGAGAATATTCTAGATTACATGGTCAAAGCAACCAAAATTGTCTTAAGGCCAATCAATTAGCTGCATATCTGTTTTGATGCTGTATTTATTAATCAGATTTCACACCTCCTGTTTCCTTCTGACACATGGCTGCTTACAACATCCATAATGCCAATACAGAACAAATAATAGACCATCTACCATGATATAAAACACTGAAATGTTCATTCCTCTTTCTGAGGCTAAACAGTCAGAATAACCCAGACAAAAGTGTCTTTGGGGGGGTCAAAAAAGTCCAAGATGGCAACTTCATGAAGCCCTGCCCCTTTTTAAAATAAGTTGATACATTCTGAAAAGGGGTGGGGCTTCAATCTTGTGGGTGTAGCTGCCTTTGACCCTCTCCTTGGCATTCTCTACAACAGGGATCGGCAAGCTGCAGCCCACGGCTACAAGCAGCCCTCTCCCAACAGGATTATTTTGCACAGAACTTTCGGTGTACAATTTTTATTTCTTCTAAAAAACAAGGATGAAAAAGGGAACAGCTGCTCTCTTCCTGTCTTAACACTCTCAAGGCCTCAATTAGCACCCAAAATGGGGTGATCAAAATTCAGGCATTTTGTGGGGTGCTGGAAGATCATAACTGGGGCCTAGAGCTTTCCAAAGGTGGAAATCAGCTAATTTGCCTTCCAGGCAGGGGTGGTCAGAAAAGTCAAGATGGCAGCCATGATGGTGTGATCAAAGTTCCATCTGTTTTTATTTGTGTTGCGCAGACCCCATTCTGGCTGCCATCTTGAGGGTGTGTGTGTGTGTGTGTGTGTGTGTGTTTTAATAATATCCTATGGGTACTTTTGCTTACATGCCCACTGAAAAAAATTAGATTTCCTTGTGATATCACCAACCTTCCAATGATGTCACTCGCAGTCTTCCGGTTGATCAAGGAAAGAAATTGTGGCCCCTGATCCTGCTGACCTGTCCTCTATAAATTCCAGGAGTCTCACTGAATAGAGTGGGATTTACTTCCAGCTAAAAACACATACAACTCATTTGCAAGAAACTTGCAAAAAACCGGAACAAAACGACTTTAATAGCTGGATTGTATATTTCTAAAAATGTCTGCAGACAACCTGCCATGTGTCATTACTCCTAAAGGACCTTATCTGTACACCTGCAGATTATCATGGCACAAACATCCATTCTATTTTTGTTCCTCTCCCCACTTCTTTTTCCTGGATTTTAACTATCTAGAGCAGTGTTTAAGTAACTTCCAGATGTGTGACCTTCGATTCCCAGAATTCTTAGCAAGGCCATGATGGCTGGGGATTTCTAAACATCTGGAAGTCACCTAGAGATGAATGAAGATTTTTCATAAATGCAAATATGTTGTAAACTTTCAGCTGGCCATGTAAAGAGATTGCCTCTGTATGGATTTTTATATTTTGGGCTCAATATTCCAGAGAGGTAGCCTTATGCAGAAAACTCACAGCAGAAAGAGCAAAGTGAGCAGAGGTCTCTGAAAATTTACTGCAAAATAGAACTCTAGTCCTCAAAGATGCAACACTGTTCGTCTTTAAAGCGATACCAAGCACTAAACTTCTTACAGAACAATTCGTTATCATTCAGCTTTTTCTACCATATTAAAGTTCAAAGGACTTTAATTATTGGGAGGTGGTAGTAGGGGAGCTGTGGGCAAAGAAACATCTTTGTCTTGTTTTAGGCCTGAAGCTAAAGGGTTAATGACTGTCATACGTATCTTTCTGCTGAGACCTTTAATCCTACAGTTGCCTCAAGAAAAGAAATTTATAGCGGGCTTGGTAATTTAGGACCTAGCATAAGCTGTAAATCAAACGTTTGGAATACCTTTCATATAGACTGTGGCAAATGTATTCCCTCTTTGAATCATTAGCTCCAAGTAGAGGAGACCATCATGTGAACCTATGTAGACCTCATGAAGAGCTCTCTTCATGTGATTTGCGGTACACTCCCCAGCTAGAAATAAGAAACCCAAGATTTATTTCCTTCTTTTACACATTTTATGGGTCTTATTCTATTGTTCAGAAGCCATAAGCAGCACTAACAAGAATGAGCCAATTTGCCTTTTATCTGGACCACGTTAGGAGGAGATACTGGACAGACCAGTCTGGCAAGCTAGACTGTGGAAATTTACAGAAGGACCCATCAGGAACTGCACGATGATTGGCCCCCAGGTTATAGGCCTGAGTGATGGGAGTCACAATGTGAATGGAAACCAGAAGAAAAGTTGGAAAGTAAACTTAGCTGTTGACACTTTGGACTACCTCAGGACCCAAGGGGATTCCCCAGCATTTCAGAAGGTACAACCAGCTGTAGCTTAGATTAATTTTGCGATGAATTGGTTTGGAGTATTGTTGAATAAAGGGGTGACCTTTGCAGGGGAATGGGGACCGGTGACAAAAGGCTACCTAGTTGAGGTTTGGAGATGTTGCATCACGCTAGTCTAGTTTGGAAGGGGCAATTTTGATGTTCCTGTACAGTAGGGTGGTTTCTGTATAGAAAAGCCCCAATTACAAAAAATAATAAATATTAGCCTTTCTCCATTTCCTACTCCCCTACCTAAGACTCTTGACTCTTTTTCACTCCCACCTTCCATTCAGGGAACTCAAGCAGGTTTCTCTTACCTTGACATTTCTTCCGTTTTGTCTTCTCAATGGTATTAAAAAAAATAACTGAAATGAGCTGCGTTAACTAAAACTTAACCCATCTAACAAGATTCATACCTAAAAAGCTATCAGCTATGGATTGTCTCATATTTGCTACCAAGAGAAGGGCGGTGGGCATATGGATGGTGTGCTCCAAACACCAAAAAAAAAAAAAAAAAAGAATCAATTTGTCTTTCTCTTTCTGGATCAAATGGGACCATTTTTTTTTTTTTTTTACTGCAATTGCTTCATTTCTGTAAAAGTTTTGCAGAGGCTTTGTTAAAGATGTTGGAAGAACACTTGAACAGGGTTTTGTTGTTGCCATTGTTGGTTGTGGTGAAGTCCTGCTCTTTTAAATACAGTGGTACCTCGGGATACGAACTTAATCCGTTCCGTGACTCTGGACGTATCCTGAGTTGGTCGTAACCCGAAACGTTTGTTCGTAGAGGCGTTGGTATCCCGAGGTACCACTGTAATGCAAAAAATGGGGGTTGCTTTGTTTAGGAAAAAAATCCATTGTTATTCAAAGCACTCAAGGGTTTTTTTTCCAAAGGGTTTGTTTTGCTTTTTCCTCATTTTCTTTAAACATCCAGATTTTAGTTAAACTGTCAAAAAGGAGGAGGCTATCAAATCCCCTAGATTTCATTCTGATTCCTCTTGCCCCTGTTTAATTTGCAAGACCAGCCTAAAGTTGGTAGAAGCGTGTTTCACAAAGCAGTTTGCATCTGTGAGGCTCTCTCAACTGTAACACTGATCTAAACAGCCTTGGCTAGAAGCACATACAACTCCCAGGTGTCTTGCTATGTCCCTTAGAGCATACATGTTTTACAACATGCCAAGTCGCCATGGAAATGTGCTGCCACTTGAACGGGTTTTTGGTTAAGGAGGCTGCCTGAATGCATTTATGCATGTTTTTGCAATAATCAAGTCCTGAAACTGAAAGCAAAGGGAGGGGTGTTTAACAGAAGTCCCAACAAGCATTCTTAAGTTGGGTTTTTGCAATCCTTGGCTGAAGAAATAAGTTCAGGGAAAGCAATTATGAAGTTTGGAAGTTCTCTGGGAATGCAAACGCTGCACGGTTCACGGAATAGGAGCTCTGTGATCACTTGGATTTCATAATGCAACACAAAATGAATCTATGTCATTCATAGTGATGAACAGGTAACAGCTCTTGAGTAGAACTTGGCTCCTGGGAACTAAATAGACACAACCATGGGCCAGTCTTGGCAACAGCACAGACGTAGTCAGCCACTGCCTTCTTCCTGGATGATTTTTTATTTCCCCTCTAGCCTGCAGCTCTGGGATTTCCTTGTGGCCTCCCATCCAACTAACCAGGTCTGCCCCTGTTTTAGCATTTTGAGATCATCAGGATCAGCCAGGTTGCATGATTTAGTGGGGCTCAGAAGCTAAACAGGGTCAGATGCGAGGAGACCAACACAAAATGGGCTCGATTTTGAGAATTATGCAGTTAAGGCAAAACAAGTGCTGCGATTCCGGCAACAAGATTGAGGGCTTTTATTAGTTTCCTAGAACCATAGTCCATCTTTCCCCCCGGCATTCAAGGCAGCTTATGTGGAGCGCTCCCTCCATATTACCTCCCAACAACAACCCTGTGAGGTTGGTTAGACCAGAGTTTCTCAAACTTGGCAACTTTAAGACAGGTGGATTCTGGGAGTTGAATTCCGCCTGTCTTAAGGTTGCCAAGTTTGAGAAACCCTGGGTTAGGCTGAGAGTGAATGACTGGCTCCAAATCACCCACTGAACTTTCCCAGCTGAAAGGTGGATTTGAACTCATAATCAAACATCTTCACCATTGCACCACACTTAGCAAAAACCTGTCACATATGCAGCTGATCTGAGCATTGTTATGGGCACCATAAAGGAAAAGGGAAAAGATAAAGTCTTCGTTGAGCCATGTTTAGCGCCTCTTCGTTCTGTTGAAACATCCATGCTGGGAGGAATGAAGGGTTGGCATCAATATGGAAATCACATTCATCCTGGATTATTTTTTTCCAACTTCCTTGTCTAATCTATGCCCCCGGGATTTCCTGGTGGTGTCCCATCCAATTATCAGCTTGCTTACTTTTTCTGAGATTCACCAAGAGTGGGGCCACGCACTAGCCTCAGGGGTCCCTGGTCGACCCATAAATCAAGGCCAGTCCATACAGCAGAAGCCTGATTCTCCTTCCAACCCATCGCCAATTCAGAATGATCATTTAAATATCTCTCAGTAAAACTGGGGTTACTGAATTTCAGTGGTGCTACCAGGAAACTCCAAGATCATGGCAGGGAAACTTGGATTCAAGTCTATCCTCAGCTGTAGAAACTCATCGGATGATTTTGGCCAGATGCTGTCTCTCAGACCAGCCTACCTCACAGCATGGTTGTTGTAGGGAGCAATAGGAGGACATCTGCCACAACATCTACCACCTTGAGCTCCTGAATGAAAGGTGGGATATTAATCTAATAAGTAAATAAAAGTGTGGAGCCTTGGAATACAAAGCTCTCCTCTTGGAAAAATCCAGCAATTCTGGATCTTAGCTGAGGGGCAAAAGGAGATCTTCTCCACTGGGGAAAAACATCCACTTTACTTTGCCCTAATAAAGTGGATATTTTTTAATTTGCACACAGCAGACTCAAAGTGATGGGCTTGATAAAGTCTCATTAGAACAACAGCCTGCAAATGAGAATTCTCTTAATCGATCCTAGAGAGATTAAGAGCATAATTACATTACAAACTAATTTCATAGTAACCCCTGCTCTCCTAATCTGATGTGTGCGTACGCGAAGTGAGGGGGGAAGGGGGAATTTTTCTAGTAGCTGAACTACAGTTCCAAAAGATCTAGAATGGAAGCTCAAAAGCTGTAATTTTGACTTGCTTTTTTCATTTCATGCATTAAATATTCTCCAGGCATCACACCCAAATGAGATAAAACAATCCCATGACAATAACACAAATAAAATAGCAGATAAAATAACTTCCTTACTAGCTGAGAAGACCATTTTTATGGAAGAAACATATTTCAAGAGAGTTTCCTTTGATTAAGTGTTCTATCTTTGACCTGAAGACATTTTACGCAGCAGTCTAGAGGCCTCATAACTAGCCTGTTGTTGCCTTACACAATGCAAGAGGAGATTAAAGGGAAGCTATTCAGAAATCCATCTAACTATAAATTTAGCCATGCTAGAAATGAAAACAATTGTTCTTTTGCTGCTAAAATCTAACTAATCCCATTCTGGGCTTCAACATCTGGTTGTAAGTTACACTAAGCCAAGCATGTAATGTGGCTGAAACAAAAGTTATATCAAGCACGCTATGCTTACTTCACAGTGGTTGGAATGAACAAATCCCCACAACTTTTGCCATTTCTGATGTGAAGATTGCAGAATTCTAGATGTTTGGGGACTGCTTGAAATCCTTGTTTGCTGAGCCCATTTGCAAAGTGGTGGAAATGTTGTAGGCACTCTCACAAAATGGTTATTGAAATACACATGGCCGGTCGCATTAACTTCTTTTATTTTTCTACGATCTTCTCTTCCAACTTCATGTCTTTTTTTCTGGACCAGTGAGAATATTCCTAAACAATGCTCTAAGCCTTATCATTTTTTATTTTCTAAGAAAACTTGTCCGTATGTTTCGGCCCACCTGGTGAGGTCAGCTAGAAGGAATATCATCTTATGGGGCCTAGGAAGCTGGCTTCTCTGGGACGGTTCCTGCCCTCTGGAATGGTATCTCCCAGAGATCCATATTGTTCTGACCCTATTGATTTGCTCAAAAACTGGTTTTTCTCCCAGGCCTTGGGATAGGATAGCTGGTTTAGCCCATACAAGTTTTTGGTTTTGGTATGTTTTGGGTTTTCCCGATATGACTTGGTCTTCTGGTCAGCTGTCTCTTCTTTTCTTTGATCCATGTTATTTTTTAATTTTACTTCATTGCAAGCCACCCAGAGCTGTCCTGGAGCTGGGCAACCTCAGAACTGGAATATGAAATTAAATTAACATTAAATATTGGAGGAACCAGAGCATCTTATTGATTTATTTAAAATTAAAGGAATATTTTTTTAAAAAGTAAGGTGGCCATGGAACTTGGTGGGCCTCACATTAGGGATCTAAGCTTCATTTAAGGAAGCTTCTGCCATAGTTTTAAGATGCTAAGATGGACCTGGGAATCAGGCTGGTGGATTCATGCCTTAATTAAGCAACTGATAGACTGCCTCCATCACCTTTCTATTGTCCTCTGCTCCAGAAGTGGATGAGATCGTACTCCAGCTGGGAGAGAGGGAGTAATTGATCGATGACTTCTATAATTCTGGCAAGGAGTCTGCCTTCCACTTGGGTCCCCTTAGATACTGCACTTCTAGGTAAACAGGGGTATAGTTTTCTGAGCTGATTCAGCCATGATGTGAGCCAAGCTCTTCTGGGTTCATATTATAAGATGTTTATTAAAATAATATACATGGAGGGGTAAAACAGGTGACAGTAGATTGGCGCAAAAAAAAAAAAAGAATAAAAGTTTTGCAGTCTATGCTACCACTGAGAATTTAGTGGCATCTAGATGTCACCAGAAGAACTGATAGATAGTCAGGCCTAGTTATTGTCTTGGCAGGTAGATAAAACCGTCTCAGTGATTTAAGGCAGGATAATATGTCTGTTAACAGGTCAGGAAGGAATCAAAGAGCATATTCTATGCTGGGATTCTTGTAAAGTCAATCCACACTTTCTGCTTGACTCATTGGCAGTATGTCCCCCCCCCCCCCACTTCCTGAGTGGGCAAAGGACAACATCCTCCTCCTCCCCCTCCCAGCCCATTGCAAACACACCCTGTGCTGGTGCTTTCCAGCTCAGAGCGGCTGAACTGCAGGCACCTTAAGCTCTTCAGAGCTGATGTTCTCCAGCAGTTTGTTCCATTCTAGCAGCAGCTCCAGCTCTGATTGGCTGCAGGGCCTGGCATGTCCCTCCCCTGCAGGGGTTGGTCACTGCCTGGCAGCTATTTTGTCCGGGGCTGCTATCTTCTCTGGTGATCAGCAGTTTCTGTGGCTTTTTTGATCTTTCAGTTGATCCAATAACAGCCCCTTAATCAATGAACTATCTTCAACCCTAGAAGCTCACAACCCTTAGATCTCCCAGCAGGCACCCTTTCTGTTCCTGCCCACAGGATTATGAAGCCTTTCCTTAATTTCTTTAACAAGTTACATTTGCAATGTAGGAGCACTGCTGCTTTGTTTCTACGAAGCCATCACCATCAGTTCTTCCTTGTTACAAAGCTTCCATGGACATACAAAGGAGAGTAGGAATTAAAGAGTAGCATGCTCCCATTTTGCTTGGATGATGGTAGCCTCCAAGCAACGATGGAGCCATAAGCAGAAAGAAGAAGAAAGAAAGGGTCTGTGTTAGTGTCAAAGGAGGTGTGAAGGCACCATGTGTGCAAAGGCAAGGCACGGGGTCTAGTGAGGAGGGAATAATCCCTGAAAGGAAAGGCAGGCACAGGTAGCCTGGTCCACACAGGAGCCAGCAGTGAGGGTTGCCTTCACTGCAGGCATGGGAAGGGCAAGAAGCAGAGGAACAACCAACGAGGTCTTGAGATGGTCATGGTCCAGACTGAGCATGACCCAGCCTCATCGCCAACCCATGGCAATCCAGACTGGACTCTCTCAAGTTGGCTCAAGAAACAGTTGGGAGTAGCAAGGGAGACAGAATTGTCCTGAACATCATATATGTCTCCTCAATCAATAGTCAAGGCAATTTTCTTCCAGGTCAGCTGCCCAAAAACTTATCCACATATCTTAAAGTTGCCAAGGTTGAGAAACACTGGTCTATAGGAAAGGTCTACTTTTCACCTGCTGTGGCCAAGCAGGCTTAAGAAATCCACTTACCACCTTCTAGAGGAGAAAATGGGACCTAGGACAATGTTACTTACATCGCCAGAGATGATTTTGGCAGTTCCTAGTACACTGACTCTATTCAAAGGATTTCTTGTTCAGCAGCTGAGAAAACTTTGAAGGGACGCGTTTGAGCTCTTTGAGTTCGTGTGGAAATTTTACCCCGAAGCGTTCTGCATCGCAGAGCCATATGACGTTTCGCGGCAGTGCACGAACACAGCATCCCTGCCATTTTTTTGACTTTCTGTTACCAGTATTTTTGTGAAGTAAAGCAAGCCTCACTGAAGGTCCTTTTATGGTATAACTGAAACATAATTTTCCCAGTCTGTGTGTCTGCATGTGATGAGGTCATCAGAGGCAAAAAAATCAGTTGGCTTTTTTTCAAAAGCTATATAGCTACGTATATCCAACTTTCAGAATATGCATTGATATCTGTCATTGCAGTACCGACTCATGTTACCATGCATTCAATTTGCAAAATTAGCCGGGGCTTTTCACATCACGCAATCCTTTATTTTCAAATTGCTGTTTTCTTTTTCTTTCTCCCCCCCCCCCCCATCCATGCTTTGACTTCTGTTTGATCTTGCTCTGAGCTTTCCTGTCAAAAAGATACTCCTGAGCAGCACCACAGGGTGATTATGTTAACGAGATTACTTAATTGTAATTTCTCTTCCCTGGAGGAATCTCCATTTTTAGGCCTTATGCAAATGCCTGTTAGAACTAAAATAGTCTATGGTGGCAAAAAATCAGGAGTCTGGTAGCACCTTTATTAAAAGGCTTCTGTCTTTTAATACAACGTGTTAGTCAGAAAAGGTTCCACCAGATAACTCCTGATTTTTTGCATCTTTATCAGTTGTAGTTGCAAAGGAATATATGTCCAAATGACATATTTTCCAAGGGCAATCTTAATATCCTCTTGATTCCTCAAATCTATGATAAATTGATCTATTTATCTGTGGCATCAATGTTACCATAAAGATGTCCATAGATTATGCATTGATACAGATTATTGATTATAACTATCCATATTTATAGAGTCCTGAAACTAGGTTGTGACTGCCTTGAAAATGGATTTGTTTGATTTGCACTTGAGTTTTTCAACCCTTTCCCTCAAAGGCAAAGTTTCATCGGCCGCTTGGCTGATGCAATACTCAATACGGGAGCTTAGCAAAGGAAGAGGTAGATTGAAAATGAAATTAAAGAAGAGAAAGTGCCTAGTGAAAGCAAGAAACAGAATCCTTCTCCTCTGGTTCAAGAAGCCTCAGAGAGCATGTAAAGGAAGAGAAGATTGTGTCACGCAGCGCAATCTCTCAGTTGTCTAACAGCTACTTCCAAGCGTTTTGTTTACATTACAAGGCCTGGGCTTATCTTGGCTTATAAAAACTGGTTTTAGTTGGCTTTCCTTCCAGAGACTTGGTGTTTTTGAAAAGTGTCTGGTAAGCATTCTAATTATAAATGATGTTTACTGGAGAGAAAAAGGAAATGTCATATTCTCTTAGAGATGGATAAACAGATGACAATGGCATTCCTCTCATTTTTCCTTCTCCTGGTTCATTGCTCTAAAGGCCTTTAGGAAACAAAGGGTCTCTGAACATTTCCTCAGCTGCAATCACATTTCTTTCTCCAGCAGTGGCCAGCTCCTTCCTCAGCTGAGCTGAGGGCCTGAGCCTTTTTAATAGGCTAAATCCAGCCAGGCCGGTCATCCATACCTCCTAACTGAGAAGCAGAACCTTGCCCTGTGCCCTTCCCATGGAGACAACAGGAATCTTAAGAGCCAACAAGGAAAGACCTCATCATAAGGAAGTAATCCCAGAGCATGTTATGAACAGCAACCATATGAGACTCTGGACCAGTGTTTCTCAACCTTGGCAACTTCAAGAATTCTGGGAATTGATGTCCACATATCTTAAAGTTGCCAAGGCTGAGAAACACTGCTCTGGACTGTGAATAATTTGTTTGTGCAATCAAGCAGAATAGGAAACAAATTATTCACAGTCCAGAGCAGTGTTGCCACAATAGTCAT
Organism: Python bivittatus; assembly: GCF_059951505.1. Lineage (NCBI taxonomy): Eukaryota > Metazoa > Chordata > Lepidosauria > Squamata > Pythonidae > Python > Python bivittatus. The sequence continues at coordinate 3,528,279 of NW_028277037.1, read as the reverse complement.
ATGTTATGCATGTCAATAGCACATGCTAGGCACCATGTCTTGGTGGCCAAGTTCTGGCCTGGCTTCATGTTTATTTGTTCAACTGATATCCCATCTTTTCCCCAGGAGTTGAAGGTGGTGTCCATAGCATTCCTTCACCCAACTTTTCACACAAGAACTCTTTGACATTTGTGGGGCTGCGAGAAAGAATGACTGGCCCCAAGTCAACCAGGGAACTTCTGTGGCTGAGGATGGCCTCCATCCTGGATCTTCCTACTTCTAGTCCAACACCTTCACTGTTCTGGCTTCAATTTTCCGAGCTTTTTTTCAAATGAGTCCAGAACCTCAGATAGCCAAGGAGAGCAATAATAGGAGAACAGTCAGTGGATCAGTACTTTTCATTCCAGAAAATCACCTGCCCATCAGCAAAATAACTTTTTCTACATTCCTTATTGTTGTGTCTTTTCTGCTGATCAAACAAAAGACACAAGAGTCTGGAGGAGGTTTTCCTTCTGTTTCCTTTGCTGAAACTTCCAAATGTATTTGATATTTTTTACTTGGGGTGTGCAAGCAGAGTTCAAGATGTATTTTTCCTCCATAACAACAGTTCTGTGAAGTAGGTTGGGCAGAGAGTGAGTGAGTGGACCCAAATCACCCGCTGAGCTTCCGTGGCTGAGGGAGGACTTGAACCTGGGTCTCCCCACTCCTAAACCAATACCTGAATCACTACACCACACAGGCTTTCAGAAGAACTAACTTTAAACAGCTTCAATAATTGTAACATATACAGTCAGGGCATGATAACTGCACAAGAATACAAGATTAGGGACACGCTTAATAATGGCTACTCCATCTCTATGCATTTGATGAAGTGAACTGCAGTTGTTCATGAAAGCTGATGCCTTTTAATAAAATTTGTTAGTCAGAAAAGCTGCTGTCAGATCCCTTCTGACTTTTGGCTACCATAGACTAACATAGCTGTCCTCCTGCAATAGCTACTCCATCTGTAACTACACTTCATCTATCATTGTAGTTAGCAAGTGTTGGCCTTTGGGGTCTAATCTAACCTCTTAAATGGTAGTATACTGTAACTCGGTTTGCCATATCTAAGATGACTTAGAGCAGTGTTTCTCAACCTTGGCAACTTTAAGATGTGTGAACTTCAACTCCCAGAATTCCCCAGCCAGCACAGGGAATTCTGGGAGTTGAAATCCACACATCTTAAAGTTGCCAAGGTTGAGAAACCCTGACATCTAGAGTTATCCAACCATTGCTATGCTAAATTAGCAGTAATGAGGACAAGTTTCATATTTCCCCAGGAATGACTGCAAGGAAACATCAGAAGTCCCTAGCAGGGTGATGGCCCCAGAGATCAAAGCAAGGTTGGGATAAATAGAACAAGTCAATTTTTCTGGAGACTTTTCATTTCTAAGACATTGCAGGCCTTCTTTTTCCTTACAAGAAATTATAGTTCTCCAATTGTGTGTGTGTGTGCGTGTGTACCTTCAAGTCAGTGTTGGCTCCTGGCAACTGCCTGGACCAGTCCCTGCAGTTTTCTTGGCAAGGTTTTCAGAAGCGGTTTGCCATTGCCTCCTTCCTGGGGCTGAGGGAAAGTGACTGGCCCAAGGTCACCCAGTTGGCTTTGTGCCTAAAGCAGGACTAGAACTCACAGTCTCCTGGTTTCTAGCCTGGTAACTTAACCACTACACCAAATTGGCTTTCTCTCCAGTCATAGGATAATGAATACAGTGCAGATCTGTTACGTTTATAAAGCGATCAGGTTATGGATCATGTAACAGTGGGAGAAAAATGGAAGTGCGTGAAAGTTTCAGGCAAACTTTGTTAATTCCATCATAGCTGGAGGCCACAGATAGAGGGCTGCAATGACAGAAGGCTGCACAGTTTGGATTCCCTTTTTAAAACAGTCTGGTAAATGCAGGTGCATTGCACACAGAATAATTATGCAGGAGTGTGCGTTTTCACACAAAAGCTTTGCATGATTATTCACAGCTGCCGGGGGGGGGGGTTGCAAGAAGAAGTCAAGATGGTGGCCACAACACTGTGATCAAAGTTCCACCTGTTTTTTTAAGTGCATTATGTGCCTCAGAAGAACCTAGACCAGTGTTTCTCAACCTCAGCAACTTTAAGATGTGTGGACTTCAAGTCCCATAATTCCCCAGCCAGCATGGGGAATTCTGGGAGTTGGAGTCCACACATCTTAAACTTGCTGAGGTTGAGAAACACTGACCTAGACATTTATTTGGATCTGCATTACCCATTAGCAGCAAATAATACGGACAGGCTGATCAGGACTGAAATGACAAGGTTCTAAGGATTTATTTATAGATAAGAGATGGGCTATGGGAGAAAGAAATCATTTGTTGTATTTTAAGAGAAGGTGATAAGTTGTTAAAATTGTTCATACTTGCGATGAAGGGGGAAGTCATTTCTTTACATATTTTTTTCTTTTTCTTTACTATATTCTTATTTTTTCTTTCCTTTTTATTTTTCTTTCTATTTTTTCTTTTCTTTTTGGCACCTTCTATTTTTTCCTTTTATTCTTTTACTTTTTTTTGGTTTGCATTATGTTTTTATCTTTGCAATTGTAATTTTTAATAAAATTACTATTAAATAAGAAAGTTATTTATTGGGAGAGTATATGAGAGTTGGAGAGAAAATATCTGTAGCTAATTTCTCTCTCTCTCTCTCTCTAACTCTCTCTTTCATTTGCCCTAGATTTTCTTTTATCCTTAACTAAAATGTCCAATGTTTTGATACAACGCCTTAATCCTTTTAGCTGTGGTTTTATTTCTATGATGCATATTTTTGGAATTGTATTTTCCATGCCCAGTATTTTATTTGTTAATGTACCACAGATGTATACAAGCATGAAAACAATGATTATCTTTCCCCCCCCCAACATTTATTCCCTTTTTAAATACTCCCTAATGTAAATTTTGTCTTTTTATAGCTGCTGCACAATGTTTTCCTTGATGTATTTTAAATAACATCATTGTATGTGGCAGGATTTGTTGTCCCAATGTGCATTACTGTAATGCTATTTTTATTGATAATGATTTGTCCTTTTATCCATGATTCATCACACTGAATGATTTGCTGTGCAGACTGGGTAACTTTATTCAGTTTCCACTGATAATTATATTCCTTCTTAATGAAAATTATTTTTAATCATTTGAGGATGACCTTTTTAAGTTACTCAGCAACGTTTGCTGAGCAATTTTGTCAAAAACTCCAGTAAACCAGAGTTCACCCAGTAAATCATATAAAAGCTTTGAGACCAGGAAATTTTGCAGATTTCAAAGAGAAAAATGGGTGAGTCTGCTGGCTAGAAGATGGTACCTCCAAATGTTGAGAAAAGTGGTGATCGCTATTATAGTCATGTTTTATCAAGAGAAAACACCTGGATTTCTTGGGGTAACTAAGTAACCAACATATACGTTTGTCACAAGAGCACCTTGAGATAAGGATTCCCATTGGGTAAATAAAGAATAGTAGCAGGTTCTTAGTCTCTTTTCCACAAGTGGAATTTATGAAGCATCACTGACCTTCTGAATAGATGGTTCACCTTACTTGGGACATGACTTTACGTTGAGTTGAATACCCAGCAAAATACAAGAATCCCCTATCCTGGAATGTCTTGCAAATGTACACTTCCTCTCTGCTCTGATGAGCAAATCTATTTTCCTACTTTATTTGATCTTGAATGGCATTTTAAGGTTATTTCACTTCTCTTTTGCAATTGACTAGTTTATTTATCTTTGTGAAATTTCTAAGCTGTTAGAAGCTAAAAACTCTAAGCATACTTTTCCCGACTAGAAGGAAAACATGAATGTCTCCTCTGCTTTTACTAGGTCACCAGTTGGTCCAACGAGTTCACCGTTTGTTTTGCCAACTACCAACTGCTCTCCAAGGACTCAGATACATTCTTTCCTAACTTGCTGGGTTCAGTCTATTTTCCCTTTAGTTTCCTTTACTATGAAAGCCAGGTTCTGGATTTGGCGTTTGCACGGCCCATTCCCCACCAGTAACGTATAGAGCCTACAATAGCTGAACTGATATAAAGTCTGTTCTAATTATTATTACTTTGGCACAGTGATGGCTGGATCATTCCTGTAGATGGTATAAATTGCTAGAGAAGAAATAACCATTTACTCGTACCATTGAACTTCACATTATCTATGTATTTATCTATCATCTATCTATCATCTATCTTCACATTATATATTGGGTTATAGGTAGTTATAACCCACCTATATGATATCAACTAATATCATATTTCATATATGTTCCAAGCCATTCTTTTCCCCAATTTATTGATTCATTTTTGCATGCTGCCAGTACGACCTCAGATTATTTGATCAGTTATTTGGTGACCATGTTTTTAGTACCCAACCCTCCAGAAAGAGAAAAGCTATCACTTCCCTTCTTCCTACCTGCCTTTTTTAAATCTATGGAGTGGGGGAAAAAATCATGTTATATGGTCTGGCACTATCATAGGTAGATGTGGGAGGTGATCATGCACCCAAGCAACTATTTCTTGCCCTTTTCCACCCTCCCCACATGTGTTATGATAAGAGGAGATCCTATGGTAGTCAACCATCAGGAAGAACGCTTTGTTCTTGTTGTTTTCAAACAAACAAACAAACAAACAAATAAAAAATATTAAAAAGCAGAAGCTTTTGTGAACTGTAGCTCACTTCATCAGATGCATGGAGTGACTAAACTGATATAGGATTAAAACAGGGATGAGGTGGGGGGAAGGAAGAATGATTATGCAGATATGAGTTACACGTGAGCCAAGCCAGATTTTGGGCAAAGACTTAATGCATGCAGGTTGGACATCAGGATTCAAAAACAAGGACAGAGTAATATCAGAGCATCTTAATCGCCCAGGACACTCGATTACAGTTCTCAGGGTTGCTGTTTTAGATCAAAGAAACTACACCAGTATCATAGAGTGAAAGACTGTTGAACTCCTGTGCATCAAAAGGTTTCAGGCTATCTCAGAAGGTCTTCACATACACAACGGATTTTTCACACACTACATTACCTAATTGATGAGGTAATTGGTACCACATGTAACCAGTAATTTCACTTGCAGTATTCCCTCAGGGAAAGGTAATTCTGAACTGTGTTGAATGAGAAAGTGAGGTTTTTGGGAAAATATTCCCCATGAAGGAGCTTTTAAAAAGGAATTAGAGAATAATCATCCTGTATAGTTTTAGGACAACTTATCTGTGTTTGAATGTTGCCTGTTTTAGAAATCTGAGTTTTATTTAAAGGTTTGGCATTGTTTCTTTAATCTTCCTGGACTGGACAAGATTTACTAAGAAGCTGCTTCTTTCCAGTAAATATTTTAAAAAATGAGATGTTTACAAACAAAAAGGAACTGCTTTGCATTGAATGTCATTACCCATACAACCTTTGAGGAAGGCTGTCTCCAGCCTTCTGTGACGGGTCTTTTATTTCTGTGTTTAGTCTGTTTCAATGGATTACGTGACTTTATTTCTAATGCTTTCAAGAACTATGGAGTGATAGTGCTATATTTATTTATCAAAATCATTGCCATTGTAATGATTGAAGCTGTGTTTCTGAATATGTATTAGATCAGTGCCAAATAATATTTGAATGTACGAATAACATTTTGGCCCTTCTAGTCAATTTTCCAGAGAAAGTTCCTAAAACAAGATGATTAATGTTCCAATCTATGGGGGGGGGGATCCTAATAATAATAATAACCAGTTGCTCTGTCAGCCAAGCCTTTTACTTTTTAGAAAATGGGTTGTGTTTGAAGCTTCTGAAGTAGAATAAAGATTGAAGCACATACAAATGGCTTGAGGACTTCTCCCACCCCCCACAACTATCTCCATATTAAAGAAGACAAAGCTTGCTTCTTCATCTCCTTAACATCTGTTAAGTGTTTTGAAGAGCAGAGTTAATTTATAGTGGGCTCGATGCACATTCCAGTGGTGGCAAAATACCATGACTTGAGAAGATCTACAGCTTTGCTGTTTAATTCAGGGTAAAAATCCCTGGGAACCATTTTTTAAATGAAACAGGAAAATTTGAATTTGAAACATTATTCTCCAGATATCTCAGATACCCCACAACATATTATGATTTCTATAGTCTCTTTAAGGAAAATGGCTAGAAGGGAAGCATGGCCTTAATTATACACAGATATATCTCCTACTGCCTCCAGTTTTCAAAAGTGAGATATGATTAGTGTCATCTTCTCTTTCAGTACAAAGTTTGTGGAAACTGGATGTCGGGAAGTCTCTTTGCTTTCAGATGACTTGCTAGCCAAGCATGTGACTTTTTTATTTAGTCACAATTTCTGATAAGTATTAAAAACAACATACAAAGCAGGACACTGCCTTATGCTAAGTATAATTTTGTACTGGTGACCACAAGTGTTTTTCTTAGACCTTCTTGAAGGCTACTAGATCTTAAAAAGACCAACCAGTTAATACAGACCTTTGTAATCCTGGTGGTGGGTTACCTAATCAGCACTTGCAGAGTTAGAGTTACCTGGCACAGAAATATCCCATCTGGGGTTTCCATTGAATATATATGAAAGTAAATGTGGAAGATCTTGATCAGCCAAAAATCTAAGGGATGTACAGGAAGTGAAAGAAGTCAAAACATTTAAGGAAAGTTTCAGGGAAAACAAAGAAATTTCTTGCTTATATTGGACACATTCCCTATTTTGTACCTTCTGTGCCGGAATGAAAATCATTTTGCCTTCTGCCCATCCCTTGCATTATTTATTCTCTTTCTGTGGTCTTTGATCAACAGATGCTACAGCATTGTTGTTTTTAAGTACAACAAAAACTTGCTGCAAAATCTATTTCCCCAGAAGACATGGAGGACTCCAAAGGAGGAGAACACCACTGCGAACAATAAAACCACAACAGTATATAACAATAGAACAACAGTGGCTCATGACATGTTGTCTTTGAGACTGTAGAGGCTCTTCCACACTGTTTCCTCCACTCTACCATTTCCAGTCCCTCAAAAGCCCTCTGAAGTCATCTTGTGGCCATCTTCCCCATCACCAACCATATAATGCTGAGAAAGCAAAAGCCAGTCAAGTTTTCCTTCCAGCTATCCACTCAGAGAGCGCCATGTATGACACTTAATCAGGGCCCCATTCTTTGTCTACATATTCGCTTCATGTTATGCACATTTGTACAGTTATTATTATTATTGCACAGTGGTTGATGTAAGAAGATAAGGTGCATTCGGAAAGTATTCAGACCCCCTTCATTTTTTTCAATTTTGTTATGTTGCAGCCCGATACTACAATCGTTCAAATTCATTTTTTTTTCTCATTAATCTACACTCAGTACCCCATAATGACAAAATGAAAACAGAATTTTAGAAATGTTTGCAAATGTATGAAAAAGGAAAAACTGAAATATCACATTGGCATAAGTATTCAGACCCTTTGCAACAACACTTGAAATTTAGCTCAGATGCCTCCCACTTCTCTTGATTGTTGCTGAGCTGCTTCTACACCTTGATTGGAGTCTACCTGTGGTAAATTAAATTGATTGGACATGATTTGGAAAGGCACACACCTCTCTATAGAAGGCCTCACAGCTGACAATGCATCCTGTATCAGAGCAAAAGCCATGAGGTCAAAGGAACTGCCTGCAGAGCTCAGAGACAGGATTATTGCAAGGCACAGATCTGGGGAAGGTTACAAAAAAAATTCTGCTGCACTGAAGGTTCCCAAGAGCACAGTGGCCTCCATAATTCTCAAATGGAAGAAGTTTGGCACAACCAGGACTCTTCCAAGAGCTGGTCACCCAGCCAAACTTAGCAATCGGGGGAGAAGAGCCTCAGTAAGAGAGGTGACCAAGAACCCGATGGTCACTCTGACTGAGCTCCAGAGATCCTGTGTGGAGGTGGGACAAAGTTCCAGAAGGACAACCATCACTGCAGCCCTCCACTGATCTGGGCTTTCTGGCAGAGTGGCTAGATGGAAGCCTCTCCTCAGTGCAAAACACATGAAAGCCCGCTTGGAGTTTGCAAAAAAGCACCTGAAGGACTCTCAGACTGCGAGGAGCAAGATTCTCTGGTCTGATGAAACCAAGATCGAACTGTTTGGCCTCAATTCTAAACGTTATGTCTGGAGGAAACCAGGCACCGCTCATCAGCTGCCCAATACCATCCCAATAGTGAAGCACGGTGGTGGCAGCATCATGCTGTGGGGGTGTTTTTCAGCAGCAGGGACTGGGAGACTGGTCAGGGTTGAGGGAAAGCTGAATGGCACAAAAGACAGAGATATCCTCAGTGAAAACCTGTTCCACAGCGCTCAGGACCTCAGACTGGGCTGAAGGTTCATCTTCCAACATGACAACAATCCTAACCCCACAGCCAAGGCAACACAGGAATGGCTTAGGGACAACTCTGTGACTGTCCTAGAGTGGCCCAGCCAGAGCCCTGACTTGAACCTTGTTGAACATCTCTGGAGAGTCCTGAAAATGGCTGTCCACCGACGGTCCCTATCCAACCCGATTGAGCATGAGAGGATTTGCAAAGAAGAATGGTAGAAAATCCCCCAATCCAGGTGTGCAAAGCTTGTCGCATCATACCAAAAAAGACCCGAGGCTGTAATTGCTGCTAAAGGTGGTTTAACAAAGTACTGAGTAAAGAGTCTGAATACTTAAGTACATGTGGTATTTCAGTTTTTTCTTTTTCATAAATTTACAGACATTTCTAAAATTCTGTTTTCACTTTGTCATTATGGGGTACTGAGTGTAGATTAATAAGAAAAAAAATGAATTTGAACAATTGTAGTATTGGGCTGCAACATAACAAAATTGAAAAAAGTGAAGGGGGTCTGAATACTTTCCGAATGCACTGTACATAGCCACCAAGGTGGTATGTTTTAATTGCTTTTTAGATGAGGAAAATGATAGTATCCCAGCAAAATGCCATGGCATCTGAATTGTAAGGGCAGAGACTTGGTGAGTTCCAGGCTGAAGAAAACCTTATATAACCATAGATGTGTGCATGTGCTTAAATGTATGTATTGAGAGCTGGTGTGGCACAGTGGTTAAGGAGCCAGGTGCTAGATTAGGAGCAGAGAGATCCAGGTTCTAGTGTTCTAGTCCAGCTGGGCTATGAAGTCTAAAAGATACCCATCTACCAAACCACACTGGACTATCATGGCAGATTAATAGTAAATAATACCAAAAAGAGAGACAGTTTGGTGTGGTAAATAAGGCACCAGGCTAGAAACCAGGAGACCGTGAGTTCTAGTCCCGCCTTAGGCACAAAGCCGGCTAGGTGACCTTGGGCCAATCACACACTCTCAGCCCCAGGAAGCAGGCAATATCAAACCACTTCTGAAATCTTGCCAAGAAAACTGCAGGGATTTGTCCAGGCAGTTGCCAGGAGTTAACAATGGCATGAAGGCATAATAATAATTAATAATAACTATTATTATTATAAATAAATGTACATCAGCAACTTTTAGGGTGCCAGCATAGTGTAATGGTTAAGATGCTGGACTGGGAGTGGGGAGATCCAGGTTCTAGTCCTCCCTCAGGCATGGAAGTCATCTGGGGGACCTTGGGCCAGTCACTCCCTCTCAGCTCAATTCAGTGTCAGGTTCTGCAAGAAGCTGGCAGAAGAACAAAACTTGGTCGTGTCATGCATTGATAGTTCTGCTGTAAGAACTAGGTGAGCACAGCGCAAAACAAGGGGACCCTGAAATCCTGTGGGGGAATGCTAAGAAAAAAAACTACAGACAGAGTTACACTGAATTTATATGTACAAATTTAAAGGATCCACATGACTCAATTGAAGGAGCATTCTTGCCTCTGCAAAGGAGCCAGCAAACTGCTGGGGTTAAGCTGCATCAAACTGAAGTGTGCTATCCCAAACAGACAGGCGCACTCAAGGCAACGTGGCATGGAAAAGTGTACTTAAGAAATGGAGCAGAAAAAAACACGCCCTAAGGTCACATTGAAACTGAGCGAGAGATTAAAAGAGGGCGACATAATTTGGTTCTGTCCTCCAGGAACCATTGCCAGATCATTCTACTGACAAAGCAGCTAGGGGTGTGGATAGGTCTGTGTAGACAGCCTTGGTTCCAGGGTGGAACAAAATCTCTTTTTAAAAGGGTTGTGGGGCTAAGCCTCTTCCTTTCTGTCTTCAGTGCATGATCAGGTATGTTCATCTGGGAGGCAATATTTGGAGGTGCTGCTATTTTTCAGTTTAAAGGCCTGTTTTTTTCTTGTCAGCCTATCTAAGAGCATCTGGGGAAGTGTACATGAACCTATAGGACATACAGTCTGTGAAGAATAGCCAGATGCTGGTAAACAAGACCCGCATGCTTGCCTGGAACCTAATCATTTTCTGTGGCTTCAGGAAGATTCAGTCTTTCAGCTCCAGATATATTTAATTCTGCTTTATGTATGTTGACATTTAAAATGCCTCTTGCAGTCCAGCTTGGCACTGATGGGAAGCTGCTAATGGAAGATACAGACGGGACCTCTTAAAAACCTGGACCACGCTTCACAGGAGGACGTTTCCAAATTCACTCCAAGTCATTGTCTTTTCCTACTGTTCTCAGTAGGAGCAACTTGAGTAGCTTCCTGATTTGGCTCCATTTCTTGCTTTTCCAAATTCTCAGCATGTTAAAAAGGCAAAGTAAACAGTGGCAAAAATAAGACCAAGTAGGACAGATGGTCTATGGTAGCTGGGATTTTAAGTCTAGCAGAATCCCAGGGGTTTTTTCCCGCTGCACATCTGGAACTGTGGCACATGCCTGTTCCTGTTTTGCCTCTTGTATCCATCTTTCTTTTCCAAGATGTCTGCTGTTACCCAACAGCCCATGGAAAGAATAAACAAACATGTGCTTTCCTTTAAATAGATGTATCAAGAAGATCTTCCTCTTACATAAACGTTTGGGAAACAATACAAGTAAAATGAAAACCAGGTCCATAGAAGTTTGGCTGAACCTATGATTGGATCTTCCATTTCACATTTCCATAGCCTGGTGCTAAAACAGATGTCTGTTCAGTATGGTCTGACTCATGATCTGTTCCTACCTGGATCCTCCCAATAAAAGCTCACTCTGGAGCAGGTCTGTGTTTAGCAGCATCACAAGTAGCACCTAGAACATACTTAAACTAGTGCCAATTTCTGTCCTAGCTGCTACTAGTAAGTTGTAACCATGAGACCAAGTAGTGTTTCAGACTTTCTAAAGGTACTTTCACATGGCACTGTGCTATGTCTCTTTGGTTCCACAATGACACCGTCTGATTTTCTCTTGGCTTAGCTGTCCTGAATCTCAAATCACAGAACTTCCCTTTGGAAAACTGAGATGCTTGAACTCTGGAAAGATTAGAGCTTGGTAGCCATGTTCTCAATAAATCCTGGTAAAGCTTATTTCCCAGCTCCATAGATCTCCTGGTCTTGATGTTCCTGCTGCCCCCAAGTACTCTTGCACCAGCCTGTGGGCTTTTTCCAGCCAGAGCTCACCAAGAAACAGTTAAGGAAAAGGCATCCTTGAGCTGAGTATGGCTCCTGGCAGAACCATGCAGTTTTCTTGGCAGCTTCTTTTTGGTTAGTTTTAGGGCTTCCCAGTTTGGTCAACAGCATCAAGATTGTTCTTCTGGTGTCCAGTGCAAGTATGAACCAGGCCTGATCCTGCTTAGTTTCTGAGTCCTCCTGATACCTACTAAGAACAGTAATGAAAGCCACTTTCAGTGTTCCTCTGTTATTCATCAAAAGAGAGCAGAGTTCTTCTCTGGCTCTTTTCACAATGGGCCATGGTAATAATTGCAATGAAACTTCGCAGAATCTTTGGAAGAGAGATCTGTCTTGTTCAGGGCATCCTACCAAAGATTCTTTTTCGTATGTGCTAGTGCTTGAAGTTGTTTGTTTTCCAAATGGCTTTTGATCTTATGACTGTAAATTATGACCATTACTATAATGCTGATGATCTTCTTATAGCTCTGGGGTTCTAGAATTGCTCTTAATCTTGTTCTGTTTTACTGAATTTTCTGTCTATTTATTTTCTATTCTGTTCTTAGCTGCTTTGAATGTCTCTGGAACAGAAAACAGTGATTGTAATGTGTATAAACAAATAGGTATATGATTTATTATTGTTGTTGTTTTATTTTGAGGGAAAGCTGGTCATAATTTTTTCTAGCTCTCAGGTATCTTTCAGACCTACTTCTTCAGGTAGAACCAACTTTCCCATATGTACACTCCCGATTTCATCTCAGACTGAAAACCATTCTTAAACTACAACTTAACACATGGATTTCTATCACATCCAGAATTTGGATTTCTCCCTGTATAGAGTCTACATTTCATTTGTATAGAATATTTAAATCAGAATAGACTTGTAGATATACAGATTGAATATACCAAATTTTTAATCTCACTCAGTGATTTATATTATGTTGACTATGGTTCTGGATATTCATACTTATCTTAGAACTTAATAGTGATTTTCAGATGTAATACGTTTAATTATTCATAATTAACTAATAATATTGGAAAATTATAATTTCTATGACATTTTTATGCCTTGTTTATTCATTTATACTTTGTTCTTTTATCCTTTTTCCTTTTTTAATGTTTATATATCTTCTTGAAAATGTCTAATATCAAATCAGATATTGCTTAATACTGAGGATGCTATTTTTACCTTTACAGTGGATATTAGTGGGGAGCACCGTTATTTATTTTGGGGTTTATAATAGTTTCTAATATTCAAGGTTTAATTGTTTATTAATTAGTTGTTTTTAACTGCTCTGTTGTTGAGATGGAAACTGCAGGCATTATATTGTGATAAGTTTAGAAGAACTGTACATTAATTAATTAATCACACAATTAATTAAATTCAGTTTCCCCCAGCGAAGTTACCTCAAAGATTAACAAAACGAGGATGCTGTATTTTTCTTTAGCTGAGTGAAAGATTCTTTTTTCTTCTCTTGTGTATTTTTGGTAATGATTTTGGCAGTGATTTTTATACTGTTCTTGGTAGGTTTCTTAATTCCGGGAATTGAAAAAAAGGAAGGTGCTACTTAGATTTATGATTCCTTCCTTTTGCCTTATGGTTTTGTTTTAAATTTTTTTTAAAATCCTATTCTGAGAAAGATTGTGGATAACTCAAAATCTTCAAATTATTATTAAACTTTAATTCACTTCTTCCTGCTTTACTTGGCCTAGTTTTCCAAAAGATTTGTGATTCTGGATTTTTTTTTTTTTTAAATGTGGTCATCATGGCTATTTAAAAGGTCTTGTTATTTGCAAAGCAAATAAATTTCTATGCATTTCATAAATTGAATGTAGCAGAAGAATGTTGTTTTGTTTCAGAAGTAGAATAAGTGGGAGACAGAAAACAATCAGAACTGTTCATTGATTGGTTTAATTTTTGGAGGTCAAAATCCCATCCTTGGCCAGATAACAAATGCATGGTTCCCTCAATGAATTTCAACTCCGGTGTTTTAAACATGGATTGTTGAACAAGCCATACCACATGGTGCATGCATAACTCTATGCCATAAACTGTGGTTTCAAACCGTGGAAGACTCACATAACGTGCAAAGCCAAAACTACATTATGGATTACTGTAATGTGCAAATCCCACCTCCAAAATTATAATTAATTTGCTTCAAAATGTAGCAAGCTGGCTAAGTTGTGTTTTGGGGCCTTGTGTTTATTCTGCTGAGACCATCTCTGGATTTTTTGCCCTAAAGTTCTGCCTCTGGCTGGAGTGGGGGGAAAAAATCCAAGTATTTTGGATCACTTATGTTTTGGATCTAAACAAGTATCAGTGCTCTGAGTCAGCCTTATGTGAATCAATTTCTCCCTGCCATCCTAAGCAATTTGGGCTTACCCACTGTGGTCTTGAAAAGGAAACCTGCACAGATTGAATGAGATCCATCAGCAGCCCCTTCTCTTTTGTGTGAGATTAGATACGGCAGATCATGCCCGGAGACCCTGAGCAGTATATTTGGCAGAATATGATTGAAGGGGATAATTACCCATAGCCTTGAGCAATAAAACAGCATGTCGCCTTTCAGCCCTGGTGAATGACAGCATTCGCAATTAACCCTTTGGAGCTGGTGCATTGGTATGCTAATTGTAGGTCTCAGTGGTTGGAGGACTTAGCTGTTTCTTGCTGGTTCTGCAGACATTCCAAAAGCCAAGCATTCTTCAGCAGAACTGTGCACTCACAGGCTGTCCACCAAGTTAATGGGTTGGTTATGCTCAAAGAGCTATTCTAGGGTCTTTCATTTAAGAGGCGCTCCAAAATCTGCCTTGCACAAATGTAAGACACTTACGCCAACTTTGCAGAATTCCCACGCAATCCAGCATTATGAAACATGCCATGTTGGATGCACAACTTGGTGTCAGACAGTTATGGGATACGCAGTTACAGTGCATAGGTCACTTTCTCCCATAGCTTTACCTAAATTTTCATTTCTTAAAAAATACCCATTCTTCCTTTTTAAGGTGTTTGCTTGTTCCCACTGATGAAATCTATTAAGTGGGACAGAGATGTCCACAAGTAATGTGCATAAAAATCACGTGGAGGTTTGATCATATCATCATCTTGGCTTTTTCTTTTTTCTTTTACCATTATCCCTGGACTTAAGAAAAAAAAGCCTCGATATCCAAAAACTTATATTTCAAAAGTAAATCTGACACAGAATTTAATTCAATCTGGAAACCATCTTTGGATTATAATTCTGTATATGGGTTTGAAGCACATCCAAAATGTGGATTTCTGTTCACATAATGTCTTAATGTTCTAACTTGCAATGATCTGTTAAATCAGGATAAATTTTCACTGCTCATATAGTAATTACAGTAGTTCCCAAACTTATTTTGTGATATATACCATGCTGATTATACCTGTTGATATTTAAATATTACCTGGAATTTAACAACAACCTGCAGTTTTAAAAAAGACATAATATAGTGGGTTTTGTAAAACTAATGAACTATTGAAAATTATGAACTATTGAAAATTTTTACCTAATTCTATGATGGAAAGGAAGGAAGGAAGGAAGGAAGGAAGGAAGGAAGGAAGGAAGGAAGGAAGGAAGGAAGGAAGGAAGGAAGGAAGGAAGGAAGGAAGGAAGGACATCTGTTTGTATCTCTAGGGTAAGAGCATATGAAATAAAACAGTAGGGAATTCTATAGCTCCTCATTCGTTTCTGCGGCATCTTATTCTCAAATGCCACTGGCATTTTTTCTATTGTGTAAAGGAAGGAGCTTAATGAGCATAAACAGTTCCTACACTCATGTTGTTACATATCATACTTAACATGCATCTGAGTTTCTATCATCAGGAGTCTGGCAGAACCCAAGCATCTCACAAAAGCTTAAGCTTTCAAATAAAAATGGGTACTCCCAGATTCTTTCTGATTTGGAGCTACCTTAGACACTCTTCCTACAATTTCATAAGGAGTAAGAACTTTTTATCTTGTTAAGGCCATTTTCTCTCTAGAATAGTATGTGGAGGTTGCATCCTAGTCATAAATGGAACCAAAGCCATCAATAAGTAATGACAACTGGGCCAGCCTTATCGTTAGAGAAATGAAGTAGCTACTTTAAGTGGTAGATCATGACTGAGGCCAAGCAGGATCAAACCTCTGTCCTGCTGAACTATTATCCTCAACAATGACTTCATGGTCCTTAAGGGACATCGTTCTTCCTAGCACTTTGCTGCCCTGCAGATTTCCTTATAGACCAGTTAGAAGATGATCAGCAGAGTTGCTATCATCAAGGAAGGGATGTGAAAAACAGGAAGCATGTTAGGGACAACAGCTGGTGCCTCCTTCTTCTTCAGTTGGGTTT
Organism: Python bivittatus; assembly: GCF_059951505.1. NCBI lineage: Eukaryota > Metazoa > Chordata > Lepidosauria > Squamata > Pythonidae > Python > Python bivittatus. The sequence continues at coordinate 3,512,436 of NW_028277037.1, read as the reverse complement.
CCTTGGGCCTCTATTGAGACAAAAGGTGGAGAGTGAGGGCCTCCTCTTCTCTTCTTCTCTTTTCCTCCTTTTTTTTCCTAGTGAAGATTTAGAAGGAAATCAGAGCTGGATTCTTTCAGAGCACCTTTGAAGTTCTGGTTACTGTCCATATCAGTGTGGCTTAAAAGAGAAAGCTCTGTGTTTGAATCCTAATTTAGCCACCAAATTGTATTGTCAGCTTAATACTGTATCTTGCTGATCTTTTGGAGGCTAAGATGAATCACTCTAATCTACCCCACTCCTGAGATCCTTGGAGGAAAAGATGGGATACCAGTCAAACTGAGTCATGTAGAATAGAAAGTGTAAAGGTGTTTGTAATGCAAGCTAACATTTCAAGCTTCACATTTCTATCAGGAGCTTGTGAAGTACTTCAAAGCCTTGAATAAAAACAATAATACTGCCTGAAGTAATACTGTGCGAGTAGACTCAACCTGGGCAATCCCATACGTTTTAATTATCTCCATCTGTGAGAAGCAGATGGAGATAGAAACGTTGCATCCATAAAAGGATAATCTGGAGACAACCGTTTTGTCTTATGAAGACTCCAAACATTTGCCAGAAGATATTCTACTCTTATTTGGATGAATTTTTAAATGTAGGCATATCTCAGAAACCTGGGTTTAGTGGAATTATGGAAAAAAGAGCAAGTATATAGTGGGAAGACTCTCATGCTATTAATTTTAAACTTGACAGCTCCATTTTTTTTTTTTTTTTGGTTTTTTTCTCAGGATCCCCTGGGAATTTCATTAAACTGCTCCAAGGAATTTTCTATTAAGTCATCTATCAGGCACTTTCCGTGCAAAAGTAGGTTTACATTTTCCAAGAATTGATTAAAATGTATTATAACTATTGACAGGGGTAAAATGATGTAGCTTAATGCTAAATAATAATATAGTTAATAAACATAGCTAATTATTTGGAAACAATGAGAGAAAGGGTTTGGGCCATGGTCTGATTAGATTGTGACTAATATATACTTTATTTCCATTTTGTGCAACAAAATACAACCCGTTTGCAATTGGATTTGAAAGGCTATTTTGAACACTGTTAAGATCCAGAAATGACATGGTTACAGAATAATGCGTAGATCATATGTTTGTTTTGATTTGGGGTTTGTTTTTAGAATTAGAATGTATGGCATGTGTTTTTTGCATAGAAAGTCCATTCCAAAATTTAAAACGTGGGAAAGTACAACAAGCAACCAAGAACAATACATCTGAGGGCCCTTTTTACTGACCCAGTGGTTCTCTTCCAATGTATTTCAGATTAGAGGTTTACTTCTGCTTTCTCCTTTGGACCTGAGCTATTCTTGTTTGGTTCCACTATAGTTAGGGTTAAAGGCACTGGACTAGAACAAGGAAGACCATGAGTTCTAGTCTGGCTTTAGGCCCAGAGCCAGCTGGGTGACCTTGGGCCAGTCACTCTCTCTCAGCCCAGGAAGAAGGCGGCCAGGGCAAGCCGCTTCTGAACGTGTTGCCAAGAAACAGCAGGGACTTGTTCCTATAGTTGCCAGGAGTCCAGAATAATTTGAAGGCGCAAAAACAAAACTTTCTTTGATCAGAGCCACATCTTATATCTTATAGCATAAGTAGGCAACCTTGGGCATTCCAAATTGGAAAAAAAAATCCCCATGTAGCAAACAGAATGGATTGTGGAAGTTATCTTTCAAAATATCTGGAGGGCACCAGATTACTTAAATGAGTTTCCATATATCAGTTCCTTCCCCCAGTCTAGTCATTATGGGGGCTTAACAGTATAAAAGTCCTTATTCCATCACCTTTGCAACAGTATATGAGCAAATGCATGAAAAATATATCTTCCTGGCATATAATATCAGAAAGATTGGGGAAGAACAATCAATATAAAATCAGGGAAATAAATCAGTATTATGCTGCTAAGAAACTTGCATTTCCACATCAGTGAAGAGCACAAAAAGTGTATTGTATGTCCATAATCATTGTCGTTGTTGCTGGTTTATGCTGTTGTTATATCTCAGATTTTCATTATAGAAGTTCATAATAGTTGTGAGAATGAGTAACAAAGGCATAATGGTCAAAATCCAATAAAATAGATGATTGGCTTTCTGGGATGGTGGCTTCAGAAGGATTAATGGACTACAGGACATTTGGGATATATTTTAAGGCACTACAAGAAAGCTTAGAAAATACTCAAGACACATCTTTCCCCAAGCTTTTGTCAATTAATTTTCAATTTTACTAATTATAATATTTGGGTTCTGTTTTTGGACTCATGTTTTGACTGTTATAAACTGCCCTGAGGCTTTATATAAGTAGAAAGTCAGGGGATAACTCCAATTAAACAAATAAATGAAAATTTTACAACAGCATTATAATGTAACATTGCTCACTATTTCATATTTATTCAATGAACTGTCATACAACATGAAATGGATCTAGAGTTAATGTAAAAGTGTAAGAAGGAATTATCAAAAGGTGATTAGTTGTTTTCATAGGTATCTGAGTTAAGAACCTAATGCCACAGGCTGGTATTATGGGACAGTTGTCAGTGAACAAAGTTGTTAAAAGAACACACCATGGTATAGTACAGCTATTGAGATCTAGTGCTTGCTGGATACTAAAACCTAGTTATCTGTGTCTCAGTAGAGTGTTGTTCCAGAGGAATACTATACTGAGACTCCAGATGCATTTGAAAGGAAATAGAATAGCAGTCAGTCTAAGAACGCACATCCAACTGCTAAAGGGAAGAAGCCACCATTACTGAGACCCATCCATGAGCACTGAAAGCCAAGCTGGATCTGCTACTGGCCGTAAGATGCAGTGCTGACAACGAATGTAAGGGAAAGGAGAGGGGAAGGAGAAGAAATCTGTTTTTTCCAGAACATTTTGTTCATTGCCCTGAATGTGATTGTTGGAAACATAGATGCCTAGGTATTCAAGGTACCTAGGCATCCTATCCAGATGGTGACCATATCCGAGTCCATGAGGTTGGGCTGTAAAGCATTACCTCTGACTATCTTTTCTTAATGCAAAATTAACAACACCAGTCCTATTAACAATTTACAATTTATTTCACTGAGTTCAATGAGTAAATTGATAGAAGGATAATACCACTTTACTCATGGAACTCAGTGAGACTTCTTTCCACCAAATAAACATATTCCAGGTTGCTTTATCATGCACACGCAGGAATAATTTTTACAGTAGTTAATGGATTTACTTCTGAGTAAACACACAGGACTCTGATGCAGAATCTTCGTGGTGCCTTATCTGTCCAGTTAAATGATACATGACATGAGAAGAGTTGCTTATAATTAACATCTGGGGCTTGCAGTTAAAATTATAGGAAGATATTTTTATTCTCCCATGTAACAGGAGCATTATTAACAAGACGCAGTGAGTCTTAGGAGGAGAAAACTACCAGGATTTGCTAATGGAGGTCATTCAGTAGCTAACGTCAGCTTTTTGCTAATATTATACCATGAATAATATTATACCAGTGTCTGGTCTTCTTGGGGTGAAAAGCAGCATTTGAATTATCCAAACTAGTTTACTTTGGTAACAGCTAAAGAGTTCCAAACATTGCTGTTCAGGAATGCATTGTTCCCCCCAACATTATCTGCAGCACATTAATTCAGTTTCTTTAGCAAGATGGTAAATGAACATCTGTAAGCTCATTAGGACTTTAATAAAATGGTTTCGCTCTCAGAATGCTTTTAATTGGGAGGTGGGGAGAGAGAACTGGTTTGGGCCAATAGTATATTCAAAGGCATCAAGCTGGGGAAAGTTGTATTTCCTAAGTATTGGAACTACTTAATGTTTTTTTCCTTTGCTAATAAAATATTAATCGTTACAGGTTAACAAAAAAAGAGGTATCAAGTTCTGTACTGCATAACTCCTAACAAAAGCCACATGACTTGAAATTAACAGAGTATCATTATAAAGACCATATATGGTAATAAATTTTAAAAGAGAGAAATGAAAAAAAAATGCCTGGACATTTGTTGGACATACCAACGCAAGGAAATTTGACTGGGTTGCTTGAAAAACGTTCCCTTCCATTGAAAGGGTATCAACAAAAGTAGACTTTTGTTTTAATACTGTCTAGGTGGTGGCATCTGGCCAATCTATTGGATTGGTTAAAACTTGGATGGAAGTCCACCAAGGAATACTAGGGCTGTAAACAAGAATGAAAAATAAAGTAAGTTCTTGGAAGAAGGCAGTAGCAAAACACTTCAGTATTGTTGTCAAGAAAACTCATAAGTCCATGTAGTCACCAGGAGCTGAGATCCACTCAAGGCTGTCCTTACCAGCCCTTCTCAAAAGCTTCAGGGGTGCCCTCCTTTTGCAACCAGAGCACAATTTTAGAGGACAAGACAGACAAGTGAAAATACCCGCTTCCAGCAGTTAAGTACAGAGTTTTAATATTTTAGTAGTAGTGGTAGTAGTAGTAGCTTAGTAGTAGTTTGATTGGGAACAGACTGGGATAGTAAGGTTTGACTGGGAACAGATGTTTAGTACTGATGCTTGACTGGGAAGAGTGCCACCAGTAACCATTTGCTGCTATTGTGCAGCATTCTTCTCTACTATCATAGAACAGCTTATATAAGATCACAAATCTCCAAGCCCCTTCCCTTAAATATTCCCATCCTGGAAGTACGTCTTTTCCATTGCAGCCCCTGCCCTATGGAACACCCACTTGAGATCTGACAGCCCTCCCCCCTCTTAACTTTCTGGAAAGCCATGAAGAGCTGCTTTGGGATAGGTTGAAGCCGGAGTTGGAAGAGAATGTTGTGGGTTGCACCAGAGAAGTGCAGTTGTGATGCCAGGTTTTTCTGTTTTGGGCTTTTATTATTCTTTTGTTTTATGGTTGTATATATTGTTTTCATTAGTTGTAATCCACTCAGAGTTGGTTATAAGATGGGTGGTTATACAAATGTTTTAAATAAATAAATTTTTCACAACCCACCCCTCAAAAAGATGATCGCCCATTCATATCCTAGAATCAGCGAAGTATTATTTTAAAATGTTTTAAGTTCTCATCCCAGATAGTCATGATGATAGAACTGAATGTAGTTGCAACTGTGGACAACAGAACCTGAGTGTAAGGATGCTGGATAAAAGCTCCACAGAAGTAGTTCTGCCAGGCTTAAGCTGATAAGTTCTACAGTCAAAATGGGAAGTTGGGTTGGACAACTAGACTATGTTACCCAAACTTGCTCCAACTTCATTACCCTGCATGAAGCTTGGTTTTATACAGAGCATACTTGAATGCTCTGACTTCTCTTCCACGGGAATGATTGTCTTGGCTGTATTTTTTTCTCCTCTTCTGGGGCCACTATTTCTCAGGCAACCAAAGAACATCCTTTTTTTTTTCTGAGTTTTGAGTTCTATCTTCCCATTCCTTCAGCCCTCTGCTTCCACACACTACTAGACAAATATTAATGTTTCCCATTTCTATCATTCTATACAAATGATAACAATAACCTTCTATAATAATCTGAACTATTAGCACTAATATCAGTAGAAGAGATACCCAGAATCACGGACCTCATCAACCTCAGCCTCACTACCTATTTTCAGTTTGATGGACAAATATACCAACAAATCAGAGGCACACCCATGGGATCACCACTGTCAGGACTCATAGCAGAGATTGTAATGTAAAGCCTATAAACTATAGCACTTCCACACATACAGCCTAAAATATGGATCTGGTATGTAGATGACACCTTTGTTATAATAAAAAAGGAACAACTAGAGAAGACACATGAAACTATCAACAACATCTTCAAAGGAATAAAATTCACCAGAGAAGAAGAAAACAACAACACACTACCCTTCCTGAATATCCTCATCAGCAGAGGAAACAACAGCAAATTAGAAACTCAAGTCTATCGGAAGACAACCCACACTAACCAAGTACTCCATTACCAAAGTAACAACCCAACCTCCCACAAGAGGAGCTGTGAAAGAACATTATTCAAATGAACACAAACACACTGCAGCAACCCAGAACAGCAGAAAAAGGAAACTGACCACCTGTACATCTTCCAACAAAATGAATATCCATGCAACTTTATCAAAAAGTGCCTGACCACTCAGCCTACTACAACACAACGAACACAAGCTATGAAAAGGATAACACTGCTATACATCAGAAACATCTCAGAAACTACCAATGGACTATTACAACCACATGGCATCTCCGTAGCACGCAAACCAACTAAAGCCCTCCAAAACATCTTAAGCAAACCAAAAGACCCAGTAGCCCAAGAAAAAACAGGTGTCATCTACAACATACAGTGTAAGGACCACAACAACCACTATGTAGGACAGACAGGCAGAAGGCTAGCAGAGTGCATCCATGAACACCAACTAGCAGTCAGAAGACACAATGAAAACTCCTTAATCTCACAACACATGGACAGACTTAACCGTAGTTTCAACTGGGAAACTGTCAGCATCTTAGACCAAGCTAAATCCAAAAATGCAAGGGAATTCCTGGAAGCTTGGTATTCAGACAAGGTAGCCATCAACAGGAGCATAGAGATAAACATCTACACACTATTCAAAAGAGACAATAGAAAGGAAAACAAAAGACCAGAACATCTCCTCACCAGCAATCACCACCCAGATAAGCAGAGATTAACATCAAGATTACCACCAGACATACAAGCAGTAAACAATACCTTAATCAAGGAACTGGGGGGGGGGAATAGAACAAAACAAAACCCACACCCCCACACCCACCAACACTGGCAGGGCATGCCACAATATATAAACAGAGAGCAAACCCCATCCCATTCTAGCACTGAAGATGTTACCTAGCCGGGTAATGAAACGTTTGCAAGAAAATAGCCAAGCTCAGAGAACTCCAAGGACTCCATAGCACTAATATATTGGCCAATATGAGAGTTGTCAAACTAAACAAGCTATTTTTTTCACATCGGTAACTGGTTAGCCTACATGCCTGTTAAAAAATAAAGTCTCTAGCTTTGGGCTTGAATTATTATGTGATCATTTCTCTACTTCAGAAAAATTATTCCCCGCTTCATTGACAAACAGCATATAAATCTGCTACATGCATAGCACACTTCTGTAATAGGCCTGTCTGTAATAGTATCTGTCTTGATATGTTTGCATGCAGAATGCATGGTAACACAGTAGTTTGAAGATACTGTAGAATGATATATCTGAATATTCTCCCAGTGAAAAGCTGATAAAGCAATTCACTAATATCAGAATGGCAACTTTAACTCTAATTTAGAATGTTACTTTATTCCAAGATAGAAGTTTTTAAAAACAGGGGCACCCTTGAGAAATATTATGTTCACTCTTTCACTCAGAAATATACAGCCTGCTATTTTGCTGTGGACACCAACTTCTCCCAAAATCCAATTTGGCAGCAATTCTAGGAACTGTTTTCCCAACTAATCCTCTCTAAATCCTTATATAACTAAAACACCACCATTCATTTACACAGGAAGAAGAATCAGGTGACTTAAGAAAACTCCAAGTTTTGCCAAGAGAGAGGAAAACAGGTAGAGGAGCAGAATTAATGGAAGGAAAACAAAACATTGTGTAATTTGCTGCATAATTTATCATATTTGTATGTTGCCAGTTTCATTCAACTCATGGCAGCTTAATGAAGTCCTTGGCCGTCTGTACGGAAAACACAATGAGAGAATATGTAATTGAATGAAATACCCTAGTAATGAAGCTGGCTGGCTACTATCCCAACAGACAGAAACCCTGAGCTTTCTAACCATGCATCTGAGGTCCCACGTGATGAACATTTGGACTGAGCAATTTGTGATCCCTGAATGTATCCAGCCCCTGAACTTTTTTCTATAACTCTTAGAGACCCCGCCATCAGCTGTAAATCAATAAGACGCTTTCTGGAAACACTGCAGGGTAACCTAAAATAAGTTTAAGTAAAGATACCTCAAGTCTTGGGCTCCATTTCTTGGCAATGGCATAGAAGCAGTTTGCTGATTGCATTCTTCCAGGTTTCTTATGTTTACTTCCCAGTTAACCCTATAGCTATGAGAATTCCTAGTAGTCTCCTATCCAAATACTAAGGAGGTCCAGCCCTGTTTAGCTTCTGAGCCTAGACAACATTGGTCATCTGCTGAGAGTAAATAAGCTTATTCTATTTTTTTTTTTAAAGGAAGCTATCCTCCCAAAAAAGGGGAAAAATCTCAGCATTGCCACATAGCCCCTGAGTTGCATCCACTCTACCCTAAAAAGACACAGACTTACTGCTAGAAAATCTGATACAAATGCTTCCCAGATGGTAATTCCTGGGCTAAAGCCACTTTAAAAACCTAACATTCTTAGACACAAATTATTATTATTTATTTATTTATTTAATTAATATGGATGGCTCCCCATCTCACCAAGTGACTCTGGGTGGTGCACAAAATTAAAAAAAAACACAATTAAAATAATACAAAAATTAAAATACATAGCAGCCAAGAATAAACCATCCATCATCATCCCGAAATTGACCATTAATTAATTAAGTAATTAACTCAAATGATTGAAGAAACAACAAACAGAAAGCCTAGCTTGGAAATGGGCTCTAAGATCTATGCAACTGGAAAAAAAATGTTTTGAAGGTTCGCATATTTAAAGAAAGGCGTGTGGTGTGTGTGCTTGAAGAACTACAAATAAGTGCCACAAAGTGCTATTTAAATATAGATTCCTAGAGCTGCTGCTTTACTCAATAACCAGCTCACAGCTGCAAAAGACAAGGGACAGGACAGCTGTTCCTTAGTCTGTAATACAGTTACTTCTCAGTTTCCAATGCTACCACTTTGATTTTGGACAAGTGCTCTTTAACAGCCTTGATTCAAAGCTAGCATAGGAAAGTGATGGAATTAAATCCTTGTGATGGAATTCTCTCCTGGGAGAAGTTTCTACAACGTCCAAGGGGCCAAGAATAGTACATTTTAGATAGATAAGCCTGTGATTCTTCTAAAAATCCAGGGTAGATACTTTTGCACAAGGAGTTCCCAGCACTATTAGGCCCATGGAAGATTGTGTCCAACTCTGGATACCGCAGTTCAAAAATGACTAAAAGAACTGGGTATCAAAGTCTAGATTCAAGAAATGTGCAATTTACCCATTTTTTAAAAGGATTTTTTTCCTCCTAATAAAAAAAGGCCACAAGACATTTCCTTTTAGTATAGGTTCCATACTATTTTTACAAGAAGACACCCTTATTTTTATGCACAGTTTGATACATTATTACATGATTAAATGAAAATGTGATACTGTATATTGAGGTGATGTGTATTAATTTAATAACTCTTTTCAGGGAGGGGGTTTTATTTTTTAAATGTGGTTTGCTTTGCTATTTTACAATTTTACAATTTCATGATGAATTTCTGTTTTTCTTTTAAATTAAAAAAAACATTTAAAGCAGTTAGTAATGATATGCTTAGCTTGTTGAAAAGACCATTGGAGGAGATATGATAGTCTTCATCTGAAAGATTTTTGCATAGAAGGGGGTGGACCTATTCTCTATTGCTCCAGAGGGCGAGACTAGAATCAATGGGTTAGAAGTACAAAGAAGGAGGTTCCGGATAGACATCAGAAGGAAATTACAGACTCTACTAGCTGTCAGACAGTGGACCAGGCTGCCACATGAAGTGATGAGTTTTCCAACCACTGGAGACCTTCAAATAAAGGCTGCAGCCAAAGAGGATCTAGTGGATCCTGCACTGAGCAGAAGGTTGGACTAGGTGATCTTCCAACCCTATAATACTATGAAATATATTGTTGTGCATTTATTCCACCTTTTCCTGGCAAGAAAAAATATATGACAAGCAAACACAGGAAGGGTATAAATGAAAGACAACAACTTGGCTCTCCTGTAAAATCCAGTGAATGAAATAGGGTGATTCCATAACTAAAACCATGTCAACAAGCATCCGGTATTTCTCCTTGACCCCCATACATCTGTGCAAATGTTTAGACTCCTTATTTTTATATTTTTAAATGTATATTTTTAGTTTCTTAAATATTAATTTTTAGTCTCTTGAGTCCGGGATCTGGCCTTTTTTCAATGCAGTGTAAAGTACCTTCTGCACCTATGCCACTATGTAAATGACAGGAATTTACTTAGAATAGATGCAGTTTTGCAAATCAATATCCCCCCTCCCCCTGCTTTTCTTCTACTAAACTCACAAACAAGACTTACTCATTATTACTACATTTCAAAGCCACTATTTACTTGATGGTAGAAAACAACCAAAGGTTGCAAAAGTTCCCATCAATAATATCTCTTTGGAAACATGTTGATTAAAATTGGTTAGTTATCTACATCCTCAAGGTCATAATGATGCCAGCATAACAAAAAGGAAACCATGAAAGATATAATGAACCCAATACTACATCCTTTGTTCAAGCCGACTGTCCTAAGAGTTGCTATGAATTCTTTGCAAACCTACAGCTAAAAACAAACTTAGCTGCAATGAGCATCAAAGAAGTCTTCTGTTTGATAGCTGTTTCCTGAGAGAACATAAAATGAAATACCCTTACCCTGTTGTCCTCTTCTATCTCCCAATCGCTGGAGAACATTACAGAGTGCAGCCCTTGACTGCAGTTGGAAAATTGGAAGAGGCTGGAAAACATCCGTCTGTTTTCCTGCGTATCAGGAAATATTGCATCCTGAAAATTTACTCCGTGTGGAAGGAGATTATAATTTTCATCCATTCTGTAAAAGGAGAGGCAGGATCAAGGTTAAAGGCATTATAGATTAGTCTGGGAAGCTGAAAAAATATTCTGGAAGGAGGCAGTGGCAAACCACTTCTATACGAGGGCTGAAAAAAGCTACATGGTTGTGGCCATGAAGTCATCAGGACTTGAACTTAACTTGAGGAAGACTTTTGTAGCTTCCTCAGGTCTCAACAATTGCTGACCCCAGCTGATCAAGAAAAAGTAAGCAAGGTCAGACCTTCTCAATACTGTATTTGGATGGAAGACTGTAGCTAGAATGTCAAGAAGATCACAGAACAAGGCAGCAGCAAGCCAATTCTATATGGTTGCAAATCTCTCTCTCTCTCTCTCTCCCTCTCCCTGTCTGTCTCTACCTCTATCTAAGTCTGTCTGTCTGTCTGTCTGTCTGTCTATCTATCTATCTATCTATCTATCTATCTATCTATCTATCTATCTATCTATCTATCTATCTGCCTGTCTGCCTGTCTCTCTCTCTCTCTCTCTTTCTATCTACCTGTGTGTCTGTCTCTATTTGTCTGTCTGTCTGTCTGTCTGTCTGTCTCTGTCTCTGTCTCTGTCTCTGTCTCTGTCTCTGTCTCTGTCTCTGTCTGTCTGTCTGTCTGTCTGTCTGTCTGTCTATCTATCTTAGGAGACCAAGAGTTCAATTCATCTTGAGGAAGATTTTACTTTCCTTTTAACTTGCAATTTATTTGCATGGAGTGTAATGAGAGCTAATTCTCAAATCACCATCCTTCATCTGGATGCACATTGTGGTAGACACACTAATAATTGCTGTAACCATGAAAATGAGGTTATTCTACATCCCACAGAGTTATCTCGCTTAAGTAGTGCAATGTCTGAAGGGGAATAAATCAGTTCTTTATTTTGCATGTTATTTATTGCTAAATTGATCCCACAACTGTGTAAGGATCACCTGACCTCCTTGATGGCCAAATCTCAAACTCAGAAATTAGTCTGACCCATCTTATATTACCTAGGTGGGGGTGGGGAACACTTTTCCTGATGTGTTTCTATTTCCAGAGCATCATTTGAGAAAATCACAGCTCCAACATTTTCCTATCTAACAAGGGAAATCACACAAACCCTAATGGATTTATGACTTCTTTTTCGTCAGAATGGGACAACCTTTTCAGAAACTTTAGATAATAAGATGGGATGAAACCTGAAGGGGTTTTCATGTTACACAGTCTTGATCAGGCCAAGCAACTTCCACAGTGAGTAGGCATCCTCAGGTGCCACCCATGATTAAAAAGGGTGGGCCTCATTTGCATGGTGGTAGCCACCATATTGACTTTTTTTAAAAACCCCTCTGCAGATGTCTCTGTCCACAGTGGTCAGTTTCAGTAATCTTTTGTCAGTGCGATTTGATTGAGATCATACACTTCAATCATCATCAATCTCTCTGGTGACACTGTCTGATATATACTCATCTATTGGGGGGGGGGACAAACTGGGACTTCAGAGGAGGAAAGTCTAAAGGTGTAAAGGAATTTAGAACTGACTTTAGGGAAGCAAGCCATTGGAGAAGTGATTACATAGTTCAGGCTAGAAGGAAGTGCAAGAAAGAAACTCAAGATAACCCAACCTTGATTTTGCTCAGTATAAGACAGGACAAAAAGAAACTTGGACAGGCTTTCAAGATACTCTTATTATATTCTACAACAATAAAGTAGCACTCCTGGAATCCCTGTCTATTTCTTGACCTGCCCCATCTCCGAGGGCTCACCAAAGGTCTGACCGGAAAAGCCACACAATGGTGTTTTCATTACAAATATTAACACAGTTAAAAAGAGCAGAAGCTAATAAGTAGTGGATTATTTCCAGGAGGGATAAGTGAATGAATGGGTACAATTTTTAAAAATAGTCTTTGAACAAAATAGTGAAGTATGTTGTGAAAGGGAGGGAGGGAGGGAGGGAGGGAAGGAGAGGATGCAAAAGGAAAGGCATGGAATGGAATGAACAGAGTAACCAAAGGAAGACCAAGCAAAAAAAATGGGAATGAGGATGCTATTGTCACCATCACCCCACAGAAGAACCTGGGTGACAGTGAGGAGTGATTGCAGAAACAGAAAATTCTCATGGACCTCACTGCCTCACCCACAATCTTGCTGCCCATCCAAAAGACTGTGATTAGAGCAACTGATTACACAGGCTACTCTGAGATGAAGATGGAGCTACTAATTCCTTAGTTTGGTACTTCCCTCCTCTCCATCAAGACATTATGTGAACAAGGGCCAAAAGCTCTTCCTTTAGGTTCCTATTCAGTGTGCACAGCACCCAAACTGCTTAGCAGAGACAAAGTTATGAATCCAGAATGAAATCCAAGACTTCGGTTCCTCCACAAGTGAGTTAAAGACCCTTCTGAATCACCCGGAAACCCTGTTCTAATATATATATGGAAGGAGAAGACAGTCCCTGCCAGGAACTCACGAACACATTGATACATATAAAAGCAAAAAGAATGGATGTGAAAGATAAAAGCACTCAAGTAGCTGCTTATTCTCTACCCACTGGATGGGGTCAGATTTGCCTTCTCTTTGCATGAAGATCTTCCTGAGAAAAAGGAGATGCAACTTCTCTTTAACTAATGGACTGGTCAGAGTATTCACCCCTTCTGGACCCCTCCTGGAATGGGAACTTTACTCACAGTCACTCTCATGCCTTGGACGTTTCTTGATTGGGCTACTGCAATGCCCTCTACATGGAGCTGCTCTTGAAGAGCATTCAGAAGCTATAGCTGGTCTAGAATTCAGCAACTTGAATAACTACAGGCATACCTTGATGTGCCCATATAACATTATTGTCTCAAGAGCTGCACTGATTACCAATTGGTGTCTGGGTGCAATCCAAGGTGCTGATTGTCACTTTTAAAGTCCTTCATGGTTCAGGGCTAGGATATATGTGGGAACAATAACATCTGCCTGGCCAATAACAAGGGTAGGTTGGACTCTCACGTTATCTCTCTCATTCAAGGACTGCCACCTCAGGACCGTGGAAGTGTGCCCTTTCAATTACAGTAACCCTTTGGAATAATTACTCCTTTGGAATAATACCCCTCCCCCAACATCCAACCCACTTGAGGCACAAATGACCAGACTCAAATTATCCTACTTTGGACACATTAGGCAAAGACCCAGCTGTCTGGAGAAGGCTCTAATGCTGGGGAAGGTGGAAGGAAAGAGATGAAGAGGACGACCAGCTGCAAGGTGGAGGGACTCAGTTACAGTGGCAATGAGTGCACTGTTGGGAGACTTGAGAGAACAGGTTAGAGATAGATTGTATTGGAGAAAACCAATCTACATGGTGGTAAGAGGCAACAAGAAATTGATGGCACATAATCAGTCAATCAAGCAACATCCAAATGGCCCTTTCCCTTTTGGTTTTGAAAAAGCCTTTAAGGACTTGGTTGTTCTAATAGATCTTGGGCCTGGAATGATGTAATTAATTCCTGTAGCAAAGAAAGGGGGGCTACTTATATGCTCTGTACACTTATAAATAATCACATCAAACTAATAATACAGAGGAGAGGATAATCTAATCCCTACATGCTTCTTTGCACTCTATAAATTACTCCTAGTTTCTATCTAAGATGCTTCCAAGTAACTGGAAACCCCTTATGGACTTTTTGTGTAAAACAGAAAAAAATGAACTTATGTTCTATGGTTTTGATGATTAGACAGGATAGATTATAGAAAGAAGAGAGTCACAATGTAACTTTAGAGAAAAAGGTAAATCTACAATTGTACTTATAACTGCTGTAAAGAAGATCAGAAGCCACTTCTTTATAACTGTTTTCTTTCTTTTCTATTTTTCTTCTACCTTTTTTTCTTTTTTCTTTTTCTTTTTGCACTTTGGCTTTCTCTTTTATTTCTTCCTTTTTTGTTTTTCCTTCTTACTTCTATTTTAGTTTGTATTAATTTTTACTCTTGTTTTTTAAATCTTTCAATGAAATTATACTAAGATGCTTCCAGGTGATGGGCTGCTAAACTTATCAGTGAAAACCTATTCTGTAGCCAATGTCATCTTCTCTTGTAAAAATTCCATGAATAATGCAGGGCAGTTATGTAAAAACAGGCTTTCACGGAGACATTCTTTTTCTCTGAGCCCCCTGAAACTAACTGGATGAGGGTCAATGTCCCTCAAGCAGTGTCCCTTGCATGTTTACAATCTGCATTGACTTTATGGATGGGTTGGCACATTGCCCTCTAAGACATGGTCTCCTTACGCTTGTTTGTTCAATAAACTAGGATGCACTGAAATTGCAACACTCTAACTGGGGAAACATGGCTTCCAGAACATAGAAGTTTGCCCAACACGATAAGCCAACACGATAAGCCAAAAGCAAGGAAACCACATGACGGATGATTTCATCTGGTCTGTCTGTGTTGGAGGCACTTCCCTCATTCCAAAGAGGGCCTGTCGATTTCATGGCTAAGTGTTGACAGGAGAGGAAGTCACAGTGCTGCCCATCATTGTTTCCTGCTGTAGCTCACTAGCTGCTTAAGTCGGACAAGAGGACAACATTCACTCTGTACTCACAGTTATGGCATAATATGGACACCTTATGCAAAGACCTAGCTCTCTTGAGAAGTCTAAAATGCTGGGAAAGGTGGAAGGAAAGAGATAAAGAGGACAACCAGCAGCAAGGTGGGTGGATAGACTACATTGTTGGAAGACCTGAAGGACCAGGTTAAGGATAGATCATCTTGGAGAAAAATCTATCTGTGTAGTTGTTAGAAGTCAACACCAACTGGGTGGCACAAAATCAATTAGGATTGGCAAATTTTTGGTCCTTCACGTTTTTGTTGAATTGCAACTTCCATCATCCCTAAACATTAGCAATTTTAACTGGGGCTAATGGGACCTGTAGATCAAAACCTCTAAAATTGACTATTTTAGGGTGCAGATGGGGAATTGCGAGACATGAACCCTTTGTTCCTCTGGAAGCATTCCATTGATTCAACAGCACTTGACTTTGATTTATGTTGTGTATTGGCTGGGATACTTATGAAATATTTCATTGCTAGCTGGATTATATGTAGCAAAGCAATATACATTTTTTAAAAATGCACTATGTTCTTTATTTCCACTATCCCACCATTCTCATATGCACATGTGATGAAAATCTCAGAAATTCCAGAGGTTCCACAT
Organism: Python bivittatus; assembly: GCF_059951505.1. NCBI lineage: Eukaryota > Metazoa > Chordata > Lepidosauria > Squamata > Pythonidae > Python > Python bivittatus. The sequence goes on along the minus strand of NW_028277037.1, from coordinate 3,496,519 downwards.
GCTTACTAAGAGTTCTCCTTATCACTCTGCGTTGCTTTGCTGTAACTCTGTCATCCTCTAAGACAGTGTTTCTCAACCTCAGCAACTTTAAGATGTGTGGACTTCAGAGGTCCAGAGGTCCAGAGGTTGAGAAACACTGCTCTAGGATCTATAGCACACCTGTTTCTGGTAATCCAACTATATAATTTAAAACTCTAAAGCTGAGATGCCTTTTAATAAAAATTGTTAGTCAGAAAAGGTGCTACCAGACTCCTCCTGACTTTTTTCCCATATAAACTAACACAGCTCTCCTACAAATAAGACTGTGACAACTGCTGACTTTTCTTACATGCAAATATGGTCTTTTATCACACTGATTCTTAAAAAAGTGTGTTTGCTACCTCCTATCATCATCCAATGAAATGTGGCTAAATCAGATTTCATGCAAACATAAAAACAAAAAATATCTACAGAAACATTTACAAGACCGCCTCCAAGAAGATTAGTCTGCATCCAAGTTGCTTTTTAATGAGATGGGTGGTGACAAATTTGATATATAATTAAATAAAAATAAATAAGTAAATCTCTCTCCTTTTTTTCTTTGCTGCCTTTTTAAAGTAATCCTTTGCTGCAGAACAGGACATAGCCCATATAACTGTTTAGGAAAAGAGAAAATATGGACAAATGCAATGTAGCAGATTAAAAAAAACACTTGGCATCTATTCTCTGTTCTACACAAAAAGACAACATTCCCCTTTTCTTTGCAATCAGCCATGCCAGCTAAAATCTGGTTTTGAAACAGCTTATTTCAGGGAAATGTTGGTTTCTAAATTCCTGTTGGAAACAATTACATGATTAGTCCATTGTTGGCACCCACCCATTTGCTTCAAGAAGTTATCCCACCGTATTAAAATGCTACATCTGAACTGGCTTGCTGATAGCTCAAACAGGTGAAAAAGGCAGCTTGCAAAAAAAACACAGAGCTGGTTTTAAATATTCAGAATGCTAAAACCAGGGTACTTTAAAAAAACTTCTCGAGTTTGTAATAAAAACTTGCAAATAAAACCAGTTCTTGAGAGAAACCACCCATTTCTAAACTGTAATTTAAAATTTCCAGAATTACTTACAGCTTTAATAAATAAACCTCAATACAATTTTTAACACAATTATTTAGTTTTTTTAAAAAAAAATCTTTTAAAGGAATTGATACCATGACAGGTTCTATTTTGGTCAGACTTGTTCTGAAAAAAGGTGAAGACAAGCCCAATTTCTGGTGACTTCATGGAAACCTTTACCACTGCCCTCTTCTGGGTCTGTTTTTTTTTTCCTGGGATACCCTGGTGGTCTCCCAACCAAGTTCTAACCCTACTTAGATTTCAAACTCAGACAGGTCAGCCAGACTCTCTTCTGAAACTCTCTTTTCAAATAACAAGGAAAGTGTGGCCAGCAGAAAAACTCTCCCAGGTTCAAACATGTATGGTAAAGCCCCTCATTGGTTGTCACACAAAAGATCCGACTGAAGTGAAATGCTTAGCTTTTTTCTAATAATGTCTTTTGGGCAGCTGAAAAAACTTAACCTTTGGGGGAGTGAAATGGGGAAAAGATTTACAGCAGCCTTTCTCAGCTGACTGTTGTCCTTCAGATCTACTGGAATTACAATGCCCACAATGTGTAGCCTACATGCCTATGAAACTAACTGGAAGAATGCTGGTTTATATAGGATAGAAACAGTAAGGAGGCTCCATCTTCCAAATTTCAGTTTAGACAATCATAAACAGATGCAAAGTCAGAGAAGTACATTAGGCTGAGAAGGACAAAAGGATGTAGTTCAATGGGACAGTTCAGTCCAGCCCCAGTTTTTCAGCCTAACCTACTTCCTGAATAGACATAAGGATAAAAACCGTGGGGAATCCCTTCTGTATTATTTGGGGATTTGGAAATAGAAGTTGGGATGGAAATGTAATAATTAACAAAGGACTCATCAAGGGCAGATGGTATATTTTCTAGTTAAGTGAGAATTTGAACTAACATCACCTGAATCGTGCTCCGTCAGTCCTCTAACCCTAAATAGTATTAAAATCAACACACCCAATGTAGGGCAGTTGGCTGAGGTGATAGAATTAGGATCTCTCTCACATCAGATTACTGGTAGGTGCGTGCACTTGCTCTCTTTTTAAATCTTCCTTTATGTTGCATAAATATGTCTCTGCACACATCAGGAAGATAGTTTTCTGCCTGATGTGTCCTTTCAACTTTACAACATCTAAAGGGTTGTTTGCTTTGGAGAACATTCAGAAACATAATCCGGGCCCTGAAGTCTGAAATGCTACACACAGTGCAAAACTCCCAGTTTCTCATTTTAACTTTGGTGGGTTTCTCTCCCCCCATCACAAACTTGCTAAAGAGCCTTTAAGCAAAACATGACAGAGGTTTTTCTATAGCAACAGGGACATGGTCAAGGAAATTTGAAGCCATTTACAAACTGCACGCATCCTCGGTATGAAATCCGTGCAATGTTTTACTCTAGGCAACATTATCTAGGATGCTTTTGAAAGATGGGCAAGCTTGCCAGATGCACTCACCTGAGGAAAAAGAAGTAGGAATAATCTTGCATGACTGTGTGGGAATGGCAAGAGAAGTAGCCCAACCCCGTCAGGTTCAACCGGGATCCCGCTGGAACTTCTAACATGCTTCCCCAAGCTTGGTCACACAGCATCTCAATCTCGGCGGAGTAAAAGAGCCCTCCGTCCATGGCTTCATATTGCCACGGCAGATAGTTGTACATGCTGTACATATCCTGGTGCAGAGCTAAGACTTTGGCGTAGACAATGATTTCAGCCAGTTCTGCTCTGCAATTCTCACTGAGCGGCCTCCAATCAGATGGCAGCTGACAAGCCATGCCATGTCCCAGCTGATCTCCAAGGAACAGAAGACTTAGCAGCAAGCGGACTTGCTCCATGATGGATGCAGGCTGAAGTTCTGGATGCTCAAGTGTCCCTCCAGCTTTTTTTAAAGCACACGGACCTAAAGTGAGGATAAGTTTATGAAACAGGATCCCTGGGAAATGCACAAACTGATTGGCAAGGAGCTGAGGTTGAGAGCTGGCCAGTGGCTCTGATTTGAACCAATAGGGACACTGTCTCAAAGGGAGGGAGGAGCTGTAACAAGAGACAGGAGAAGTTCCCGTAGACATTTCTCAGCGGCGGTTGCAGCAGAAGGGGCTATGCCATGCGCCTGACTCTGGAGCAGAAGAGGGGGAACAGGGAAAGACAGAGGAGCAGAAGGGCACCAGGGCTGAAAATGGCTTGTTGCCTTTTGCTTTTCATCCTCGCTGTTTTTTGCAGCAGATTAAAACTACACAGATATTACAAGGATTCAGATAGATACATAGGAAAAGGAGGGGGGGGGGAAATCAGAAGAAAAGAAACATGAATGCCATGGAAAGACTGTTTCAACCAGTGTTTCTTGACCTTGGCAACTTGAAGATGTGTGGACTTGAACTCCCAGAACTCCCCAGCCATCCATGCTGGCTGGGGAATTCTGGGAGTTGAAGTCCACACATCTTCAAGTTGCCAAGGTCAAGAAACACTGGTTGAAACACTGAGAGTTCCAGACACTGCTTTAAGAAAATCAGAAGGAGTCTGGTAGCCTTTTTTCTGACTAACACATTTTATTAAAAGGCAAAAGTTGCAGCTCATGAAAGCTGATGTCTTTTAATAAAATTAGTTAGTTGGAAAAGGTGCTACCAGACTCCTCCTAACTTTTTGCTCTCCTAGACTAACACAGCTCACCTTCTACAGTGTTTTCAGAAAGGAAGAAGAGGATTAAGGAGCAGAGGGATGGAATGAAAATGGAGCAGTCATGCAACAAATTATCAGGCAAGATGGTACCAAAACACGTCTGAAAGTTGAAGGTCTGTGGTGCACCCCATGCTTTCAGCCTAGAAGGGCATCATTTCCTAAAAGGTCTACTGGAAATGGAGAGTATGAGATTAATTAAGCAAGCAGGATTAATTAAGAGCAGAGGACTAAATGAACTCTGACATTTTGCTACCTTCCCTGACCAAAGTTGAGATGTGTGGCACCAAAAGTAGGGTGAGATATTTGAGCACACAAGGCAAAAAAGGACATCTGTGTGGTTGAACCTCCTTTCTGTACTCCCTTCTTATACTTTCTAGTCATACTTTATTTTAATGTCCAATTCCTACAGTCACTGAAACACAGAATCATAATATTGTCAAGCCACATAAATTCTACTAGAACTTAAGGAGGAAGAATTATCTAAACAACTGTTCTGTTTGGGGGGCATTCACATTTGTGTCTAGTTTGGGCATGGGCCATTGTTTCCTTTTTAGATTTTATATTTTTTATATTTTCCCTCCAGGCTGTAAATTTGCTTTTATCAGTTCATTTGATCTAGCATTTTCTTTCCAGCTGCAGCCATCCAGAGACATTTCTGGGTGAAGAATGCCTAGAGATGATCTTCCTGTGTTTGTTACTAGCATCTGGCATTCAGAGATATACTGCCCACATACATGGAGACTCCATTAACATGTTTTGAGCCTCTCTCCTCCTCAATGCATTAAAATGTAAAGGTATTTCCAAGCTTGACTCAGTGTTTTAAACCCTCTTCTATCTCTAAGTCAAGGGTATGAAAGGGAAGACATTTACAGCTGCAAAGTTCTCCAGAGCAAGAACTATTTTTGAAGGTTCAAGGGAAGCAGGTCTAAGCATTAGCGTGAGTTCCTTTCACTCCTTAAAAAATCACCCCTCCCCCTCTAAACTGGTATAATTTTTGGTAACTAGCTCTATCCAATTTTAGAGGGTGGCCCTCAATATGCTGTACAAAGTCTGGCATGATCCTCAAACCAATGGAAGTTGGGCACTCTTCCCATACCTGGTGCCTTCTACATCCAATGGACCACATTTCCTATAATGCCCATGGGATTATGGGAGCTGAACTGGAAGGCATCTGGAAGGCATTAGGCAGGGCAGAAGTGATATAAAGTAAGAGCTTTAAAAACCAGCAGAGAAGCCTAGATGTTTCCAAACCTATGCCTTTTGCATCTTCACCAGGGATCTGAGATTTTCTTCTGTCTAATGAGCATGAAGCCCCACACCCACCCACACACCCATCCTCATAGCTAAACCCAGTAGAGACTTGACAAAGCAGCTGCAGTTAAAACTAGTCTATTTGAATAAACACAGCAAAGTTCATGCTCTTAAACCATCCATTCATGCTGGTGGCTCATTCACTTTTTGGTCTCAGGTCTGAAGAAAACCCAGCTGCATTGAAGCATGACTCATATGTGTGTAGGATAAGGCAATTTCTTTCTCCCAGGGAGAACTGACCTCTTCTTCTCTGTTTCTATGGATATACAAGTGACTTCATGAAAAAAATATATATATTTCATCAAAACTTTACTTTTCATGTCATCCTGATCTTCATCACTAGTAGTAATAGTGTATACTAATTTTAATGGGGGCTTATCTGTTTGTTTAATCAGTGACATCATCAAAATAAACAACAAAACCCCATGTGATGCTGATGTCACCAGGTCATGACCCTAAATGGATATGATGTGTTTAACCTAATCCCATCAAGAAAAACTGTAACTGATTTTAGTGACAGTTCTTTTTTCCTGCATTCATGGGTGTGATTTTAAAAACCCTACAAAAATTAAAACATCATTAGGCTTTTATTTATTTCATAATGCACAGAATAGGATTGGCTTCTAAAATACAATGAAGCCCAGGGTTTTATTAATTATTCATTTTACTGTAGTTAGTTCCAATTTGAATCCACATAGGATTAGGGCTAGAGTTAGGGTTGAGCTAAACATTCACTCTAGGGCTGACTAGCAGTATACACTATAATCTCTGAATTACATTACGACTATCGCTAAAATCAGTTACCCTTTAATAGAAATATAGCATTCAGGAACTGGTGGTTGTTTTTTCTGTCTTTGTGTATGTTCTGAGGAGCATACAGATGTGAAACCTCTGCTCAGTTGTCTTTCATTTCCATAGCTACATCCATGGACATAAAATTTCAGCCCTAAACTCTCTGTGTCTCCACCCTGTTATGTTAAACCTGAAAATCCATGAAGCCAAAAATCCTATACAACTTCCTAAAAAAAAACTTTAAAAAAAACCCTAATCTCCTTCTCTTTTTGTTAAATGTATTTATTCTTACATGATCCATTTCTGTTTTTCTTTTTAAAAAATCAATCATCTTTCATAACTGTGCTTTTGAAATAGAACTTTGATGACATACATCAAGAAGTGAGTGTCATGGGACGAATAAGAACTCACGACTCTGGGGTGTTGATTTTGAAGGGTGTGATCCATGACTAACACCATCACTCAGAAGGAAAGAGACTACAGTATTTGAATCCAAAGGATCAGTGGGGCAGGCAGAATCCAGATGACAACCCATTGCCTAAATTAGACCACAAGTTTGCACCAAGTACAGGGCTGGGTAGGTTATCATCAATATAGACAATTAGCCCAGTGAAAAACATTGAGATTTAATGAAATGCTGTTTTATCCTAAAGGGCTTCTGTATATTTCAGAAAAGGGGTGGAGCTTAGAAGGCCTTGTGAGCCCTAGTGGCATATAAGGGTTCAATTGAAACCAAATGCTTTCTAAGAGATCTGTCCAAGGTCCTGAAACATGCTTGATTGTCATTTTCTGAATCCATAACCAGCATTGATTGCTGCAGATCCATTGTTTGCTTCAGCGACTTGCTGGAGCTATAGGCCCAGCCTCACCAGGGTGAAACAGACTGGGATGAACAAATATCTGTATTCGTACAACCATATTAACCAGGTCAAATGAAATCCTAGCAGTTCCATTTGCACAACATGTGTGGTTGGTATTAACCATGGTTAGATTTTGGTGACTTAATGCATTTTGCTTAAGCAGCTAGTCTGATTAGTTTATGGATCAATATTTGTATGAGTAAAAAAAAACCAAATAATTCAGTAACCAGATTAAGTGTGTTTGTGACTGCACCTTATGCACAGCATAGAACTGTGCAAAAATATGAGTGACGTAATTGCATAGGATGTACAACATGGCCCAACACTTTACTTCTCTTCTGAGAAATAGGTGGAACAAGATATAGGGGAATAGAAAAATGAGCTGTGATCATAGCTATTATTGTATATCCAGGATTCTTCACGTTTCAATGATTTAACATGTCATATTGAAAGCATATAGTATATACATACTGTTGTGTTCCACTTTATATGTGACTAGTTAGAATATAAGACTTTTAGACAAGCCTTAAATTAGCCCTTGGTGAGGAATTCATATCCATAATCATTTGCCAATTATTATCCAAAATTACTACTTCATCAGGACTTCAATGATGGCATCTTTTTTGTTATCTGCTATGAGTTTTCTACTGAGAATGGGCCTGGCATTATGGATTTTTACTAGCTAACCTAAAGGATGAACTGGTCAACTCCAAAAAAAAAAGAGAGCAAGAGAGAGATCAATAACCCCTCCTCTCCAATCTCTTTGCATATTGCACCTATCAAAATTGGTGAGAATGAGAAAGAAACAGCTAGGCGTTTGCCCTTGCAGGTTAACTCATACTTAATCCAAATTCAAAACTGAGATATCCTTTGGATACACTTTATGGGAAAGTGATGCAGGACTGGTAGTCAGTGTCATCTCCACAGTCATGCTGCCTGTTACTGAACACGTGATAGGCTTCTTTGTAAATAAGTAAACAGAATTGTTTTCTCTCCTCTAAAGCAAATTAAACCTCCTGTAATTTTTCAGCACGCTGGAAAATCAGGAGGACGCAATGCCTGTATTAATAAAACCATTATGTTACTATAGGAACATCAAATGAAGTCATGATCTTGGGACACTTTTCATTATCACAGAAAGTTAAATAAATTAATTTCCCTTTGATAATCTATGTAATAAAATCTATGCCAAGATCAGCTCCTAGAAGAAAAGCAGATCATTCTAAGGAGGGCAGTTCCAGCACCCTAGCTGTCTCACATTTGCAGATACAGACAGATTTGATTTTGGAAACTTGTCAAGTTTAATGTAAGAGAAAAATGGTGTGGCTTTGCCCAACGTGGCCTGGGGTGAAATGAAAATCTGCCCCCAGTGAATTCTTTGCACCTCTTAAAGGAATAGAAGCCTTTTTCAGAAGCATTTTGGCCTGACAACCTTGCCACTAGGAGATATCAAAGGGCTGTATGCATTCTTAAATACAGGGTTGAATCCATTGATTTATTGCACAAGCCAGTATCTTCTTGCCCATTGTGACAGGGGACCATTAAACATTGTGAAACGGCAGTGATTCAAGCTGTCTTGGCATAGCATTTTTCCTCCTATGAAACCGAGCTAAAATGCACTCAGATCTCACAACCAGATCCTTGCAGTATTGTCATCTGTTTCCTTTTATGTTTATCATTCTGCTGAAACTAAAATTACAGCAGGGTGGCTTCACTGTGGCCTTTTCTGTGTATCAGCTGAAGCACTGACATGTCATGCTTGAGATTATTTTGATAGTGAATATATTTAGGCAGGATTCCTACCTCAGTGGCATTTTAATAAACAACTTCAGTCTCTAAAATACTTCTTAAAACGACAACACAAGGAAACATGAATTGTTCAGCTGGTGACCTACTCAACTTCACAGGATTGAGTGATTTGATAAAACCATCTGCTGGGTTGTGTGCTTGAAATTACATATAGAGGAAATTCTCAGAGACCCAGCAAGTCACAATATAGAGCAGGTAGCAGGGATACCCATGGGGTGTGTGTGAGTGAACAAAGTCAAGATGGGGGCTTTGGCTGAATGATTGAAACCCTGATTCTTTTTTACATGCATCGAATCTTGCCCTGCCAAGATTCACTTCTAGCGACCACCCATTCACATTTGTCCACATATACAGTACACTCTGATTTGCTCTCATTCCCACGATGCCCACACAAGTCCAGCACTTAACTTAAAAAGAAATGTTCCATTGGAGTCAATAGGAGACAGGGAGGAAAAGGCAGGGAGAAATTTCTCACCTGCTCTGACCCACTGCTGAAAATCCTTCTCTCTTCTCCCCTACTCCCATAATAATACTTTTTGAAAGCTTCTGAAGATGGCCCAGGGCTTTTTTACCTGCAAATTGCCTGCTCACTCACTCCTTGGAGACCTTCTATAACCCACAATGGCTGGGTTTGCATCCTGCACTAAATATAAACTTCAGTAAACCAACAACATGATGGCTTAGTGCAAAGTGTGAATTCAGCTGGTAAGTCTGCCTTACCTCAAAGGCTTATTGGGAAAATAAAAGGTGAGCTTACACTTTTTACTACTTTGAGCCTTCTGGAGGAAAGGCCAACCATATGTGTATCATCATATAGCAGTTATTAATGCAGATTGCAGTTACATCTAGATTCATGTATCCTAACTTTGGATGTATTTGTTGGAAGTGATGCTACACAGGGCTATCAGATCTGGGTTGCAAGAGAGCTTCCCAACCAGTAGATGGCAAGAAAGAGTCAAGAGTTTCCTGAATGTCTTCACTGCCATCTGGAGGATATTTTGGTTTTTGTCAGATCTTATGCCCTTTATTTATCACAGACTCCATCTAGGGAGCTGTATTTTCAGTGGAACCCTCTACAGATGTGGCTACACAAAGATTAGTTCCCAATCTTTTAACCTTGCCCACTAAAAGTCTAATTTTCCCAAGCATATCTCTCTTTCTCATTGTTTTGACTTGAGGTGTTGTATGTTGCAGAAAGAGAAATACTAAAATTGACAAGCCTTCCAACAGGGAAGCAGGATTTTTAAACTAAATTCATCCCAGCTGCTAGGAACAGCTGCAGGCTTGTTCTTAAAAAAAAAAAAGTCTTTTGCCTTTTTCAGAAGCGTTGTGTTCCTCTATTTGAGAGTGGGGAGAGAAACATTGGATAACAAAAGTGGGCTTCCAAGCTACAAGTTACTTCTGCTTAAACCTGAAAAAATGGCATACTGAGGCAACTACAGGCAATAACTTTAAAAAATAGAACTGTACAGCTAATAAAAGCACTTCCAAATCCTGCTGTGCTTCTTCATCGTGGTGGTGGGGGTGTTCCTGGGAGGGATAAGCAAGGAACATTGGGAGTGTATGCCAAGAGTATATAGGTAGTCCTTGTTTAGTGACTGTTCACTAAAAAGTAACTTTACAACCTGTCCTCGCATTTACAACCTTCACAGGTCTGTAAAGCAAATGCATGCTGAAGTAAGATCATAAGCATAGTCACAGTTTCACTTAGTGACTGCTTCCCTTAAGGACCAAGTTGCCAGTCCCAATTGTGGTCACTAAACAAGGACTACCTGTATATCCCCAGCAGGTTCACCCAAGGTGTGAAGGTCATCCCAGCTGCCCAGATACCTGCACAGGGACCTATGTTGGGCAGCAGCAATATAGGAAGATGTTGGAGGCAGATGATCACTTCAGTCACAATTGCAAAGGCATCAATTCATACCGCATGGGAGAAGGCCATGATAAACCACTCCTGTATTTTTACCCAGAAAACCACATGGATAGAAAATATAAAATGATTGAAGGAATCTATGTGGTCACTAAGAGTCGACACCAGCTTGATGGCCCACAATTAATCAAAATCAAAACACTAATAGAAGACTGCTGGGCATGGCCATGAGTAAATACCTGGAGTTTTACCAATTCTGCAGTGGCAGATATAAGACTTGCTTAATATATAATGGAAGCAAAAGGATTGGACAAATTGTACTCAACAGGATCTGCTGGATTTTCTTTAAAACATCATCAGAGGATTTCTAAAGGCGTATGTATAGCATAAGTATATGATCCTGAATGTGCATTCTCTGGGGTTTATTGTTGGATGGGAGTGAGAAAACAAAACCATGGATCATTATAGGAAAGAGAGACCCGGGGAGCAAATCACAGTCGCTGCTGGCCTATTAACCTCAATGGCTGACGATAAACAAAACTTTTGTGTCAACAGCCCCCAAGCGTGGCAGCCGCTGGGGTGTCCACAGAGAAGGGTCAACAAAGTCCTGATGGTGGCCACCATCCTGCAATCAAAGCCCCACCACTTTTCACAGGCACCACCGAGGCCATCTTGACTCTTTTACGCCATCATCCCCCCAAGACGCCCCTGGCAGCTTCACTTCACAGGCCATCCTTATCATGGCATCTGTCTTAGAGGCAGGACTGTGCCAACAACAGAACTTTTTCTTCATCCAAACTAAGGGTGTTCTGATATACAGAATTATTAAGCCTCCAGGAGCAGCCTGAGTGAAATGTGCTGTGTCTGTCTGCAGAAGAAATTTCCTCCTTATTAAATAATGAATAAACCACAGAGGAGCTGAAAGACAAAACTCAAAGAGAAGCCAAACTAAATAAATACTTTTTTAGAAAGTGAGCCTAGCAATTAGATTAAGATTGAAGACGGAGAAAGACAGAATGGGAGAAATCCATGGGAAATTCAGAAGGGATTCCCTACCCCAGTGGTTCAAATCACATTCTTGAAAGGGATCCAGGGAAGAAAAATATTCTCTAATGTCCCAAGGCTTGAGATTCACATGCCTCTAGAACTGCATTTCACCCTATACTTTAAGATTCTGCATTATTATACCTTCCTTCATTAGGTCTATTAAGGGTTTGTGTTCCAGTATTCTGACACCCTGAAGTTAAGTGGATCTGAATATGCTGGGTCTCATTTTCGGGGGTGGGAGGGGGGTTGGATTCTGCTACCAGCCAACAAGTAACATTTTCCTTTCTGCTTTTTGAATAAATCCATTGCTCCTCAAACTACAATAAAAGAAGGCATATCATAATGTGAAATGTAACCAGACCCCTGGTTGGATTTACAGGCCATGTTAAGCCATAAATCATGATTTACAAAAAGCGATCGTTTGGCAACAACTTAAGCCAAAGCTAAGCCAACCACGTCCTGATACATGAACCCATCCAGTGGTTTCTGAATTTTGGATTTGGACTTCCCAAGACGCAGGACATATATCTTTCCCTATTATTTGTATGCTATACATCAAGAAACCTCAGCCTTCAGATGTTCCTGGACTACATCTCTCAGCTATGTGCTGACCACAAGAAGTGGTAATCCAGCAATAGAGAGAGGACTGTACTTTGCTCACCCTTGATTTAAAGGGTGATGGCCACTTCTGTACAAACTTTATGCAAAGATGGGTTTGTCTTCTTCTGTGATGAATGGTTAAATAGTCTTCTACTGAGCACCAGTTAAAAGTACAGGGTTGTTGTGGAAGTAATGTCTGAAATGCAATTCAGTGGGTGCTGTACCATCCATATATCCAGAAAATCCCTAGATTAGAGGATTTGGAGGAAGTTAGTTGGACACAAAAAACAGGTAAGAAATGCCGAAAATTCACCATCAGCCAAGTGAATAGGAACTATCCTAGCTCAGATCTACATATATTGATACATGCATGTTTATTATAACAAAACTAGGTGGCACCCAGTGATTCAGTTCACATTTGGAAATTCCAGGGCTGTAGGTACTGAAATCAGCAACCTCTTTCATAGCGTTGTTAAGAAAGTTACATTTCCATGAAAGTCAATAGGAGTTAAGTTCAACTCAGAGATGACTTCACCACAAATAGGGATATTACAGGGCAGAGATGCATTGCTTCTCCAAAGATAAGGCAGGCTTCCAGAAGATGTAAGTTCATGTCTGGGGGAAAAGGATGCAAAACCATTTGTAATGTTCTTGCCCTTTTAATTTTTAAATTTTGCATAGTTCTTGGTATGTTTTGAAAAGGCATGCATGCATACTAATTAAATCAGATTCCTCCTGCACATATATTTTCATGGTGGAACATATGGACCTTGAGGCACTTGGGCCCAGGGAAGCATGCCTCCTTGCGACTGATGCAATTGAGCATGTGCTGTTCCGTCCACCGAAGCATCGGGCTTCTGTGCATTTTTTCCCCCTATATGTATCACTAGTGATTAAGACAAATCCTTTTTTCAATTTGCTCCTGGAAACATTCATGCTGAAATAATTTTTAAGGAAGAATGCATGTTTGGATCCTTTTTCCAATTAGGAAACATGAAATATGACTCCTCTGTGGGCCTTGCCCCCCTGCCTAATTAAGGACAATCCACTAGTCTTTGAGCTGAAGTTAGCGCATGGGGCGATGGCTGTTTTTTCATGGATTGTGGGCTGTATGTAAATTAGCAATCTAATCAATTAGATTGGCTTAATTTAAAATAATAATTTGTTCTGCTGCCCAGGCAAGTCAGTCCAGCATAATTAATGTTTGTATGGATTCTAGAAGTTCATAAGTCAAACACTAAAGATATACAGAATAGTGGTCAGGTTGGTCAGGAGCCCAAGGCAGAAAGAGGGCTGTTTCCTGGAAACTGAGAATTTTTAACCCAGAGCTTCCAGGATCATCCCAGGCCCCATATGGAGAGATTTCCTCCACAATTAGTAGTTTTACTCCAAGTAGCCCTTTACTCATAAGATGGCCTGTTTCTCAGCTCAGCCGTTCTCCCTTGGGCCTGAACCTGCAGTACTAGATCAAGGCAGTGTTTTGATCTTTTCCACTGATGCACACATGGGGCTTTTATTCACCAGGTATCCTGAAACCAGAATGACTGCTCTCCCTGGATTCATCCACCAATGAATACTCGGCGGAGTATTAATTCCAGTTAGGCTTCCAACTACACTTCCACCTTAGTACTGCCATCAGAGCTGCTGTTCCCACATGCTAAGGCAAGTTGGGGAAGGGAAATACAACCCTACTAATTTTATACTATTAACCATGCAACCTTGTAGGAAACTGACCAGTGTGTAATATAAGTAGATAAACTTTTTGACCTCCCCCGCTTTTCTTGTCTCCCCTCCCCCCCCCCCCACTTCATCCCCTCCTTGCCATATTATCTCCCAGCAAACTTGTGCAGAATTGCTGGAAGTCACAAAGCATCTTCTTACGAGCAACCCCATGTACAGATGTATTGTGTAAAATCACCTTTTGAGCAGAATTTCCTTCCTTCCTTCCAGTGATCATACTAATTAAATCAGATTCCTCCTGCACATATATTTTCATGGTGGAACATATGGACCTTGAGGCACTTGGGCCCAGGGAAGCATGCCTCCTTGCGACTGATGCAATTGAGCATGTGCTGTTCCGTCCACCGAAGCATCGGGCTTCTGTGCATTTTTTCCCCCTATATGTATCACTAGTGATTAAGACAAATCCTTTTTTCAATTTGCTCCTGGAAACATTCATGCTGAAATAATTTTTAAGGAAGAATGCATGTTTGGATCCTTTTTCCAATTAGGAAACATGAAATATGACTCCTCTGTGGGCCTTGCCCCCCTGCCTAATTAAGGACAATCCACTAGTCTTTGAGCTGAAGTTAGCGCATGGGGCGATGGCTGTTTTTTCATGGATTGTGGGCTGTATGTAAATTAGCAATCTAATCAATTAGATTGGCTTAATTTAAAATAATAATTTGTTCTGCTGCCCAGGCAAGTCAGTCCAGCATAATTAATGTTTGTATGGATTCTAGAAGTTCATAAGTCAAACACTAAAGATATACAGAATAGTGGTCAGGTTGGTCAGGAGCCCAAGGCAGAAAGAGGGCTGTTTCCTGGAAACTGAGAATTTTTAACCCAGAGCTTCCAGGATCATCCCAGGCCCCATATGGAGAGATTTCCTCCACAATTAGTAGTTTTACTCCAAGTAGCCCTTTACTCATAAGATGGCCTGTTTCTCAGCTCAGCCGTTCTCCCTTGGGCCTGAACCTGCAGTACTAGATCAAGGCAGTGTTTTGATCTTTTCCACTGATGCACACATGGGGCTTTTATTCACCAGGTATCCTGAAACCAGAATGACTGCTCTCCCTGGATTCATCCACCAATGAATACTCGGCGGAGTATTAATTCCAGTTAGGCTTCCAACTACACTTCCACCTTAGTACTGCCATCAGAGCTGCTGTTCCCACATGCTAAGGCAAGTTGGGGAAGGGAAATACAACCCTACTAATTTTATACTATTAACCATGCAACCTTGTAGGAAACTGACCAGTGTGTAATATAAGTAGATAAACTTTTTGACCTCCCCCGCTTTTCTTGTCTCCCCTCCCCCCCCCACTTCATCCCCTCCTTGCCATATTATCTCCCAGCAAACTTGTGCAGAATTGCTGGAAGTCACAAAGCATCTTCTTACGAGCAACCCCATGTACAGATGTATTGTGTAAAATCACCTTTTGAGCAGAATTTCCTTCCTTCCTTCCAGTGATCATACTAACAAATCACTGCTTTCCCTCTATGGGGAACTTGCAACTTCCTTCTCCCCGAATTCAGTGAGGTTATTTCCAAGATACATTGAGATGATCAGCCTGTAAAATATGAATCGGATGAGTATTTGGCAAGGAGAAATGAACGGTATCTCATTTATAAAACCAGCTTTGCAGAGATTTTTTTTCCTTGTGTCATCCCTGATTTTTTAAAATATCAAACAACAATCTTTTTGTTTGTCCATTTTTTTTTTTTTAAAAAAGCATGCTGCCTGGTCCTCTTAGTTTTAAATTTTGAGTTGAATCTGGGGAAGATGTGAATTTCACTTTTGTTTTTAACTTCACTTTTGTGAATTTCACTTTTGTTTTTAACTTCACTGATAAATATATAGTGATGTGAGTTGGATTGGGGCATTTGTGGAGGGAATCAAAACAGTGATTGCCGTGATTGTGCAATCAAACTCCTCCCCTTTTTATAATGTGCCAATGCATATTAAAATGGGCATGTCATAGAACATGCAGTCATGGCTGTAATCTTGACTTTTTTGACCCCTCTGTGGGCATCCATTATATCTTTTGCATCCCCTTCCTTTTCTGTTTACTCCTTGTAAGCAATGCAGAGAAGTTTATTATGGAGAGGCTAAGAAATGAATAAATATATTAAATTAATTGTCTTTTTATGAGTATGTTCAGTGGGCCTTAGAAGCAACCCTGAGCAGTTGTGAGTCACAGATCTTCCTCAGCTGTGAATTGGACTGAAACAGCCGGTTTGGTTTCACCATAAGTTATAACAGGCCTCCTGAGAGTGTTTCTAAACAAGAATGCAAGTAAGGAATAAGGATATTTGAAAGCAATCTAACTTTTTATATAGTTAACAAGGATCTAGCAGCTGTTTTTTCATCTAAAAATAATGCATTGAATACCAACGCTGATGGCAACTTGTCAGCAAGGGAGGGCCCTACAGTAATTATCTCAAACTCTGTTTTCTTCAAGGAGGCATCAGGTGAGTGGTAAATCTGTCTACGGTTTCCATGTGGCTAATAATAAGGATGACCGCATCAATAACCCAGCATCAGTTTACATCCTTATAGGATGGAGATTTCTGGCTTCATCCACACTGCCCCCTGCTGGATAGGAGAGATGTCAGTGAAAAAGGATATATACAGTATGTGCCCGGTAGGGAAGACAAAAAAGTTGGCATCTTGGGAAGTAATTTTTTGTTTCTTTTAAAAATTTATTCTGTTGAAAGGTAGATAGTAAATTGAAAAAAGTGAAGTCTCTTTTGAAGTCTCCTTCAAGTCCAGACATTCCCTTATGGGTGCGTGGGGGGGTTAATTTCCCAGTCTAGCCTAGAGATCTTCCATCCAAGCGCTAACCAGCCTGCCCCTACTTAGCTTCAAAACCCAGGCAAAGCCAACCACATGCTACCACCTGATAAGATAAATGTTAAACCAATGGTTTTAGGAATGCGTATACCCCAAATATGATTGAAAAAAAAATGTCCAGCTTTGAAGATTCGAAAGTCCTTGGACCTTAAAAGGCAATTCCAATCAGCAGGTAAATACATGTTTCTTAAGAGCTGAAAGCATTTCACAAATACTTTTCCAGCCCTGCAGGTATGTTTTTTATATTCCAGATCTAGGCAGTGGGGTGGTCATAAAGCTGCCTTTGAAGGCTATTTGGGAACTAGCATGATTCATATGTGAAGCATGTGCCATGTTGAAACAACTCCACTTGGTTTCCAAAACACATCTTCTTAGCACTGTAGGTGGTAGATTTTAGTTGATCTTGGCTTCTCCCAAGAAGCTAAGTAGGGTCAGTCCTGGTCAATATTTGGATAGAGGACCACCTGGAGAGGGCCATCAGGGCTGAGGGCAAGACTTGGGGAAATAAAAATAAAAACCCTGGTTGAAGACAACAGCAAAGCACTTTTGTATTGCTGCCAAGAAAACTACATGGATGTCCCCAGCAGTTAAGCTTCACTTCAGAGTCTTACCTCTTTATAAATTAAAAAAAGGATGATGGTACAAGGAATCAAGATATTTTGAAAGTTTATTTATCTTCTATGAACCTGTCCATCTAATGATGTTGTCACAACAGACTCTTTTGTAAATCCCCCAATACTGTTTGAGACAGATTTGCTCTTGTCTAGAAAAAGGATATTTTGGTGGTCACACTTAAACTTTGGAATATGTCCTCCTGACTAAAGATTTTCTGGATGCTGAATGTTGCTTTTAGGAAGGATAACTACGCTGTCCACAACATGCACATACACACATGTTATATATTTGTATATTATAGAATAGCATTCTCTATGTAGGGTTGTGATGCAATAGTGTTCCCAACTGGGTGACCTCTAGAAGCAATGGACTATATCAACCATCATTCCTATAGAACTTCCATTGGGTGTGATAGGAGATGTATTCCAATATTTCTGGAAAGCATCACGGATGTTATAAAGAATTGTTTTTTACATGTTTATTTATTTATTTATTTATTAGATTTGTATATTGCCCATCTCCCCCGAAGGGTGACTCTCTCCATGTTCAATATTTGCTTTGAGCTGTTGGGAATTCTTTGGAGAATTTGTTGTTGTTGTTCAGTCGTTAAGTCGTGTCCGACTCTTCGTGACCCCATGAACCATATTGCACCAGGCCTTCCTGTCCTTCACTGCCTCCCTGAGGTTGCTCAGTTTCATGCTCATTGCTTCAGTGATGCTATCTAACCACCTCATCCTCTGCTGTCCTCTTCTCCTTTTGCCTTCCATCTTTCCCAGCATCAGGGTCTTTTCCAAAGAGTCCTCTCTTCGCATTAGGTGATCAAAATATCTGAGCTTGAGCTTCATTATCAATCCTTCCAATGAGCAATCAGGGTTGATTTCCTTTAAGATTGACTGGTTTGACCTCCTAGCAGTCTTTGGAGAATAGATAGCATATAAATATTTTAAAATAAAATAAAATATATATTTTAAAAATGTTACCTTAGGAGACTGAAGCTTGAAGAAAGTGCATGTATGTTCATTTTTCTAGTGATTATTATTAAGTTTCCTTATTTACAGCAAGGAGAAAGGGGGAAATAGAGAAATAGCAAGAGAGGCATATCTTTCACATGACAATTTGTGAAAAGCAAATTAACAATTTAGTGAGATGAATATGCAAATATAATTCAAAATCCAGGATAGATCTCGGTAGTAATTAAAGCATATTGATTTAGTAACCATAACAATGCAATGCGACTACTTACATATTTTAAATGTATGCTAACTTGTTATGAATGTTAAGAAGAGATATTACTATTGTTTTAAATGATAAACACAAGATTTTTGTGGTTAATAGACTTTACTGTGGGATAATTATGATATGGATGAAGTAAATACAGTGCTGTATGCGTGCTTTCAATAGTATTCTTATTATACACATTAACGAATTGAACAACTTTTAAAATGAATTTAAATTGATTTTAGACCTTCTAGAAACATGTTCCTGTGGCATGGGAATACCTTCACTTTGCTGAAGATTCTATCAACAGAACTATTCTATATTAAAGATGACATTCTATATTCTGTAATGTAGTCATGTTGGTTTCTTGGGGTTGAAACTGAAATGGGAGAGGGAAAAAAATGTTAATCCAGGAAAAAAGTCTTCTTCTGTGTGATCCTAGGGAAGGAATAATGGTGAAATGTTCACCTCATTTTCAGCCAAACTTCCCCACTCTATCTTTTCAAAACAGGCAGAGCTTCTCACCAGCTTTTGATATAGCTTCTGATATAGACTGAGTCCACCTCCTGTCCTGTTTAACTCCCTGCTTTTTATCTGTATAATTTCAGCCATGCCATCTTGCTTTCCTTTAACCCAGATGCTCTAACTTACAACAAACTAAGATAGTATTGAGGTGCAAGATGATGTGTTTAGGGTCTGGACAAATAGGAGGCCTCAAACTTCAGTGAAAGTGAAGTGAAAGTGTGGCGCCTGAGGGAGGGGAGATGTTTGAAAATGATGCCACTTAATTAATTGATGAAGTTTACCCCTTAGAATGTTGTGGAAACACAACCTTAAAGGAAGTGTTAGATGGGTGCACAGTGTCAGGTTCGGTCAGCACGAGGCTTCAGGGAAGCACGGGGTTGCAGGGAAGCTCGCAACCAGACCACGCGGAATCCACCGGCGGTAGCTAGCGGGGAAAAGAGGAACCGAAAGCGCCGCTAATTAACGAGCCACCTGCAGCCAGCTAAACAGGAAAACCGCAGCGGAAGCTTTTAACTATGAACTGATAACGGCGCGAGCAAGCAAGGAACGGGGCCGCAGGGCAGCGAAACAAGATCGCAACGCAGCACAGAACCCGCGGGTCTGCACGTAGCAGGGAGGGACCAACCCAGCCGGAGGGGGACTGGCAATCAAGGACAATGGACTCTGACCGACCCTGCCATCATGAACGATCAGGGGGGACATTGGGGGGCCTAATAGCCCACAGCCGCAACGCGATCACGAGGCGGGAAAAAGCGCGGGAAAGGGGGAATATAACAAGTGATGCAATTGTACCAAGCCAGTCCTGGCTTTGCTTGTGACTACTACGTTACGCATGAGTAAACCTTCTTTGTGAACCACATGTGTCACGAGAGTTTCTCTGTCGAACGGGGCAAATCTCACATAAAGCCAGGACTCACCGTCAGCGCTACCCGGTACCACCGAGGAGCGTTTTCTTTCTCAATACAGGCATGACCAGCGACGAGGAATCCGTGGGTCAGCTGGAGCGCGAGGGATCCAGGCTCGCGGAAGGGCGGTCGGAGCCGCCCGGGAGCGACGGGGCAGCGGCCAGGGCCGGGCGCACTCCATCCGAGCGGTGGTCGATGGGCGTGAACCAAGGACCAGACGATTCAGGCGTTACGATGACCCGGGGTTCGGGGTTCCGGAACCGTGAGTGGAGCGAGAAATTCGCCCGACTAGAGGAGAGAGTCGAGCGACGCCTAGACGCCGTGGAGGCGATGCTCCAGACCCTACTACAGAGAGTGGGGCCACCGGCGGTGAACGAGGAGGCGAGCGACGGGGGGGCGGTCCGACACCCCCGCCGGCACCACCCACGGCGCCCCGGTCGGAGGACCAACGGGCGGCAGACGCCCTGAGACTTCGAGGTATCACTGGGAAGTTCTCAGGGGACCCCGAACAGCTGCCGCACTTTCTGACGCACGTCAGGGGGTTCATGCAGAGGGGTGGTCACCTATTCGCTAGAGACGAGGACAGGGTATCCTACGTGGCCGAGCTGCTAGATGGCCAAGCAGCCAGCTGGGTGATCGGGCTGTACGATGCCAACGCGGCGGAACTACGGAGTTTCCCGGACTTCATGCAGGCGCTCCGGGACAGATTCGAGGACACATTGAGCGCCAAGCGGGCGGAGGACGACATCCTACAGTTCAGACAGCGGGGCAAATCGGTATCGGAATATGCCCTGGAGTTCCGGAGGTTGGCCGAGAAGCTCGCGGACTGGCCGGAGTCCCTGAAGGTGAAGTATTTTAAGAGGGGACTCAACCCAGAGATCCTGGAACGGGCACTGGGGCGGGACGACCCGTCCACAGTGAAGGATTGGATCTGGCTGGCCGGAACGGCGGAATCGGCGTGGCGGCAGATCCAACAGAGCACAAGACGACGGGACCAGACGAGGGACCGGCCGAGGGAGAGGACCCCCGAGGAGAGACGGAGCGGTCGACGGCAGTCCACCGGGAGGCGAGAGGTGACCAGAGCCCCGAATCTGTGCTTCCGATGCGGAGGCAGAGGCCACCGAGCGGCGCAGTGCCCGACGGAGCGGGAAGGCGCCCCACCACGGCCCGAAGTCAAAACCCCGCGTGCGAACGGGAAAAGGACTGGTGACCGACCGCGGAAGGGGGCAGTGGCGGCGGTGACCGAGAAAGGACGCGGGGGGTGGTCGACCCCGGAGACAGCATCCTCCGGAGAGGACTCGGAGCCGGCGGGAAATGAGGCGCGCTCGCACTGAACGGCGTCCCAGTGCGAGCAGGGGAGTCGAGGCGCGCGGACCCAATAGGAGACGAGGACTGCCCACCGTTCCGGGTGAGGATACACGTCCGGTGGGTGAGATCCGGAGTGGAGGCGCAGCTACGGGCGCTACTGGACTCGGGCTGCACCCACTGCTTGATGCACCCAGCGGTGGTCTCGGGGCTCGGGCTACAGCTGAGGCGCCTCCGGGAGCCCATTTCATTCAGCCAGTTAGATGGCACGCTGGCAGGGGGGGGGCCAGCTCAGTATTACACCGAGCCGGTCCAGATGACGATCGGGAGTCACCGGGAAGAACTGAGGTTCGTGGTGGTCCCGGTGGCCGACTACGCGGTGGTACTCGGCTTGGCGTGGCTGCGGCGGCGGAACCCACGAGTCGACTGGACGGCGGAGGCAGTGCGGTTCGGGGTCGACAGACCGGCGAGGGGCGAGAGCAGAGGGGGCCGAGCCGTGGAGACGGAGGCAGCCGCAACCACCGGCGGACAAGCGGAGGGTCCGGGACACCGGGAGACGGGGCGAGAGCAGATGGGGCCCGAGACCCGGGCGGCAACAGCAGCAGCAGCAGCGCCGGGACCCCGGAGACCCGCCACGATCCCGAGGCGAGGGGAGGCAGCGGCGACTGGCGAGGCGACCGCAAAGCGAGGGGCCGGACCCGGGGAACCCCCGATGGGCGGCGGAATCCCGAGGCAGTATCGAGACCTGGCGGCAGCGTTCGGGGAGAAGGAGTCCGACCAGCTCCCACCACACCGGCCCAGTGATTGCGCCATCGAGCTAGAGCCAGGAGCGACCCTGCCTAAGCCGAAAATGTACTCCCTGTCGAGGAGGGAGATGGGGGCCCTGCGCGAGTTCATAGACAAGAACCTAGCGCGGGGATTCATCCAACCCGCGAAGTCACCATTAGCGGCCCCGGTGTTATTCCGGGAGAAGAAGGACGGCTCGCTCCGTATGTGCGTAGACTACCGGGGGCTGAACGCAATCAGCACGGAGTACAAATACCCCCTCCCCCTGATGAAGGACTTGATGTCGCATCTGTCGAAGGGGAGGGTGTTCACAAAACTGGACTTGCGCGAAGCCTACTTCAGAGTTAGGATCCGCGCAAAAGATGAGTGGAAGACGGCGTTCAACACCCCGCTCGGAAGCTACCAGTTTTCCGTGATGCCGTTCGGATTAAAAGGGGCCCCGAGGGTATTTATGCAGCTAATAAATGAGGTGCTGCACGACCTACTCTACCGGGGCGTCCTGGTCTACCTGGACGACATCCTCATCTACACCGAGACCCTGGCGGAGCACGTGAGCCTGGTGCGCACGGTGCTCCAGAGACTGCTGAAGGCACAGCTGTACGCAAAGCTCTCGAAATGCGAGTTCCATCAAGAGCAACTAGACTACCTCGGCTACCGAATATCCAGCCGGGGAATTGAGATGGACCCGGCAAAAGTAAGGGATGTCCTGGGCTGGGAAGCGCCGCGAACCCGGAGGCAACTCCAAAGCTTCCTAGGGTTTGCGAACTTCTATCGTCAGTTCATCCCGAACTTCGCCCAAATCGCCCTTCCCCTAACCGACCTGCTAAAAACCAAGGGCACTGGGAAACCCCCCAAGCCCAGCATGGCACTCGCGTGGACTGCAGAATGCCAGGGGGCGTTTGAGGAACTAAAACAGCGGTTCACCGCGGAGCCGATCCTGCGCCATCCCGACCCAGACCGGCGGTTTATAATCCAAGTGGATGCATCAGACGTGGCAACGGGAGCAGTCCTGCTCCAACCCAGCCCGGAGGGGCCATCCACCCGTGCGCCTACGCCTCCCGCAAATTCACCGAGACGGAGAGGAGGTGGATGGTGTGGGAGAAAGAGGCGTACGCGGTCAAGTGGGCGCTGGCCACGTGGAGGCATCTACTGGAGGGGGCAACTGAACCGTTCGAGGTGTGGACGGACCATAAGAACCTCGAGGCCCTGAAGACCCCGCGTAAGCTATCCCCCAAACAGGCACGGTGGTCCCAATACTTCGGGAGGTTCAGGTTCACACTGAAACACATCCCCGGGAAGCGCAACTTCTTAGCGGATGGACTGTCTCGCATGCCCCAACACGCCAGCCTACGGGAGGAGATCGTGGACTCCGTCATCCCCGCCAGCAGGCTGGCTGCAAAGGCGGTGACCCGAAGCCAGACCAAGGGGGAGCGACGGGACGCGGCGTCTGAAGTAAGGCAAGGGTTCGCGGAGGCGGCGGAGCGGGACGATTGGCTCAAGCAGAACCGAGAGGCGCTAACCGGCCAAGAGGGGTTGTGGTGGCACGAAGGAAAGCTGTACGTGCCCGAGGGTTGCCGACGGGAGGTCATGGAGAGAGCCCACGACAGCCGGAGCGCGGGGCATTACGGCTTCGTAAAGACACTCCACTTAATCCGGCGGCAGTTTTGGTGGCCCACGCTCCGGAAGGACGTGGAGGCGTACTCGGGGGTTGCCCGGTGTGCGCAACAGCGAAAGGAGCCAAAGGCAAACCTAGAGGCCTACTCCAGCCGGTAGCGGAACCCGACGGCCCTTGGCAAGAGGTCGCCATGGACTTCATAGTGGAGCTCCCGGAGAGTAAGGGGAAGACCGCCATTTGGGTGGTCACGGACTTATTCTCCAAACAAGCGCACTTTGTAGCGTGCCGGCGAGTCCCCACGGCCGAGGGGCTGGCGAGACTGTTCGTGCAACATGTCTACCGACTCCACGGCGCACCTCGACGTATCGTCAGCGATCGGGGCGGCAACTTCATCGCGCGGTTCTGGCGGGAGTTCCTGAAGCGGGTGGGGACGAAACAAGCCCTATCCTCCGCGGCGCACCCGCAGACGGACGGAGCCACGGAACGCCTGAATGGGGGCTCGAACAGTACCTGCGCTGCTACGTGGGGCACCAACAGGACGATTGGGCGGAGCTACTACCATTCGCGGAGGTGGCATACAACAACGCCGTCCACAAGAGCACCGGGTTCTCTCCGTTCAAAGTAGCCACCGGGAGAGATTTCGTCCCCATGCCGGAGCTGCCTCAGCCGGAATCCCAGATCAACTCCCTGGACGCCTGGTTCGCCCAAATCGACGAGACCCGGCGAGCGGCGCACGCGGCATTGCAGAGAGCCAAAGCCGACTACAAGAAGCACGCGGACCGCAAGAGGCTCCCCGAGGAAAAGTGGGAAGTGGGGGACCAGGTGTATCTGTCAACCAAAAACCTAAAGACGCACCAGGCATCGAAAAACTCAGCCCGAGGTTTGTGGGGCCGTTCCCCATTTCGGAGGTCATCAATCCGGTGACCGTCAGGCTGACGCTCCCGAAAAGCCTCGGGAAGATCCACCTGGTGTTCCATTGCAGCCTGCTAAAGTTGCACCAGCCGGGGAACGCCTGGCACAAGGCGGAGGGAGTACCACCACCCATCATGGTCGGGGGGGAGCAGCATTTCGAAATCAACCGGATACTGGACGCCCGGAGGCACAAGGGGCAGACCCAGCTCCTAGTGCAATGGAAACATTTCCCCAAGTCCCACAGCGAATGGGTGAGTAAAACCCACATAAGGGCGCTGGACCTAGTGCGGGACTTTTACAGTAAATACCCCGGGAAGCCGAAATAGGACCGAGGGGGGGGAGTTGTCGTCAGGGGGGCGGCATGTCAGGTTCGGTCAGCACGAGGCTTCAGGGAAGCACGGGGTTGCAGGGAAGCTCGCAACCAGACCACGCGGAATCCACCGGCGGTAGCTAGCGGGGAAAAGAGGAACCGAAAGCGCCGCTAATTAACGAGCCACCTGCGGCCAGCTAAACAGGAAAACCGCAGCGGAAGCTTTTAACTATGAACTGATAACGGCGCGAGCAAGCAAGGAACGGGGCCGCAGGGCAGCGAAACAAGATCGCAACGCAGCACAGAACCCGCGGGTCTGCACGTAGCAGGGAGGGACCAACCCAGCCGGAGGGGGACTGGCAATCAAGGACAATGGACTCTGACCGACCCTGCCATCATGAACGATCAGGGGGGACATTGGGGGGCCTAATAGCCCACAGCTGCAACGCGATCACGAGGCGGGAAAAAGCGCGGGAAGGGGGGAATATAACAAGTGATGCAATTGTACCAAGCCAGTCCTGGCTTTGCTTGTGACTACTACGTTACGCATGAGTAAACCTTCTTTGTGAACCACACGTGTCACGAGAGTTTCTCTGTCGAACGGGGCAAATCTCACACACAGAAGGGGAGCCTGGATCAGGATCTGGTAAGATCCAAAATGGAAAAAAAAAACATATTTATTCAAAAGCTCAGTTTTTGTGGCAAAAAGCAAATTCCAACCATTTAGCTTGGTCCAAAGATGACCGCAGCTTTGAGGAACATAGAATGTGCCAAAGGTGCATTATTAGGCATTCTGTTGCAATAAAAGTATTCCAGATGTTCTTAAAGGAATGCTCCATACCCTGACCTTTGTTGCTGAACTGTTCCATAAAACAAAATCAATATGGATGCATTTCTTTTGTCAAAAGCTTTTAAATTTGAGAAAAATTTAACTCCCACATCTCCCGGGAGATCCTGTTTCCTCTCTGCAGGACACAATCCATTCCTCCTGAAACTATTAGAACATTGTCTTTTATCACCTGCTGTGATACCTTTTATTACACACAAAGATCTCCATGTGCTGCTCTGCCTTCCAGGAACATAAATTCATTCCAGCTCACTAGCAATTACCCCATGTCTTTTTAATCTGATATGCTTCCTGCCAGCCCAGGACAAGACTCTAAATATCTTGGAGAAAAGGGCAACATTTGTTGTAGAATTGAATGCCATTTTTATTACAGTGAGCATCTCACTCACTTGGTAAACACTTTGGACCAAGAAAAGCTACCATATCTGGGTTGTTGAACTTTGGCTGACCATTAGATGGGGGCAAAGAGATTCAGAAGCTCTAACTCTAACTCTTTGCTTCCACCTAGTGGTTATCTGTTTTATGTACAAAGCCATAATATCATGGGGGGAGGGCACTCAGAAAGTTGTGCAAATCCAGCCAACTGTGGTTAATTTAACAAACCACAGTTAAACAAAGCATGGTTTTGTCTAATGGGTGAACATGATAATTGACTGTCCTCCAGATATCACAGCAAGCCATATTTTGCTCTGAACCAGAAACAAGCTACCTTAAATCTTAAAATAATCATGCCTTATTTAATCAATTCCTGGCTTGTTTTGTCTCCTTTTTAAGCTGTTCTTGCATTGCACTTCTCGGTAGGTTAGAGGGTTGGGTGGGGCACAAAGAAGCCCCCAAGAGGCCAAGAAAAATACAAATATGTGTGCCTTCTGACACACATCATTTTAAGATGTGGCTGCATTTAGTAATTCAACCACAAATCATGGTTCCAAACTGTGGCTTACTATTCTTGTTTATTTATTGCCCCATTTGCAGAACAAGCTATGTGCAACTAGGAGTTTCTTATTTTATATTCTTTCTCCCTCCTCTGAGCCGATCATGAGGTACAGCAGGTAGAATGATGATGTCACATTTCTGAGAGAATTAGAGGCTAAGATTTTTCTCTCTTTGCTTTTCATTGATGCCTGTGTTTGCGTTCTTAGGTTGGCAAACCATTCTGTGCTTCCTCACCTTTTTTTTAAAAAAAAAAATCCTGCTGAAAATTGGTAGGAATTACACTTCTGCTGATTGGTCGTTCACCTTAGGATTGTGTCACATGATTTTAAGGGATTCAGGGGACACATTTGACAGTGGTGGACCACCATATAGCTGTTCCACCTTTAATCTATAAACCAAATTGGGTCAGTGCCATGTAACCCATTCTATGGAAGGTCCTGATGGGACAAACCATGTTCTTTATACTGGAAGAGGACCTATGTTTTATCCAGTGATGGTGCTGAAAGCTATTCAAGAGATCACATACCCCAATGGAACCAGCTGGATCTAGAAAAGCTGGTCAGGATAGATCTGGGAAAGGAGACCTTAGAAAATTGGAAGACTTTGCTGGAGTCTCTCAGATCATGATTTGCTCATAAAAAAATCTAAGAGAAGGGCTGATCATAGATTTCAATGTTGCAATGTTTCATAACTGTGGTTCTCCACTTTCCTTGCTATGGAGGAATCTATGAAAGTGGATTCAAACCAAAGTGGGACAGAAGGCCCCCAAATGATTTCCTAGAACTATTACAAAACCCTTCAGTACTAGGCCATATGGAACAGGCAGTCATGACAGTGCTATCATGAATATCTCTTTTATTTGTCCCCGGTATCTGGTGTCTGCACTGATTCCATTATATAGAGAAGAGGAAATAAATTATTATGATACAGTAAAACCATAGTAATATCTGGCCTCGTCTTTCACCTGCTGGCATTTTATCACCACTCTCATTATTCTTATTCTCATCCCCTTCTGAGTCATCCTTTTCATAAAGCTGTTTTTTTTTCTGTTTCCCATCTCCATCCTTCTCAGCTCTTTGTTCTCTCCTCCCCTCCTGACATTAGAGATCACCTATCCTTAGATTTAAATGAAGGCCAAATGGTTTTTCAAATCAAAATCAAACAAACCACAGCTTATTGTGTGAACCAACCTGCGGAGTCATGTTTCCCAGTCAACTTGGAAGTGACTCTGATGTCTGTTTAGATTTTGTTAGCTATTGTAGAAAAATATTCTGGTGTTAGAGTCCTGCTAAAGGCTAATTGTGATGCATGAACAGCTTCCCAAATACCCATCAAGCTCCCTTAATTTATTCCACAAAAACCATTGTATAGAGATACCGGGGGGGGGGGGGGGGGCACAGGGTATGGTTTAAAAAGTTAAGATGGCAGCTGTACAGTATGATTAAAACTCCAGCCAAAAAAATAGGCAGAGCTTTGATAGCCCTGTCATGACTGCCATCTTAATATTTTTGACCACGTCCTGTGGACATTCCTAAGAGATACTCTTCCTTTAAAAATAGAGGAA
Organism: Python bivittatus; assembly: GCF_059951505.1. NCBI lineage: Eukaryota > Metazoa > Chordata > Lepidosauria > Squamata > Pythonidae > Python > Python bivittatus. Next base: position 3,468,337 of record NW_028277037.1, on the reverse strand, counting down.
TAGATAGATTTTCTAATTATAAAAATAGAAGAGAGAGAGAGAGAGAGAGAGAATTTTTTGTGTGTATTAGTGCCTCTAATTAGTGCTCTCTGAGCTATCAATAGTCAGTGACCATAACAGTGGTGCCCATAATAAGCCACAACAACATCAAAAATGGGAACATGTTATTCATGCGTTGCCTCATTCCCAAGGGCCCCATTTGCCTTTCCACTTGCCATCCTGTAAATACCATGGATGACAAGACTGGAACCCAACATTGCCATAGAGAACTAAGGAAGATAGCCACATCAGACTTGGTGTCAAGGGTGGTGGGCATAGTTGGCATTCTAGGGATTTATACTGACTTTGCTAATTCCTGAGTCCGTGGCTTTTCTGGATGAGAGCCCATTCAAATTTTGTTTTACTGTATATCAGTGAGTCACTGATGATTGATGATTACATGCCATCAAGTCATTGTCAACTCTTAGTGACCACATAGATAGATTTATCAGTGAGACACTATGTTCCCCCCAATCAGTGCCCCCATGATCTACTTGGTCTAAAATGGTGAGCATCTCTTGTGGTATGGAGGACTAGCTCAGTTGCAGAAAGGTTTTTGGTTGATCAAACAAGATTGGACAGTGATGGGGGCAATAGATGAGCCAAGTTGGCAGGGATCTTTCCATGGAAAGAGGAATAACATTGGCAGCGCTGTGTCATAACTCTGGAATCTTTCACTGTCCTTATCAGCACACTCAGAAAAATGCTCTCAGAGTCAAAAGAAACTCGAGGAGGAGGATGGAACAGACTCAGTGGAACAACAGATTGAGCATCAATTGCAAAACAAGAAAGAGAGGCGAGAAGAATGGAGTTGGAATTTTAGCTGGAACCCTGAAAAGGAGTGTTCCTATTAAGAAGGAAGACATGATGGCTTTCCTTCCCAAGTCCCACCAATTTGCCATGACGTTTCCAGAAAATAATTATGCATTGTGTGAAGAAGTATTTTCTTTTACTTGGCTAGAATTCAGTAAGGCTCAGCAGCTCTTAGTGACTGCATGGCCAAATGCTTACCCTCTTGATCCGTAATATCTCATAACTCTTTCAAGGATATTCCAGTAATCTGCTTGATCCCATCCATCTACCTTCTCTGTTGTCTATTATCATCTACTTCTTTCAACCTTTCCAAGCAAAACCATTTTTTTCCAGCTTATCATCTGCTGGCACCAATTATATTTGTTTTCTTAAGAATTAATATCAACTCAGATTTTTCTTTCCAGTTTTACTCTCACAATGAACTCTTCTAAGTTTTCTTTATTTTCAGCTAACAAAGTGATGTCATCTGCATATCTCAAATTGTTACTGTTGCCGCCTCTAATTCTGATTCCAGCTGTTACTTCTTCTATAATCCTGCCATTTTTTAATGTATGTATGTGTGTGTAAATACACATACACACACACTCACATACACACATATGCATACATAGATACATACACACATTAACAGATTTGGAAAAATAAGGATTCTTGTCTCTCTATTTTTCCTACACTGAACCACTCTGTTTCTCCAAATTCATTTATAATAGTAGCTTCTTGTTCATCATAAAAAGTCTTTAAATAATCAGTTGTTCTGGCAGATCCATTAGCTTTAATATATTCTCCATTCTTGCATAACCTATACTGTCAAAGGCCTTGCTATAACCAATAAAACCAAGGTACACCTTCTTATATTTTCTTGCTTTCTCCATTATCTAGCTTAGCTAGCTAATCTTGTGTCCTTCTGCCTCTTCTGAAACCTGCCACTTCATCTCAATTTTCTTTCTCTGTGTATAGTTCTATTCTTCTTTGTAAGTGCTAACAAAGGCAAAATACTGTTTTCATGAGAATTTAGTACAGTGGTTTAGTAATCTGTATATTCCCTTGCATCTTCCTTCTTTCAGGATAACTAGACCCACCAAACCTTATAGTCTGCTGCATAGTCTTGTTCTATATTTGTTGATATAGAGCTGTGAATACTCTCACTGCCTCATCTCCTGCAGCTTCGACAGTTCATTTGATCTGTTGCTTTCTCCTGATAGGATTGCCTCTAGTTAAAGCTTATCTTTTAACCATTCATCAAGCAAGTAAGAGTTCCAATTTGTTGGTGGAAAGGTAAAGCCTACATCTAACGAGGAAATAAACTTCTGTTTGACTTCTAGTTGTTCTCAAGCATCAGTTTTAAACAGAATTAAATTCCTTCAAGCTAATTATTCTTCTTAGACTGAAAAATGATCCATTTCTTATAGAAGCACTATGATTTAAACCAAGTTTTAATTTTTCCCCATTTATAATGAGACTAATCCTCTTATCCACAAGAAACAGGAAGTAGTATTAAATTAGTATGAACATTTTTTACTGTGGTATTACTGGCTGTTCAGAAAAACAACACTGTTTTTTAATTAAAAAAATAGACTGGCACAAAATAGATAACAACAAAACCATCAATAATTATAAAATAAAAAGGATAATGCTATAACTAATAACTATGAATGTTATATTGGATCCAAACTTAGGGCATTCCAAACATGGCTTTAATTCCATTCAGTAAATGCGTTGAGTTCCCCCCCCCCCCCATCAGTCAAGAATATCCTTGCACACCTGATCTACTTGGGTCAGGTCTCATCTTCCTTGTCAGCCCCACTATGTAGACCAGACCAAGAAAACAACTCCACAGGAAGGCCAAAATTAAGTTTATTAAAATTAGCTATAGTAACAGAATCTTGCAAGTCTGACTGTGGTTTACTTCCCCCATACCATCCCTTATACTCACATGAACTGATGTCTGACTGAGTCAGTTTCCCATACCTTCTGCTTGTTTTGGATTTAAGCCACGTTCTTCCCCTTGTCTCTTTGGTAATGGGTCTGACCTATCTCTATCAAAGTCATCTTGTTTACTCTCTACATTCCTCCTGTTGTGAGAGGTCTGTACACGTGGATATTCCTTGATTTAAATCAACCTCTGTTTAGGATCATCATATGTATTCATTGGGGAGGATTGCAGTGATCCAAAATGTTGAAAATAGCCGAACTTCAGAAATGTGCTTGTTAAAACAAAAAATCTCCAAGTGGGCAATATAGAAGCATTCTGTGCCTAGGAAACACAGTGTGTATGGTGTATCTGGGATGTTTTTGTAACCTAGTTGCAAATAAACTGATTGAAGCAGTAGACAGCAGCCTTGATGCAACTTTGGAAACTTGAACCCCCCCAAAAGTCTGCATGAGCCAGGCCAGTCTTTCCTGGCACAGGCTCTCTTCTGCAAAACTTTCAGCCCCCTTTCTTGCCAGGTGGATGTGACTCATCTTCCAGGTGTTTGGCACAGCCAACATGCTCACTGCAACCCATTGGATGCCTTCGCACAATGTGCCAAGCTGGAAGCCAACATGTCAAATCAAATCAATTGTTATTATGGTCGGAGATCAGAGATAAGGGGATTGGGTACAGTTATTAGGAAGAAGTATAAAAAATATAATAGGTAAAAAGCTAAAAGCTCTAAAAGATACAAAAAGTGAGACTCTAAAAGCCGTTGCATGTAAAAGCCACATGAAGTGTAAAAATTAAAAACCTACGTGTGTGTATGTATGTATGTATGTGTATGTATGTATGTGTGTGTATGTGTGTGTATGTGTATGTGTGTGTATGTGTGTGTATGTATGTATGTGTATGTATGTGTGTGTATGTGTGTGTATGTATGTGTATGTGTGTATGTGTGTGTGTATGTGTGTGTGTATGTGTATGTATGTGTGTGTATGTGTGTGTATGTATGTATGTGTATGTGTGTGTGTGTGTATGTGTGTGTGTATGTGTGTGTGTATGTGTGTGTGTGTGTGTGTGTGTGTATGAATGAGACCTGGAAGGTATAAAAGATATACAAAGTGAGAATATAAAAAGGAGGGAGCAAACACATCCATGTTTTGGCTTGGGTACAAGAAACCAACCTATTGGCAGCCATAAGTTAACTATCAGTTGTTCTTGCACCCCTCCAGGTTTCACAAGGACTCCCAGTGGGTTTATTCCTTTATTAATCAGAATGATTTAGGAATGGCCAACATCTAGGGCAGCCACCTTCAAGAGGGTTGCATTCAAATGTTATGGAAAACAGCACACACATACACACAGAGTTTTCCCTGTTTGTATTGCCTTGGGGAGGATCATAATTGCATGTCTATGAAAAGAAAACAATTGCTAGGGTGCTGAACAATCTGCCATCTAGATGGGATGAAGTATCAAAGCTGGGACCATAAAGGACTAGGATGAATAAAAAGCTGATTATCTCATATTACGTGGAGGAATGTGAATACATTTTGACAGGGACTCCCGTTATGTCATGCTGTTATCTGAACCAGCCAGAAAAATACCAGCTTTGTCTTATAGGAACTGACAGAGGAAGACATCAACTGTTTAGCTTCTCTTTCTCTTTCTCTCTCTCCTTTTTGCTTTTATGTTACTTGACTTGGCTACTGTTCCCAAAGATCAAACTGCTTTTCCAAATTAAAATAAACATAGATTGGAGGGCACAAACTGACATGATGCATTTGAGGGGCCATATGTTGCAAACACCTTTGACTGAACAACCACTGAAGCAAACAATGTGGATCCTCTAGCCTGACTTTTCTAAGGGTTTTAGCAGTAGGTGGATGTCTCCTTTTTCTGTATTTTTCACTAACCAAAATCACCTTCCTCTGTTTTGCAGAGTTGATATTTGCCCTCCTGCGACTACTATCATGCTTCTATTTTTCCCCAACAAGGATAAGAATAGCATTGGAGGAAGGTGACTTACGCATTCAAGTTCCATTTTTTCATGGTAGCATGTGTGAATGTACATTTCACACTTTCACTGAGCCTGCCTGCCTGCCTGCCTGCCTGCCTGCCTGCCTGCCTGCCTGCCTTCCTTCCTTCCTTCCTTCCTTCCTTCCTTCCTTCCTTCCTTCCTTCCTTCCTTCCTTCCTTCCTTCCTTCCTTCCTTCCTTCCTTCCTTTAGAGTGGTTGAAATGCTGACAGGATTATGAATACTTTGAACAATCTGGGTTTTCCAGATGTTAAACTACATACCCCATCATCTTCAGCTCCCTTGGTCAATGGTCATTTTGACTGGATGGTGGTAGGAGTTGTCATCCAGCACATCCAGAAGGGAAGACTTTGCTATTTCTGAAGTCTGACCTATCTAAGCAATCCAAATCTCTCCAATTTGTACTGTGTAATCATGAAAAAACAATTATTATAGATGATTGGGGTACTGAAGTGCTATTATGGAGTTGTTTAGCACACAATGAGAAAAGGGCCCAATGTTTTTAAGTGTTCGAAGGGACCAAACCAGGATCAGCCGCTACTGCAGGCCTCTGGTAACTCCACTTATCTTCTGCCTAACCTCATATTTATGGAGGCTATCAAATTAGCAGCTGGAGAAAACCCTTTTCAGAAGAACGGCCCTGAAGCTGACTGTCTCTGACCAATCTTTTCATACTGGGATCAAAATGTATACAGGGAAAGCTCTGAAGAATGGGAACAGCCAAACAACATGGGTTGGAAGCTTTCTGATAATTGTGGCAGCCTACTCACCCCACATTAAAAAAAAAAAATCACATGTAGATTTAGAAGTTTAATGTTCTGAGTTCAGAACAGATCGTACAGCCTATTGTCTATGAACCTCTAAATCAGGGCATGCAACATGCGGGAGAATCATCTGAAAGAGAAGTATGATTAAGATGATGATGATGATGATGATGATGATGATGATGATGATGATGATGATGATCCATCCAGTCTAAATATCTGGCTGACTGACAGACCAACAATAATAGGTAGTATCAGCCTTCTCCATCTAATTTGCCTGCCCAATCACACAAAGGCATTACTGCCATCTGCTGGAAGCATGCAGAAATGACATCAAGATATTAGTGCGCGTAAAGCTGATTTAATTTTTGCTTTTAATTGTTCCTCCTCCACTAGCATCACCTCCTTGGACAATTGCCTTTGGAGCAACAGACAAGGGTCTCCCCTAACCTTGTTCTCAACTGTACATTCAGCTGAAAGTCACCAAGGCTGAACTTGAGACATTCTGTATGCAAAGTTATGAAGGGAGCTCTGTTCTTCTGAGATTTTATTAGGTATAGAATCGACGTTATTTTATCATTTGAAAACAAAATAACAGGATCATTTAAGGAACAGTGGACAGATGTGCTTCCAAGTAAGTGTGTACAGCCGTCTTCTTGGACTACAACTCCCATTACCTCCAGCGGCCTGGCCATTGGAATGATAAAGGTTGAAGAACGGATAACCTTTGACTGAAAATGTATCTTCTCTCCCTTGAAAGTAAAGAGAAGATGGGTTGAAACACAAAAAAAGGGCAGATGGAATATTAATCACTGACGAATCATCAATCACAAAGAAGGAATATTGTTATAATGAGATGTTTCCTTGGCATCGTCTTGTCTTCTCCCCTAGTTCTCCTGATGCCTTCCCAATTCCTATATCAGGGTGACCATAAGAGGAGATACTAAGAATTAGAGGGGAAAATAACTGCAGGGCCACATGGGAATCCATGATTATGGTGTTACATGGTGTGATCCAAGAACCCAGTCAGTGGCTCACTAAGATCTCAGAGGCTGGTATCTTCCAAACTATCTTACTCCCTTAACAGCATCCCTTTCACCTGTCAGTATCACCAAAAACTATTAGCAGAACTATCCTAGTTCTTCATGTGAGCATTTAAGCTATTACAGTCATGTACATGGAAGACAAAGCTGTCCTGAGCAACTTTGGGAAGTTCTGCAGATGGAGGAGGACAATCTGTGTTGTGTCTCCCAGCATGCAGACCTTCAAAAGCTATTTGTAGGCAGGGCAATCTTGATTCTTCAGGAGCCTGCTCCATCTCCAGCTTTCCCACATAGAACTACAAAGCTGGTAGTTGGCCTAATTTCCTCTTTTGTTGGTTCTGATGGGATTACAAATGGAAAAGAAAAGCTACACTGGTTTAAAAACAAGAAGTCATGTCTCTTCCTTCTATCCTGATTGTGGGAAGACCAGCATGTTTGGGAAATGGGGGAATGGACCATAATCTCTTTCTGCCTTCCTCCAGAGAACATTTCCAGATATTAGTTCAGGTCCAGTGAGTGATTGTGATAAGCTGTTCAGAGGATGCTGAAGCCGGTGGCTTGTAAAAGCAATTTCCCCCCATATTTTTGGTTGGCAGTGAAGGCTGTTGCACAGATGGCTTAGTTTCACTTCCTTGGGCTGGAAAGGTGATGCTCTGTGGTCATTGGAGAAGAGTCAAATTTCACTTGCCTCCCAGCTCCTGTTTCCCTTTTGTATGATGGTGCTAGCTTGACTGTGTAACACAACCCAAATGAAAGAATTCCTGGATCATCATCGTCATTGTTCTGGGAGGAAGCAAGACATATCACCATAGCAAGCATAGAAACAAAGAGGAACTGTGCCATTTTCTCTTTTTTATTGGTTAAAGATGGGGAAGGAGTGTATGTTTAGACAAGAACTGAAAAGGATATGGTGGGGAATGGTTAGCACTGATTGATGGGCAGGTAAGCCCACCACAATCTCATAATATCCCAATTTCTATAGAAATCTGAAATAGCCATAACAGCTCAAACCAATATTGAATAGGCTTTAAACGTGGAACCCAAATGGTTTGGGGTAGAAAGCCTGGTTGTAGGTTTTTATATTATTCATTTGGACTTTGCCCTATAGCAACATGTTGTGGGAGTATCTTCTCATTCTCTCTGAAACCCCAGCAGCTCCTAAGTGTCCTTTTAAATGTGGATTTGTTATACCACTCCATCATGCAATATGGTGACATTTATTGTGTAATACTGCTGAGTGGGAAAAGTCTCCACCATTCAGAGCTAATCTCCTCCCAAAGTTAATCTTCTTAACTTTGAGAGTGGCAAGTCTTTATGGTGCTTTAAATCACCTGCTGTTAGAAATATAACGTAAATCAGCAAATCTGAAATCACAGCCAACACGTAGGCATTTATCTTGGCTTCAAGCCAAGGGGTTTTAGCTCTATCCATCTCTGAGCAATAGCTTTCCTCCTTGTTAAAAGCCTGGAAATGGGGTGCTAGAGAGGGAAACGTATTTGTCAGGAATCATTTAAAATTCTGGAGGGCCTCATATTAATTTGCGATCTTCAGCAGCCTTGGTCTTGATCATGGCACCAGACCAAAATGCAGGGAAAAGTAAAAGAAAAAGGATCAGAAATAGTTAGAGGAAAGTAGCACTAAGACAAATGGCCTTACATAAAGCAGAGGGCATCTTTCTGGCTCAAATGAAGAGTCACAATTCTGCAGATTAGAAGAGATTGGATAAACTGGATGACTTTCAGTGGGCAAGAACCATCAATTTTCTAAAATTGGCCCTTTGAAGGAGAATAACGCTAATGGGTTGACTTGTCTGCAGGAGAAGCTAGTACTGTCCTGAGCACGTACACCTTGGTTAGCTTCATCCAATGCTGTAAGCCATGGTTTGCTTAACTGTGTTTTTTTTAAGTAAGTCACAATTAGCTGGGCTCATTTAAAATAATAACCTGAGATTTGAGAGCTGTCAATGGCTTTCAAAGGCCTTGGATGGAACTCCCAAAGACATCCACATATTGCTAATAAATTGTCATGTTTAATATAATATTTAAAACTATGAAATAAAGGATGAGAAAATAATCATATTAGTTACATTTGAAAATGTATATAAAATCCCTGTTTTGTCCTGCCCCATTAGTCCATCCACTACTTTGGGGACTGTGATCCCTCATCCACCACCAAAAATCAAGTAGGATCCTTGGCTTGGAAAAAGTTGAGATCCCCTGCCATAAACTATGGTGAAACACCGTAGTGGCTGGGTGAACAGACCCACTAGGATACTGAACAAGGCTCAGCTCAAGATCAGCAGTTTTTTACATATGGCAAGCCTCATCATTTCCTTAAAATAAATAAATAGCCATCTCATGAGATTTCTGCAGATGCACCAGGATCTCATGAGATTTCATTGAAACGTCATGAAATTTCAAACGAAACCATCAAATATGCATGAGATTCGGTCATTTCTCACTTTTATTCATTTCAAGTTGGGTATCATTTGGGCATGTTCTTAGTGTGGTATGTAAACCCAAAAGCAAACAAAGAGAGGCGCTAAGTGCCAAAAGAACCCCTGCCCCCAAATTAAATAGCCAATTGTGTTCTCATAAGAATTTGTTTATTTAATTTAACTAACAGAGATTTAAAAAATACAAAAAAGAGGAAGAAAAAGAAAAATCATCAAATGAAATGAAAAAGAAAACATTACAGAAATATACTGCTTTATTTATAACAAACAGATCATTTCTTAAATACAACATTAAGCTTGACCACGCCTAATAATATTAATAAATCTTTCCATTTCATTGATAGAGTGCCAGTTCAAAAGTAAAGAGCAAATCAAGATTGCAAATGTGCAGTTTTTTCTAAAAATTAATCCTTCTTGGTTTCTTTGACCAGTGAAGGTTATACTGAATATGCTACAAGATCTCTCTAAGTTAGCTACTTTTTTTCCAAATCCCTCCCCAACCTGGGTCCTCTCCAAATATCCACCTTCCAGAATTCAGGTTGGCCATGGCAGCTGAACGTTCTGGAGTTAGAATCATCCTGTCTGAAGTTGTCCAGATTAGGAAACACTGAGCTAAGGCCTTGTATCCAGTTTTAGTCTATTCTCCTTAGCAACATATATTCTTATGTTATCCCCAACTATGGGAATAGTCTTAAAAGTGACTATTCCCATAGTTATTGGGGAAAAGACCAAGAAGAAGGTAGGAGGTCCTTAAGAATATCTGTATATCCCATTGCCTAGTTTAATTTCACTTCCCATTTTAGGAGATCACACGCTAGAAACAGCAACTAAGTGTTCAGTTATAATGAAATGATGTAACGGTTAGAGTGGACTCAGTCATGGGGTTAATTGGGTACCCACAGATCATTTCACCTCTTGATGGAAAGGCAGGGCATAAATGGAGTAAATAAATAGGGACATAAGCAGTGTACTATATACACACAGAGGTAATTCAAGCAATAAAATAGCTGTGCTAGTTCAGCCTTCTAACCTTGAGACGGGGGGTTGGCCCTGAGAAGGTGATCAGTAGCCCAACATACCCTTTTACGTGTGATAGGAGAGCCATGTCAGGCTATGGTGGCAAAAAATCAGAAGGTCTGGGGGCACCTTTTTTGATTAACACATTTTTATCAAAAAGCAGAAGCAAAACAAAATGTGTTAATTGGAAAAGACGCTACCGGACCCCTTCTGATTTATTGCCTTTTAAAAAAAATGTTTATATAATATTTTATTGAGATTTTAAAGATACATATTTAAAAGTTAAAAAGGAAAAGGAAAATTTGAAATACAAAATATAAAGAAAAGGAAAAGAAAAAGTGAGGTAAAGTAAAGGAAAAAAGATATGAAAAATAGATAACTTCCAATCTATCTCTGGTCTTAAAAATAATAAGGCACTCATAAGTGCTAGTTTTTAATACATTAAATAGGAATAATTCTTTGTCTAAACATATCCCATTACATTTATAATCTAATCTTCAAATCCCCATGTAAGCTTCACCCCACCTGCATTTTGCAAATAGTCCATCAATGGTTTCCATCCTTTAAGGTAGTAATTGTTTGAGTTTTCTTTTAATAAGAAAGTCAGTTTGTCATTTTCTGCCATGTCCATCAGTTTTAACAACCATTCTTGTATTGTTGGTAGTGTCTGGGTTTTCCAAAATTGTGCATAAAGAGGTTTTGCTGTGGTAATCATGTATTGAGTAATTCTAATACGATGTTTTCCTATTTGAAAGTCCATTATCCCCAATAGGAATAGTTCTGGTTTAAATGAAATCTGTATTTGTAGTATGCTCTGCATCAACGTTTGTATTTGAGTCCAAAATTTCTTTGCAATTTTACATGTCCACCACATATGGTAAAACGACCCCTCTTGTGCCTTTTAAATTATGATTCTGTTGGAGGGCAGGAACGAATAAGAAGGCAGCCAGACACACACACAGAGCTAACAGGACAGGTTATTGCTATACACACTTAGTGTAAAGCGTATTTATAGGAATTTTAGTGAATAAGTATTTATATGTGTATATCTGTCTATTGCAGTGTTTTTCAACCTTGGCAACTTTAAGATGTGTGGCTGGGGAATTCTGGGAGTTGAAGTCCAAGCATCTTAAAAGTTGCTAAGGTTGAGAAACACTGGCCTATAGTGACCAAGCGTGAATATGTACACTAAGAAATCTAACTATATGGTATACTAACAGAACTTAACTAAATGGCTTAAGTGTCTACCTTATAATACAAAACCCTTAGCTGCTAGTTGCTCCCTCCTTCCACCTGACTTATCTACTGGCTTAAAAACGCTAACAGCTTCTCCCCTTAATGCTCTCTTGGCCAGTTCTCCAGCACCTGAACCAGGTGGAGTTCATTCATTCTGCCACCTTCTGCAGTGTCTTTCTGCTGGCCTTTCCTGCAGGACCTTCTCCGCTCCAGCTGCCCCAGGGACCTTCCTGGATCTTCTCCCTGGCCGTAGATCCTCCGGCTTCCAGCTCTCCCAGCCACGCCTCCTCTCTCCACACCTTGTCTGGTGGCCTCTCACTCCAGCAGCATCTCCCCCCAGACCTAGGAGAACCCCCTCCCCTCCTTCTCTCTACCTTCTGGAGCATCTTTCGTACAACCTTTGAAACCCACCTGCCAGCCTGCAGGTGCTTCTAAGGCATGCTGGCTGGGGAATTCTGGGAGTTGAAATCCACACATCTTCAAGTTGCCAAGGTTGAGAAACATTGTTCTAAGTTTTAAACTCCCCCCATCACCTCTCTGCAAGTCCTAGTCGCCCATCACATTTTCTTATTTTCAGGATAATTCATCCTTCCACGCATTCCTTATAACTCCTCCTAGAACGCTACATCTTCACTGACTTTCCAGAAACCCAACATCAGCCTATTGGCGGGGCAGCCGATTCCAGAAACCCATCCATTCGTGCGAAGAGTGAACTTATTTTCCTTGGACCCCGGGGAACGGCTAGCATCTTCCACCACCGCAGGGCTCCGGGCTCTCATATCGGGAGAGGTCTGACTTGGAGCGCCGGAGCCTCTTGATCCGGATTCAAGCCGCGGGCGCTGTACGCTGGCCCGGCACCTGAAGGCGTTGCACGGCGACTCCCTTCGCTCACCCCACCTATTGCTTGGGCTCGGATGCGGCTGATGGGAGTTAGAGTGCAAGGCTGTCGGAGGGCGCCGGGCGCCTCCCGCTGCAGGCATGAAAGGAAAGCTCCGGGCGGTTCCTCAACGCTGCGCCGGCAGCCGAGGCCGTGATACGTGTTAACTCCCCGGAAAAGAGGGGGCGGAGGCTCTTCCTTCCGTCAGCTGACCGGAGCAAGGCACAGACCGGGGCGAGGGCTCCCAACCCAACCCAACCCAACCGTCCCTTTGCGCCTTCCTTTGCGCTTTTACGCACCACCCGAGCGACCTTGGCGGCGGCGGCGGCGAAGCCGGAGCCAAAAGGCCAGCGGCGACCGGGCGTCGCAGAGCATCAGCTGGCCTGCCGGATCCTGAGGCGGGGGGAGGCTAGCAACTAACCCGCTTGGAGGCGAGGGAGCCCTGGTTGGAGCCGCTGCACCAGGAACCCCCGAGCCGGGAAGTCTGATGGCCGCTTAGGCGGTGCTTTTCTTCCCCTCTCCGACCCCGGGGCCCTTTGGGCTTAACGGTGAGTGATTTGGGCCCTGCTTTTTGCAGCGACCGTTGGAAAGGGAGATTTGAAGGGCCAAAAGTCAGAAAAAGCCTGGTCAGGTCCAAGCCAGGGGCTGCGCTGCCCCCTGCGAGGATTGCGCCGTTCCCGGAGACTCTTCCTGAAGCTTCAGTCAAAGCGAGTGGCCTCTCCTGCAGCCGCTGAAAGGGACATCAGCGCCTGGTTACCTGCCCCTGATTGGAGAGAAATGACCGGCCGGCAACTGGCAATCAGGGTGTAAAGATTCGGAGCATCGCGTTAGGGCTGTTCATGAAGAGAGAAGAGCTTACCGCGTGAAAAGTCTCGGCTCTCCTGCTTTCTGCAGGGTTCCAATGCTTTGCTGGGAATTATTGTCCTTTTCCTCCCAGGCAAAATCTCACGGTACCGGCATTACCGGTTTGCACCCGGCAATGCTCGGAGCTGGAGGGTGACTCCCCCAAAATAACTGAAAAATCGCCAGCTTTCCTATAAATAGAAAGACGGACCTGTGGGAATGTTTGCCAGCGGGTCTTAGTGCTCATGTGACTTCAGATTTACAATTCAAGTTGCCTGCAGGTTATGCTCAAGAATAGACAGACACCAAATACAATAAAATTCTTGAAATCTTGTACTATTGATAATTAGCGTATTGCAGCTCTCCAACCAGACTTTGTAGAGCAGTGTTTTTCAACCTTGGTGACTTTAAGATGCGTGGACTTCAACTCCCAGAATTCCCCAGCCAGCATACTGGCTGGGGAATTCTGGGAGTTGAAGTCCACTCATCTTCAAATTGCCAAGGTTGAGAAACACTGCATTAGAGTTTTTGTTGTATTTTTTATTTGGATCCACGTCCACCCTTTCTGGATTAGCTAATTTACTGGACATAGTATATAAGGCCTGTATTATCTGAGAGTTGACCTTGAGTAAAAGTTATGACTACTCAGTTGCATGTCTGAAAATAATTTACTGGAACATTAAGGTTCTTTAGAATGAGGGGGGAAAGCGGGGATTGATACTAAATTAAAGAAACTGTAATCTGTTTTAATTTTGCTCCAAGAAACACATGTTTTACCAGATGAAAAGCTTTTTTGGGGAACTACAAAGTGTATATTAATAGGAACTCTAAAATGGTTAGAGGTATCATTTTGTTTAATAGGCTTACTAAAATTAATGTGGAATATGAGTGCTTTTTGATCATGAGTAGCTATAGTGAAAATGAACAAGAAAACAATCATTTATCCTTGCAATCCATAGATTATGACATGTTTTGATCATGAAGGGCATTTTATAATTTTGATTATTAATGTAGCTAATTCTAATATCATCCTGATTAATTTCTGTGGTTCCACAAAGAAGAGTCCTGAAATATTTCATAGGCTTTCTCTAAGCTTTTTAATTTGAATTATGACTGATGATTTCAGGAGAGTTTAATGTTGTTAAGGACGTCCAGTTGAATAGAAACGCCCCTTTTAAAAACAATCTTATTTACAACGTTGGAATGCATTCAAAGCATATATTCTAGAACTTGATAGATATTTGGTGTTAGGCTGAAAAAGAGAGAGAATAAAGACATGTTCTGGTGACTCTGTCTGGAAGTTTAAAACCAACCTCACCAATTTTAGATGGTGTTTGAATACTTCATTACAAAGAGAGATAATTCTGTGGACTATATTAAGAAGAAATCCTTTTTTAAGTAATAGAAACCCCATTAAACTGTTTGGGACTCTTGTAAGGCATATGTGATCATGTTTGCTACAGCTAAGAAGAAACTATAAATTTTAGTTTTATACATTTGGACAAGGTGGTTAAATATCTGTTGCTTGAATTTTGTTGATGAATTTTATAAAGCATTTGTGTCAGCTAAGGTAAAGTTGGGGCGATTATATTATGAATAAGTGCTTTTTTTTCAATGCACCAAAGAAAAATATTGTGAACCTGGTAAGAAAAATGGAAAGCTCCTAGCCTACTGGCTGAAGCAATAAAAACAAATGAACCTTATTTCTGGAATTCAGGCCAAAGACAGTCATTATATAGGGGTATAGTGTCTATTAGTAACCAGATTTTTTTTTAAGTTTTATTCTCAATTATATAAATCAGATTGTACTGCAACTGAACAATAAATTGTAAATTTGGGGGAAGAAAGTTCTCAAGTACATAAAATCAGTTTGACACAACCATTGCTGTAACAAGAAATTAACAGAACGATAAAACCAGGGAAAGCCATGAACAAAATAGATTTCCCTTTGATTGGGGTAGAACTCTTATAGATTTATTGGCACTTCTGCTATCAGAGGTCTTCATTGAGTCATTTAATCTTGCTAACATTCCTTTTTCATTCTATGAGGCTTGTATTACAAGACCAAAACCAGAGTTATAGACCAATATTGTTGCTTAATGTGAATGCTAAGATATTACCTGCGACTCTGGTTACCAAATTTAGTGGTATCTATAGTTTGTCCAACTCAGTTGAAACAGACAGATTTCTGATAATGCTCATGTAGTGATTGCTATTTTGGAAATAGCCGCAAATCACTTAGATCAACCAGAGGGAGCACCTGTATGATTTTGGTGACCTCAGAAGCTTAGCAGATTAACCATAGTTAGTACTTGGATGGGAAACTATCAGGAAACACCACGGCTTAGGTTAGATGAGAAGCTGCAGAAAGCATTTGAAAAGCAATTTTTTTTAAAAAATGGGAGGGGTAAAATTGCGTAGTCTAGATCAGTGTTTTTCAAACTTGGCAACTTTAAGATGTGTGGACTTCAACTCCCAGAATTCTCCATTGCTGACTGGGGAATTCTGGGAGTGGAAGTCCACACATGTTAAAGTTGCTGAATTTGAAAAACACTGGTCTAGATCACAGTCTTGTATTAAGATTTTTGTGTTTTTCTTTTTTCCCCCATTCCTTTTTTAAAACTGAAGTTACAGGAGCAATGTCCAAGAAGCCTTTAAACGTCCCTGTGGAAAATGGGCAAGCAGACAAGACGGAGGTGGAGAATGGACATCCCAACCTGACACCTCCCACTCTTAGCACCTCCAGTGTGGAGGAGATGGTTCAGCAGATGAAAGAGCTCATTACGGAGAACAATGAGCTTAAAGGTGAACATTAAAAATTGAACATTGCCTGCAATTCCTTCTCCGCCCCAGATGTTCCACAGAGTATACCGGCCTGGAGTGACCTTCCTTGTATGCTCAAAGTCAGACAGTTTACAATCTTGCTTAGTCAGCGCCATGCTATTGAGGGTGCTAGAGATGGCAGCTCTGAGTCTCTCCACCCTGTAGTAAGAGTTTCTAACATACACTAGGTTTAAGATGCCCTGGACTTACATGATTCAGGTTCTTCTAATCCAGTGTTTTTCAACCTTGGGAACTTTGAGATGAGTGGACTTCAATTCCCATGCTGGCTGAGGAATTCTGGAAGTTGAAGTCCAATCATCTTAAAGTTGCCAAGGTTGAGTAACACTGCTCTAGTCCTTGGCGTATGGGCAATTGATTCAAATCCATTTAATTCAGAAACTAGGCAATAGAATGGGTGTGTCCATGTTGGCTGTGTCCAAGTTGTCAGCAGTCAGGCTTGACTGGAGAGAAAATTGTTTCTTAGCAAATAAAACAAAGCAAAATATGTGGACAGAATAAAACTTCCTTTGTTATCCATGGTTTTGCATATTTCTGAGTATTAATTCCAGTCTAGATTTTAGTATATACATACAATTTTTTGCATATCTGCATTTTTGAAGCGATTTTTGTTACTTTACTCATGCACAAAATAAAGGATGGACTTGTGTGTAAACAAAGTTTTTTTCCCCTTAAGTTAGACCACCTGTACAACAAACCTGTATATTTGTCCCTCCTCCTCAGTTGGTTGTGCCAGATCTCCTTGAGTCATCTGATCTTGAGGTTCCTCCTGGCTCTTGGTCTTGTTTTTGTCTTTGGAGGAACTTGCTCAGTTGATGGTGGAGGGAGTAGTTCTTCATCCCACTGGTTTCCCTGCTCTGCCCACCATTTTTACAATCTTGATGGAGGATCCTGTCAGTCATGTCACTAGATGCAATTTCTGCTCACCACTCCTCCTTTCCTATATCAGACACATTTTCTTTCTACATCAGTTGATATATGAGAGTCCAGCTTCAAAGATGTTAATCCCCATTTGATTCCTCTTGGGAAATTTAGTTGATGAACCATGCAAAATGTAAGAAATGACTTCTGGCCAAGTTTGGGTTACAGACCCATGCTGATCCAGTCTTGCACTGAACACACTTTATTTATTTCCTTTTCTGACAATGTCAACAATGTTTGCAGATGGCAACCTTGGTAGATTGTCAGTGCCCTCCCCAAAGTATTTTCTCGAACCTGCATTCAGGTTTTAGGGAATGGGTCATTCTGACACCTAATTTGGTATTCCTTTGGGTCAACCAGAAACCATGAGGCAGCGGAACCAAGCAATGAAAGATCGCTTTGAGGAGCTTTCTGCTTGGAAAGAGAAGCTGAAAGAAGAGCGGGAGTTTTATGAATCGAAATTCAAGGAAGCCAGGCAGTGCTTGGCAACCAAGTGTCTTGAGAATGAAGGCCTCCAAAATAAACTCCGAACCCTGGAAGAGAAGGAAGAAGGGATCGCAAATGTAAGTAAAAAAGAATTTTGATTTCTCTGGGGCTGAGAAGGAATAGGATGACCCCCAAAACTGATACAACTAGAAAGGCTGTTTGTTGTATTGCCTGATGAAAGAATAGGAATTACAGATTACAAGAATCCATTTGTCGTCATAGCATCCAAAGCATACTTAGTAAGGAGTCAACCTAGTTAAATTTAGTTGGACTTATTTGTACATAGTTAGGTATGTAGGCTCACATTGCCAATGTACAATAATATGTTCAGATGCTGCTCTTTATTGGGACAGATCCCGTTGGTACAATAATTATTTTTTAGAAAATGTCCCCCTAGATACAGTGTTTGTTCCTTGTCATCAAGCCTTGTTGATGGTGAGACATAGCTTCTCCTCTTCAGGTACTTAGCAAAAGTAAATTGATCAGTGTGCAAGCAGAACCAGGATGAAGCAACCAAATCCTACTCTTGCATGTTGCTCTTCCTTAAGCATCCACCTTTATCAGTAACCTCCAGGACAGTGCAAAGATCTATAGAGAGAGAATAGTCACGCGTGCAGCTGCAGGCAGGCAAGTGTCCATGATAGATCCTGATAATCTAATATTCCCATTGCATGGAGTCCTCCATGCTATAGGCTCTACTGCAAAGGCTTCCTTCCAACAAACATTCAGGTTGTGATCAAGTGCAAAGTCAAGAGCTGGGCTACACAGCATGACCTTTAGCTTTACTTTAACTAATACTGCATTGGGCTTACGAAAGTTGAATGTTCTGCTGTTTTCCTTGCTGTTCTGTAGCATCTTGGCTGCTCTTGAAGTTGACTCACCCATGGATTACTTCTCTTAGGAATGCACTGTTTCTAGGAAGGAGATGACCCAAGAACTAGAGCAACTGAAGGCCCAGGTGGCAAAGCTGCAGGCTGAAAAGGCAGATCTGGTTGCCATCATTTCAGAGCTGCAGCTGAAGCTCAGCGCTGCTGCAACCGAAGACTCGTTTGTTGAGATCAGAATGCATGTAAGCTACATCTGCCTCTTTGCAAAGAAAAATAAATCCTACCCCTTGGGTATTTCCTTGATATTACATACTTAAGTTGAAGGCATATGATGCTTCCAGCGAAAGCATTTTTTAAAATGGTGGTAATGGTGTCATCTTACAATAAAGCTGAGAGAGAATTGTAAAGTACGGTAAGGTCATTTAGTCCAGCATCCTGCTAGTGCAGGATCCAGGCATCTCCAGCCTCTGTTTGAAGACCTCTGAGTGAAGGAGGACTCACTGTTTCATGTAGCAGCCTGTTCCACTGGCTGACAGCTCATATAGTCAGGAAGTTCTTCTGATGTCTAGCCTGAACCTCCATCCTTGTAATTTTAACTTATTGGTTCTGCTTCTGCCCTCAGCGGCAATAGAAAATAAATCTACTCTCTCTTCTGTGCACAATCCTTCAGATACTTGAAGATTCCTAACATTTTGCCCTTTGTTTGTCTCTTCTGTCAGCTAATCATACCCAGATCTTTTAACCGTTCCTCAAAAGGTGGATTTTCCACCATCTTGAGAGCCCTCATCTGAACATGCTCCAGTTCCTCACCGCCCTTTTTGAAAAGCAGTGCCCTGAACTGGGCACAATTCTCCAGTGGTGTCTGACCAGGACAGAGTAGAGTGGAATAAATCCTTCCCAAGATCTGGATTCTGCTTTCCTCTTAAAGCACGCCAATATAGCATTTGCCTGTTTAACAGGTGCATCACATTGCTGGGTCATGGTTATCAAGGACACCCAGATCTTTTTCGTGTGTTTTATCAAGCAAGGTCTCCCCCACAATTTTTCTTCCTCCAATGCAGAACTTCACATGTTCTCCTCTTTGTTGCAGGCCACTTTTCAATATTTTTTCAATATTCTTTCTCTTCTCTAAATTATCAACCACCACTCGCAGGTTTGCATCATCTGCAAAACGTGGTAAGCATTCCCCTACTTCCTCATCCAAGATATTGATAAAAGTGTTGAATAGCACAGAATCAAGGCCAGAGCCTTGTGGCACTCAACTCAGTCCTTCCCTCCAAGCTGAACCCTTAACAGGCATCATTCAGCCAGTTGCGAGTCCCTCTAGCACAGTGTTTCTCAACCTTGGCAACTTAAAGATGTGTGGACTACAACTCCCAGAATTCCCCAGCCAGCCATGCTGGCTGGGGAATTCTGGATGTGGAAGTCCACACATCTTTAAGTTGCTAAGGTTGGGAAACAATGCCCTAACAGTAGTCTCATGTAGCCCATAATTTACCATTTTCTTAAGAAAGTTTCATAAGAGATTTTATCAGTGGCTTTGCAGAAATCCAGGCATTCTGTAAGGAAAAGACAGGCCAAGGCAGAACCTAAATTTACTTTTTTTAAAATGATCATTTAAATGTTTTAACGAAGAGCAGGGGGTGGTGTTATGTTATGGAGCAGTGCACCAGGCTGCAACCTGATCTCTTTTTGACAAGAAGGTTATTCTTGGAAAATAAAAGTTGGGGGACAATGATAGGTGGTTATAATCCAGTACTTGGTTTGGAAGCATGGCCAGCAGGCTGTGGGGGTAGGGGGCATCCTGTCAAGCTAGGAAGCATGGCTGCAAATTGCCTCAGATGTTTGCAGCCATTTTGTGAAAGTGCTCACAACATGCTCTCCAAATTGCAGATCTAACCACTCGCCCATGGTCCCCACTGATTATTGTCAGTCTCAAGGACCTCCAACCTTCTGTTTTCCTTTTTCATTCCTTTTCTTTTGGGTAACTTTGTTCCCCTTCTACCTTGTACTGCAAGGTGGAGAGAAAATTCTTTAGAATTTGGAATATTGATAGATTGCCCTTGATATCACAGCATTGTGCAGCAGTGTGAAAAAACAAGGAGTTAAAAGTCAACACCCTGAAATCAACTGTAAAATAGCTAGTTAAAAAAAATCAAAGTAATGATACCCAAATACAAAAAAAGATAACAACAGTGCTCGCCATAAGCAGCATAATTGGTGGATGTATAAATGCAATTTATTTTGTGGAAGAGATTGTTCAGATCTCTCCATTTTAGATGTGAGCTGTCTACCTCTGGGTCTGTTTTAATTTTTTGGGCACATGGCATCTTGAAAAGTCTTCTCTTTGCATCCTCACATGCAATGGCTATAGCTGAAAGGAAGACCATGCAAACATTTTGTAACTTCTCCTGAGAACATTACAATTTAGAAAAAAGTGGTGCTTGTTCAGTGTGGTTGTAATTTTTGAAAAACGTTTGTTGTTTTATAGGCAGGACCAATAAATGACATAGAAGCAGGAGCTTCTAGACGTGGGTGTTTGTCAAGTGGACAAAGGATGACACATGCGTCACGACTTTGTCACACAAATAGTGCAACTTACGTATTTGTGTCCAGTGTCACATCACTGGAAAGTGATGTTGTGACATACATGTCATCATTTTGATATTATTGTGGCTTGTTACAGACGCTGATCTCTCAAGGGGTTAAGAGAGAAGAATTTTCCTGAGCATCCCATATCTATGCTGATGGGGTCCTAATTGTCTTCACTTTTGTAATGGATTTGTATGTGAGTGGGGTCAAGGAAGAAGGAAGGAAGACGTTGAAATTGTAAATCCTAAACTGCTGGATTTGGACAGTATTCATTCACTGTTCTTTTGACCAACTCAGTTTACTTATTAGGAGATGAAAAACCAGTAGATTGATGTGACAAAGATGCTTGTTATTTTCTGCAGGAAGGAGAAGCAGAGGGGGCTTTAAAAGAACATCAGGATGTTGATGTCAAAAAAATAGATGGAAATACAGCTATGTATGTGTAAGTAGACTTCCTGGACAATTTTCAGTATCTCCTTTTGTTCTGAACTGCTCTTTCAGGTCAATAGATTGCTGCTAGGAAAGCTGCTGAAAATGAGAATACTCTAGATATATTGCAGAATATTGCTGCTGAAACTCTAAAAGCTGTAGAACTTTTTCACTTCGAAAGCAATGCAGATTGGAGTGATGATGAAAATGTGGCAAAATTTCAGGGCTTACCTTTCATCAGAGGTAGAAAGAACTGAGAACTTTTGGAGAAAAGATATGGAGATAATCTTCAATGGCACTAGCTGAGTAGGAAATGGATCCTTCCCAATCCTTCAAATACTGTGTTTTTCTCAAGAATGACCTTCCAAATTGACATGTTAAGGCAATAGAACTGCTGAGCTAACAAACTGATTGACTCAGTGGAAGGTTTCTTTTTGATTTTGGTTGTATTGATTAATGTTCCCTGTGCTGCATATCGTGAGTCTGGTAGCCCCTTTTCCAACTAGCAAGTTTTATTAAATGGTATAAGTTTTCATGAGATGCAGTTTAAGAAAATCTGTTGATCAGGAAAGAAGCTAACACAGTCCTCCTGATTTTTTGCTACCATACACTAACGCAGCTCTTCTCCTACAGTGTTTCTAGAGATAGATAGATAGATAGATAGATAGATAGATAGATAGATAGATAGATAGATAGATAGATAGATAGATAGATAATGTTATTGATATGTTTTGCATTTTATTGTTAGCCCGACTTACAGAGGAAAGATGTGCCTCCGTTTGTGATTGGAGCTGCCTATAAGCCTAGTAATTAATTAATTAATAGCTCTGATTTTGAAAACAGATTAGAAAAAATAAGGTTTTTGGAAACAACAGTTCCAGAATGTTTCTGGGTCCCCCCCCCCCCCCCCCAAGAATCTTTGGTTACTGAATTAAATTGATTGGTGGAAACTTCAGGACAGAGATAAAGAAACTTCAGGACAGAGATAAAGAAAGAATGCTACACACAACACAGATTTGATTTATTTTTTTCATGTCCCGGGAGCAGCAGTTGCAAATTACTTCCATATGGCTCCAAGAAAATTGTAGAGATATGTCTGTGAAGGAACTGAGCTCAGTTTGAAGGAGTCTTTACTTCTTTTATTAGGTGGCTGTACAGATCTGGTGTGGTATACTGGGACTAGATTCTAGCCCTTCCTTAGGCATGGAAGCCAGATGGGCGACCTTCAGCCAGTCACTCCCTCTCAGCCCTATGTCCCATCTGACGCTGCAGCAGGGCAGCTGAAGAACCAGACCCCTGTGGCTTCATGTATTCATGCTTTGTTGTGTGAACTAGTATGGTGCAAATGAGCAGATCCTGCTGTCAAATGGAACAAACATAAAAAGAAGAGACAATAAGGTGTGGCAGTGATCTTTAGACCAGTGTTTTTCAACTTTGGCAACTTTAAGATGTGTGGACTTCAACTCTCAGAATCCCCCAGCCAGCATGCTGGCTGGGGAATTCTGGGAGCTGAAGTCCACACACCTTAAACCTGCCAAGAT
The DNA here is from genome assembly GCF_059951505.1 of Python bivittatus. Lineage (NCBI taxonomy): Eukaryota > Metazoa > Chordata > Lepidosauria > Squamata > Pythonidae > Python > Python bivittatus. Next base: position 3,445,663 of record NW_028277037.1, on the reverse strand, counting down.
TGAAAAACATTGCTTTGGAGAGATGAAGCCAGCAGCCGTATCTAACAATATGGAGTACTCCTGTTTAAGCTATTCCCATTCATTTCTCTCTTTTATCTACTTCTCCGTTCTCTTCCTTCCTCATAGTCAGCATTCCATGGCCACTGACCACTTAGTCCCTGCTGATTGAGATAAAACTCCATTTGGTTTTTCTCCCTAGTTTTTTGTCCTTCTGTAAACTCTGAGATTTTCCAAAGCCTATAGATACTTTCCTCTTTTGTGTAGATGGGTCTTTTCCAGCACAAGCAGTGGTTCTTCCTGCTGAATCTTATAAGACGTGTTGACTTTAAAAAGAGTTGGCTGCATTCAAGATGAAAAGATGGGCCAATACCTGTGACCTAGGCTAGCCAATTGGAATCTCAGGGTTGAATTTGGTTGAATATTAGCATTGACATCAACTATTCCAAAGTTCACAATAAATCACTTTTTTAAATGATAGGAATCTTGAGCATAATTTATGATTCAGGAGAAAAATATAACCAAAGGTCATGCACCAGTCTTCACCTTTTCTGTCCAAATTTTCTTGTTTCTGTGCTGCTGTAGCCTAAAGACTAACTATAATATGACATAGGGTTAAGAATCTGGTTCCCACCTAGTTCTTTCCAACAAGGTATCCTGGCATTATCGATTACATTTATACCTTGTATTTCTTCAAAGAAACTTAAGTTTTACTTAGTTCTCTTTTCACACACATACCCCACTCATTGTAGAGAGTAAAGAAGATGTCCTTGACCGAAATAAGAGATAAGTGAGATTGAAGTGGCAAGGGGAAAAAATCTATCTTAAGTCCAAAGGAAGCAAAAAATAGGTGGAAGAGGCTCAGACAGACACCTCCCTAATTCACACGAATATAAGGGGAGTAGGTACAGCATAATCAGACTTGCAAGATTCTGTTATTATAGCCAATCTCAATTAAAGTAGTCTTAACCTTCCTGTGGAGTTGATTTCCTGGTCTGGTCTACTCAACAGGTTGAAATCCTAATTCAGCCATGAAGCTTAAGGTCTCAAGGTCTAGGTCAAGGTCTTCCTTGACCAAGAATAGGACAATGTTCATGATTTCACCCCACTGTGTCTTTTCTATCTTATTAAAGCCGGAACAAATCTGTGGATGAAGCAAAGAAATACTTGGAAAAAGAAGAGCTAACCGTCAGCCAGCTTCTTCTTTCTCTCAGGACCGAAACTCAGAAGAGGGAAGCACTGGAAAATAAGCTGCAGGAACTTAAGGACAAGTGCCAACAGTGTGTATTCTTCTGTTTGTATCAGTGTTAAACATCTCCTTTTCCAGCCAGCCTCCACCTTTGCCTCTGTGTGTGTCTCAGCAGTTATCTCCATCTCCATATTCTTGCACCAAACGGCACCCTCCAGCCAATCATCACCAAAAAGATGAAGATCTCTTGAGCTTCGTCTCACCCTTTTCATTTTTGTGACAACAGAAGTAGGGAGAGCAACCGAGCTATTGTGGGGAAAGATGGGAAGAAGGCAATGCAAACAAGTGTCTTAACCTTGGAGGAAGTAGGTGGAATTCCACCAATGATCAACCATCCCACAGGGCATCTCCATAGGAAATGCTGTGAATGGTTGTGGGAGCCTTTCCCCTGGAACAGAAGCCAAGCTATTTAGCTTGTAGAGTTAATCATTTTCAGTGGCTGGAAGGGTCTCAGCATCATGGGTATACAAAGGGTGGTATGGATCTCAGACCAGCCCAGTTTTTGCACAGGGATAAAGTCTTTGTAGAAAAAGTGATAGGGCCTAGCAAAGTGCTCAGATCGCATGGAGTATTGACTCCTGAGCACTCAAAAAACTTCAAGTATGTTCTCAGTAATATGACTGTAATACAAGCCATTTATGACATGGCTCCCAGCCACTTAAACTGCATCTTGAGTTAAACAGCTCATACTTCATATCTTCCAAAAACAAAAAAATGTGAGCTACAAGGACTTTGGTAGCATAAGCTTTTCTAGATCAGTGTTTCTCAACTTTGTCAACTTTAGGATGTGTAGACTTCTTCAACTCCCAGAATTTCCCAGCCAGCATGCTGGCTGGGGAATTCTGGGAGTTAAAGTCTACACATCTTAAAGTTGACATGGTTGAGAAACACTGTTCTAAATCATTGTTTCACCGGGATCCTTGCTTTTCACAGGCTGTTGAGTCTGAAAAAGAAAACAGATGAGAAAGGCATTCAGACAGAACAAGAAGCCAACAAGAAAAAAGAGAGAACAGAAAGTGTAAGTACTACTCATTTACTCATGCCTTACACCAAGCCCAGTAGGGCTTTTGTCATTCATCCCTCTGAAACCCGGAAAGTACCTTACTTAAGTAGACTTCCCGTCATCTCTTGCACCCAACGGCACATCTATATAAAGTCTTCCGCATTGTGCATCTCAGAATGGTTCATTATGACACGTTGATGGTTCATGCTGGGTGTCCTTAGTGAGGCTTAGTAGGCAGCAGCTGGCTCAACTACAGATGGCACTCCCGTGAATCACCACCACCAGCTGAGATGGCCAGGTTCTGCCAGCGTGGGTGCCAGACAAGGGAGGCAAGGGGAGATGGCGTGGATACCTTGCAGGTTATAAATTTTGTCATGATTTTTGCTAGGGGGGCTCACTCAACCAACAAGTAGGCTGCCTTCCAAGTTTCCGTGGGCAGCTGAGCTGCAAAATAATAAACCTAGAGAGATCCTACCTTTTCTCCAGAATTGCACAATGGGGAGGGAAGGGGAGTTTAAAATGTGATGAGCCACATGTATGTATTTATTTATAAAAAATATTGGTAGGGCACTTGTTAGAACTGAATATCCTACAGTGACAAAACAGAACCAAAAAACCCACAGATAACAAGGAATTATGAAAACCATTCAAGTACATAATACTTAGGTTAAGAACTAATACCTTGTCATCAACTGACTGCAATAGATTTAGGTTTTAAGAGGAAACACATGGGAATGCAGGTTCTGAGGATAGGCCCTTAGGGAAATTCAAAGTCAAATCCTGGTGAGTAGTAGCATATCTAGAGGACTTTTTGAAGCTCCAGAGGTCTTGTGTTTTATCAACCTAACAGTCCCTCTGTAGAGCTTAACAAGCCATAGTACCAAACATAGTAAACCTGCCATCATGGGGCAGGTGAACAAATAAAGAATAAAGTTATATCCCTTTTTCACACGCCTAAGCAATTTTCTTATGTTGATCACTAATTCCAGTTGCTGTGGAAAATATTAAAATTGGAAATAGGGAGGTCAGTCAAAACAGAATCACTGACTTTAGAAGGAAGCCATGTAGTTTGCCTCCTTTCAGTACTGGGAACCATCTGTGGTTTGGATGTCCCAAGGGTCTCAGTTATGTTCTGAGACCTGGAATTGACTTTTGATCTCTCCTCTGACCTGTTCCTTGGGGATCTCTAGAAGTATGGTGATGAAAGTAGAAGGAACAGAAACACTGTTTATTGGTTTGTTTGACAAGCCTTCTGATTTTCCATATGTACTGGAAGATTTTACCACTAAGCTCTCGGCTCCTCTCTGTGACACTCGCAGGGAATCATCCCATATGTACTTGCCTCTAGACCTAGTCACCTCTCTGGAGAAGTAGCAAGGAGACTGTTCCTTCTGAGGCTGTGCCTGTGGAGAGCATTGGGGTGAGACCTTTTGTCATTGTCATCCAATTGCACAGGTACAAAATTAAGGCCTGTGAGTAGAATGTTTCTAAGGTGTAACAGAGCCAAGTGTGGATCTCTTCCATCTTCTGGTGCCGTCAACATATCCTTGACTGTTTGGACTATGGTTGGCTGTAGACATGCTGGACTGGAGTGTAAGAGGATGAAACCCATGCATTGGCAAACTCCAGCTTGAAGTCTAGCTTGAAAATGGAACATGATCTCATACAGGCTTTGCTGGAATGCCATAATGGACAAAAATAGCATTCAGCTGGCTGTACCAGTGACAACCCTTGCAACACTGCAGTTGCAAAACTACAGGATACTTTGAGTTATAATCTGTGACAAGTGAAATTACCTTGGTTCTTGAAATGCCTGCTGCAGCCTTTAACCATGGCAGGTGCAAAATCTGTGTGGTAATATAGGCTCGGCCTGCTTTCAACTGATACAGTAAACTTTGCTGAATGTGAACATTTGTGTTGGACCGATACATGAGTATGATTGTCTTGGTTTTATACCTCTGGATTCTTTGATGTGACAAGAGTATGAGCTGCAGGATTTCATTTTTAGTGTCCTGAGAAATGATAGTTTTGGGAACTGATGTCAGCAAGGCATTCAAGGAAGGGCTAAAATGGCTGTCATTCAGCTTTAGCTGTTTCTGTCTGAGTGACCAGCCATGTAAGCATTGGATATTACAGTTCTGAAGAGCCAAGTCACCCTCAGTACAGTTGTATAATTGCCGAAACAGTTGTCTAGTGGCACAGCTTCTTCCAGGCTTTAAGGGTCCGGGCCATTTTTCAGGCTGTGGAAAACATGGACACAAGAAACCTGTGCTTGCCTTTGGTATAAACAGTGTTGATGCCATATTTTTGTAACAATAAGAGCATTCTTTGCAGTTGTATAAACATTCACCCGGGGGCTTTGAGGCAATTGCCTCTAAGCCAGTGTTGTCCAGACTTGGCCACTTTAAGATGAGTGGACTTCAACTCCCAGAATTCCCCAGCCAGCCATGCTGGCTGGGGAATTCTGGGAGTTGAAGTCCACTCATCTTAAAGTGGCCAAGTTTGGACAACACTGCTCTAAGCAGTCAACACTGCCAACGCGTCAACTGCATCTCAGGAGAACATCAGTGAGGCATCACAGGAACGAAGAGTTCTTTTTCAGTTTAAGCATAGTTTTACTCGGCCTGAGTCAGGACTCTTGAGGCATAAACAGTTGGCCATGGACTTCTAAATTGTGTCTAGCTTGAAAGTAAACTATTAAATCCCTACTTTAATTGAAACTGAGTTCAGAGGGATATTAGGGAGAGTTGCACCGTTCTTAAGGGCTGGGAGAGAATTCTGAAGAGTTGCTACCAGCCAGAACATCAGGGGACCTCCCATATGTGTTGGACCGGCAGTCCCCCACGACAAGAATGGTTAGTTGCAAGGGACTGTCTTTAATGCAAATAGTGTTGAGTTTCCTATTCTTACAGTCAATAGTAATGATATTGGTCTGGCTTGGCACAAGTTCCCAGCACTCAGAATGCGACTATGCCTATCACAAATTTCCTACCGACTCTTGTCCTCACTTTCAATTTCCTACCCCTGCTGCAGAACAGGAGTGACAATAATTCAAAGAGAAGTAGTTCATTTTGGAAGAATGAACTTGTTTAAAGCAATTCTAAATATTTTTAGACATATCATATCCTTTCCATGCACAACTTAAAACTAGTATTTAGAATTTACACTTAGTTTCAAGTAACCACATTCTTTGCTGTTTCCTACTTAAACAGAACACTCTCCCTCAAGTTACAGACAGAATCAGCCAGGTACATACACTGATTTTGTAGAAGCAGCTTGTCTGTTATTCTTGTAGTGTGCCTGAAGTGCACAAACAGGGCTTTTTATTCTGAGACTACCTGTTTGACCTCTATGTGCTATTAGTAACATCTTCTGTGACTTGTCATGTTTTCAGAAAGATACAATTGGTTTTCAGTTGTTGAATTCATTCTTTTAGGTGAGAAATGAAGTGGAAACGCTAAATCTGCAAGTATCTAACCTCTTCAGAGAGCTTCAGGAGACCCATGCCAAGTTAAAAGAAGCAGAAGAAATTAAGAAAAAGCTGCATGAAAAGTAAGCATCGAATAACAGAGTGAACATTTAGTGAATGTCAAGTCCCCTTTGTATCAAGTTCAACTCCTGGAGATAACATGGAAACATCCAGGTGGTATATTTTGACAACATGGAAGTTGCTTGCCATTTCTTGCTTCTGAGATTGTTCCTAACTTCCCATGCTGGCCTACAGATCCAAATACTGATCTTAAAAAATTAATCAGGGTTGCTGATTAGTACTTGGATGGGAGACAAGGAAATCCTATGACTTAGGCTGGGAATTTGAAACCAGGCCAGAAGAAGACAGTGGCAGATCACTTCCATATTGTTGCCTAGAAAACTACACGGACGTGACCAGGTGGTCACAAGGATTGAAGCTTGACTTGAAAGAGACGTTACCTTTGACAAATGTTCGTTCTGGGGATTTAGAACTTCTCAGATTTTGAGTCAAAGCTTTCCTAAAGGAGTCTAGCTAGTAGCTAGAGAAGTCAACTCAGTTTTCCTAATCTGCTTCTCTCTATTACTCACCGTATTGTCTCACAGGCAGCTGTCTCAGAAATGAGTTTGTGAATGTGCTAATATTTATTTAGGTATTCAGCAAACATCCACCCCTCACAATCAAAGATAAGAATAAAATAAAAAACATAAAACAGTACCAAAATGACATCAAGGATAAATTTAAAGCCCTTCAAAACAATTCTGTTTTTAATGTTTTATCTCAATGGGTGTTCCATTAAATATTGCCTATGCGTGCATGCAAAGTGTCTTTCTCCTTCTACCTAGTCTGATTGTTCTATAGAATTCCATGTCTACAGGGCATTTTCTCCTGAACTTCTTGTTCTGAAAATTAAGGAATACCGCCCCCCCACACACACACACACACATTTGGCAATCCTCAGCCTGCCCAAACCCAACCACCTACGCCTTTCCTCCTTCCTCAGAAATATTCTGCACCAGATATGATAGTAAGATCAAAAAGAGTCTGGTAACACCTTTTCAGACTAGCAAATGTTATGAACAAGTGTTATTCCATGGCGTGAGCTTTTGTGAATTGGAGCTGTGGTTCACAGAAGCTGATGCCTTTTCATAGCATTTGTTAATTTGAAAAGGTGCTACCAGCTCCTTCAGAGGGTGGACCAGGTCTCTTCTCCTATGATGTCTCCATTCCCCAGGTGTCAGGTTCTTGAAAAGGAGCACCCTGCAAGTGTTGGAGACTTGGATGAGAAGCAACAATTGTTGTACAGTGTTAAGAAGCTGGAACTCCAAGTGGAGAGCATGCAGTCCGAAATCAAGCTGGAACAAGCTAAAACCAATGATGAGAAGTGAGTATAGCCTTGGAAACAGTGGGGAACTGGATCTCTGGGTGTAATGGAGGCAACAAACACTTTCTTTCTCGCCTTATCCCTTGTGTGTGCTGCCAAGCAGGGTTTCCAGATGGGAAGCTGGCCAGAGCTGTGCTACAGTTTTGGGTTTAGCAGGCTGAGTTTTATAGTAAACATTGGTTAATTAGGTGACTTCTTCATGCATTATTTCTTTGTAGCTATATTCTGAATAGATGTTTATCCTCTCCCCAAACACGCATGTGCAAACCCATCCTAAGTCTGGTGTGGTTTGTGGATATCAGTTCCTTTGTTCCTCTGAGATTTATGTTGATGTCTTGTGCAGGGGGAAAAGCGTGAGTGATGTGGCCTCTTGGGGCATAAGTTTCTGTCTCAGCTTTCTCTTCCTTGTCCTCCACTAGAGCCAAATATAGTAAACTGCAGGATGCATATAAAAAGCTTGTAGTGGAACTGACTGATGCCTTGCAAACCGTTGAAGAATTAAAAGGCAAAGAGGTGAGTTTTGCTCTAGAGAAGACCTGCAGGAGAACAATGTTGGCTTCCCTCTTACCATGTGTTCAGAGATTAGAAAATGCTACCGTGAAATCGCTGTGGAATTGACCCCACTGAGAACAGCAGGGAGGCCCATGGGTTGGGGAGGGGTGGGAAGCCATCTTGCCCAGCCATTCCTTAAACCTACACTGGATTTCTCTCTTTTTAGTACATACATTTTCTTCCTCTTCCTGTTCCTCCTCCTCTATACATTTTCTTCTCATTCTTCTTGAAACGTGTTTTTGTGCTTTGCGTGTCCAGAATTTTCATCTTGGGTTCTATCTTGTGCAGGGACGTTTATGGAGGGGGTCACAGAAGTCAAGGTGGAGGGCACAATTGAAGCCCTGCCCTTTTTTGCATGGGCAGTTGCGGGTGATAACCATAAAAAAAGGGTAGGGCTTTGAGCACATCATTACAGCCACCATCTTGACTTTTTGGACACTCCTGCCCTCCACCCCACAAGCCAAGATGCCTCTAATGGTTTGTGTGCATGCTGGATTTTACAGCAGTTAAGATTTTAAATGTCAGTTGGCAGTAATGGGCTTTACATAAGTATATGGCTGAGGGAGATCATTCTGTGAGGCAGCAAACACTCAATGAATACAGACTGATTGTTGATCATAATAAAGAATCAGTGTGTCGGGTAGATAGACATCTACCTACCTATTTAATTAATGAATTAACTTTCACTGGCTAAAGCTAACCTCAAGCTGAACTTGGGCTCCTGAAGTTTTCAGGAACACATCCAGGTGTTTTTCCATGGAAGTGGGTTCTCCCCAGGATGTTTTTCAACTTCCCAGTCTAGGTTAGATTTCCTGGTGGTCTCCCATCCAAGCATTAACCAGGTCCAACCCCACTTACCCTTTTTTTCAAGATTGGCTTGGTGACTGGGCTCCTGGAATCCAACAGATGTAACTGGCTGCATTTTGATTTTCCTGATTAGGTCAAAAGGGTAGACCAGGCCACACTGGAAGAATTAATTCACAAACTGGACCTAGCAGAAAAGGCACTGGCTGCCAAACAGTTCCAGATAGACAAAATGAAGCAAACTATTGTGAAGCAAGAGGAAGAGCTTGAGACTGTAGCTGTCCTCCGAGCTCAGGTATGATTTAACAGGGTTTAACTTCTTGGTCTAGTCTATAGCTTGAGGTTTCCTGTTGGTCTCCCATCCAAATCCTGACTGCATCTGACCCTACTTAGCTTCTCAGTCCAGTTGGGTCCTGTCACCTGCAACGGTGAGGGAGATCTCAACTCCTGATGACTTTATGGATCTGCCCACCTAGTTTTCTTGGCAGCGTTATGGAAGTGGTTTGCCCTTGCTTTGTTCTGGGAAGTTTTTCAATTTCCCAGCCAGGGCTAGATTACCTGGTGGTGTCCCATCCAGTCCTCACCAGGCCTGGCCCTGTTTAGTTTCCAAGCCCAAACCAGGTCAGTCAGATGTTGTCAACCTGCTGAGATGAATAAGGGGTGAAGGTGAGACTTCAGAATAAAAATGTTGGGACTTTTTAAAGTGGAGTGATGTCACCATTTTCCTGAGCAGATGGAGGTCTACTGCTCTGATTTCCATGCTGAAAGAGCAGCGCGGGAGAAGATCCATGAGGAAAAGGAGCAATTAGCCACGCAGTTGGCGTACTTCTTGGCCGAAAAGCAAGAGCGTGAAGATCTTGGCAGGTGAGAAATCGATGCAGGACTTTTTTCCATGCAGGATCTAGCCGAGAAAGAGAAACTCATACGGCTGTTAAAGAAAACCCCTCTCCATCAAGGGTCATGTCACCTTGTTCAGTTAATTCAACCGTGGTAAGTGCTCAACGTGGGGCTGCCCTTGAAGAGTATTTGGAAGCTTCAGCAAGTCCAGAACGTAGTGCGGCATGGGCAGTTTGGGGCGCACCACAGCGTGTCCGTGTAATACCACTGCTTTGTAAGTGCATTGGCTCCCAGTAAGCTTCTGGGCTCAATTCAAAGTGCTGGTTGCCTCCTATAAAGTCCTTCATGGCACAGGGCTGGGTTACTTGCATGACTGCCTATCTTCAAGTGCTCCCGTCTGTTCCAGCAGAGCAGGTATGTTCCAGGTCCCTTCTGTGACGCAGTGTCATCTAACAGGATCCAGGCCACAGTATTCAGTGAACTTGGTTTGTTCATGCCTCTTGGGGGTTCTGAGTCAGGTTTTAGCAGCAGGACTTTGTATTGCTTTTGTTGTTATTTTATCTATTGTGTCACTGTTCTTGTTTTAAATTGTCGTTAGTCACCCAGCGTCATACCCTGAGATCAACAACCAAAGAAGTCTTTTAAATAAATAAAAAATAAATTCTACTTGTGGACATTGGGAGCCAGCCCTTAAAATGCACTCTCCTTCCTCAGGTGCTCCTTGGCGGAAATGCAAACCCGTCATGGGACCAGACTGCCATCAGATCAAGGTAATTAACCCAGCTTTACACGAGAAGGTAGGACAAAATTTAGAAACTTACTAGAATATAGCCTTTGGTTTAGACAACAAACTCAGACTTGGTTGATGAGAACCTTCTGTTTTGCAAGCAGAAGCTGTTTTGATGACACTGAGTAAGTTGTGTTTGGTTGGAGAAGGCCACCTTGACACCTCAGACAAAAAAAATCACTCATGTAGTTAGGTGGATAATTGCATATTATTATTACAATATTTCCTGTGGCTGTGCTTCCAATTCAGTCTCCAAAAGGCACTCTGGAGCATGGAAGTGCAAATGTAACATCAGCCTACAACACCCTTAAGGCAGCTACATCTTTTCCTAGGAGAAACAGCACTGCTTTAAGGTGTGGCAGACAGATGTGACAAGCCTGTAGTTGCCATGGCTGTGGTGCTGGCTAGTCATGCACTTCTGTGCAGACTCTGGAAGTCAGTGTTGGGAGGAGGGAGAGTAACCTGGAAAATTCTCTGTTCTAACTCATGCTTTGCTTTCTTGAGAATGTGCTGCAAGTAGGAGGTAGTTTAGCTTCTCATAGGACATCATTCTCCTAGGAGAAGGAGCAGCAGATACAGAATTGATTAAAAAAGTGAAAGATGACATATTTCTTAAAAACAGCCCAGATGACATATTAAGAGGATGAAAGAATTCTGTGGAGAAGAAACTGAGTAGTGGAATATCTAGCTAGCAGTTAATGGTGCTGACATGGATTAGAAAGTTCCTATAACTGTTGAAGATGGATGGACTGCTGGTCTGTTGGTTTTGGTCCAAGTAACGTTGGTTGGTAAAGGTAAAATGGTTTACACCAATATGGATTTAGAGGACAGTGGATGAGACAGAAAGAAGACTCACCAAAGTGCAGTCTGGGAGAAGAACATTCTTCTAGGAGGCCAGAAGATAGCTGGAAGAACAGAAGATCAAACTTTTACCTATCTGAAGATCACCAGCCAACCCATGGTCCGCTCTGCAGGCTGTGAGGGACAGCAAATTGCAATTTAAATTCATAAGCCCTTTCTTTAAATCTAGGTAGGAAATAGGAGTGGTCCTAGGAATTAGTGGCATAGAGAGATGTTTAGATACTTGGATCATGTAATCATGTGCTAAGATATGCTTATTTAGAGTACTTTTGAGAGCAAGAGCTGGACTAGAAGGGAGGGAAAGATTTGCTACTCTATGTTTCATGAGAAAAGGGAGGCAATTGCCCACAGTGCTGATAAGGCTGGACCCAAACTGCTGCTTTCTGTCTCTATAAATTGTATAACAAGGGGAAAAAAACCTTGAACCTTGTTTCAGTTGGATCCTAAACCTATATAAATGTCTGCATTGATATGTACAGTCCTGCACCCTCTGAAGCACATCTTGAAGACTGAATTTAAAATGCTGCGCAGCCTTAGTATTTAGGAAGGAAAGTGAAGATTAATCTCCATGAGATCTGCTTGATCCTTCTCTTCTAGCACAGAATGAGAGTGTAACGTAAAGGTATCTGCATATTTCAGGTACCCTGCATAATCAACTAGGTTAACTGTCTTATAGCAAGTGGCTTTGTTCCCTGAGGTACTTATTATTTCTCTTGAATCAGTTTACAACTTTAGAACGTGAGGGATGTCAACGTTCATGGAGATAATTCCAAAGACTCTTCCTTTCTTTGTCTAAACTTGTGTTCCTCAGCCATGGCTACTTTCAGAGGTGTGGACATTAAAACACCCAGAATCCTTAGGAATTATGAGGCTGCCTGGGGAATTTTTGATAGTTGAAGTCCACCCATCTGGAATTTACCAGATGGATCCTACCAATAAGATGATTTTTATTTTTCCTGGCATAAAGGTAAGTTTGACTTCCTAGGTAGCCTTGTATTCAAAACAATCTGGCATGAATGTGAGAATGGCTCTTTCTGTTGATGTCATAACAGAAGTGAGGAGAGCAAAGAAATCAAAATCAAAGGTGGAAAAGAAAGATATGGGTGAGTGGATTGTTAGTGCAAGAATCTCCAGTCTTGGGCTGGCAAGCACGTGTGGAATTTTGCATGTAGGCTATGGATACCCCTACAAAATGGCTGCCATTATGGGGTTTTGCCAGTCACAAAGCATCCATTTATCAGAAGACAAAATGGTGAGGTTCAAGGGTGTCTGGAGAGTGTGGTCAAAAATGTCAAGATGGCAGCCATGATGGTGCAATTGAAGCACTGTCCAAGATTGAAGAGCATTGTGGCTACCATCCTGACTTTTTTGACCACACCCTGCAGACACTCCTGGTGATGTTTCTCCTATCATAGGCATCCACGGTGATGGAAAAACAACAAAATGTGTGTTATGACATCACAGAAAAATAAAACATGCATCATGACATCGTGACAAAAACCCTGGCTTGTCACGTATCCTTCTGTTGGTCATAAGTACATAATTGGCAGGGTTTGTGTTGTGATGGCATGATACACATTTTTCACTCAGTGCCTCATTCCCCCTCCAGATACCTGTGCTACGTGCTACCTGTTCTAACCATTCAGGATATTCTTTACCATTTCAGTTTATATATAACATCTTTTCTGAGCAGGTGGGCGCACAGTTCAAAAGAAAATAGTTAGCTACAGATTCCTATCTTGTTCATTTTCTAAAAATGCAGGGCCCAGAAGAAATTAAGATCATGCCTGATGCTTTTCTTTGCAACATACTACTCTCTCTTTTTAATGCAAGGACTCTAAAAACAATACAAACCTGAGCAAAATGTTTCTGAATGTAGCATTCAGTGCCTGGAACGGAGCAAATGGATTATCTCCTTGCAGCTTAAATGCTCCTGCCTTCAAGTAGCATGTTTCATCAGACCTGTTCACCAGCATCAACAAAACTATGCAAGAAATCCTCACATTCATTTCAGATCTTTGCAAGGCCGTGCTCACTGAAGTAGTGGCAGCTGAAGGCAGGTATAGCCTGCAGCACCAAGTACTTATAGAGCAATAACAAGAGACAGTCCACCCTCTAAGATTAGCAGTCTGGAAGGGGATGATAGAACAGGAAAAAAACAATAAAGGAAAAGAGGGTCACTTGCATGCCGGTTCGGACATTATACATAAGTGGATTAACATCACTGACAAAGTGGTGCCCATCATGTGATCTGCAGTGCCAGTGAACATAAGGCTTTCGATGATTAGACCCCATCTTACTTGCACAACAAAAGGATTTGGGATATTTTATATAATCCAAGATTATGCAGGTATGCAAACTTGCTCATGAAGTATTTAAGCAACATGTGGAAACTCCCTAGGTGGCTGGAGAGAGCATCTTCCAAATGATTGCAAACTCTATTGTTCACCTGAAATATGCTATTAGCTGGAAATGAAATACTTTGGTTCTGTCTGGATCTAAAACCCTGAACTGTAAATATTCTTAATTTTGAAGGCCTGTTTGACTAAATCAGCTACCTTAGTTTACAGCTATTTGCATTTGTTTACAATTTGTTCTATATGTGATGTATATATCTTTTAAAGTATAGTTCTCAAATATATATATATTTATATATATTTAAATAAATAAAATCTGTATCTGCAGGAGCAGAAGATCAGAATCGCCAGCAGCAGCCAAGGGATATGCCTGTACATTCTTGCCCAAAGTGTGGAATAATTCTTCCGGACATAGATACACTTCAGATTCATGTTATGGACTGTATCATCTAAACAGTGTTCTCAGAAATGCTCAAAAACAAGATCTGCACTTTCTAAGAAAATGTGTCCATTTGCACCTTCATTAGAAAGCATTTGGAATGTGAATAGCTTTTTTCCTAATGATTCCATAGGAATGTTAAGGGCTTAGTTATGCATTCAAAATTTACCTTACAAAGACTGTAACATATATTCATACGATCAGTTTCTAACTAGCTGAAGCTAAGTATGTCAACAGCGTCATTCCTAGGAGCCAAGATACTTTAAGAAGATGAGCGGGTTATTTTGGGTGGCCATTCAAGTAGGAACATTTGCACACTTCGAAGTTTTAACAGGCAGCTTCAAAGCTGAGTATTTATATGCATCACATATCTTAAAGGTGTGCAGAACATTTTGAGGTTGAACCCTTTCAATACCTGTTTCAGTCAGAATGATTCATTTAAAAGTTGGGCAACGTCCACTAAAGTCAGATTATTCTGGTGAAATGAGAACAGGACTTTGAAGGATCTGACCCTGTCACCCTCAAAAAGTTTTGTGTAGCTCTCCATGTAGTATAGATGGATGAAAGATTGGGGTACCTTTAATCAGGAAGAAATACATCAAGGCCATTGACAAACAGGTAAATAAATGTGTGTTTGTTGCAAATTGAGAAAACGTCCATGCTTGCACGCATGAAACTCTCTCCCCAAACTCTTGAAAGCTGTGCCTCTGTTCTTGCTGATCGTGGTAGATCTGTAAGTGAAAAAGACAATGAGTCAAAGTATCAAAGAGAGCAATAATTAGTGCTGATTTTTATTTGTGCTTTTGATTCATTTAATTCCTGTTTAAATGGTGATTATTTAAACATGAATCGAGAGAATTAAATAGTGATTTATTTAATTGTTTAAATAGTGCAGGAGTCACTAGTGGCATAATTTAATACATATCTTAAATGTGTATTTTAAAGCTTAATCTGTATCTCTTATTTTTCCAAGAGTACCTTACTGATGTAAAGTTTACAACAAAGCCAGGCAACCATTTTAAAAAAAAATGCATGAGGGTCACAGTTCCTCACCTTAGTTTTTACAGTGAATTAGTGGCCTGGCTTTACCCAAATGAGGATTAAATTAATTAACTGCCCAATAATACTTTGTTGGCATGTTTTGTTCCTTATTTTTGAGAGATTTCTTTTTAAAGAATCATCTGGATGTTATACTTGAAAAAAAGGCTTAATGGCGCGAGAGGTAAATGAATTGTATTAATGAAAGAAGAAAATAAAGCCATGTTCCAAAATATTTTGTTTTTGTTTTAAGCTTACTGCAGATCCTAGAGCAGTGTTTCTCAACCTTGGCAACTTGAAGATAGGTGGACTTCAACTCCCAGAATTCTCCAGCCAGTGTACACACTGGCTGGGGAATTCTGGGAGTTGAAGTCTGCCTATCTTCAAGTTGCCAAGGTTGAGAAACACTGTCCTAGAGGATCTGAATAACTTTCTAAAACAGTGCTTTCCTCTTTGCAGTTCCAATGTGGCAGCTTGTCTTTGGGTGCAAGTGGGCAAGCTCTTTTATGCATTTAGGAATTCCTTAGTCCTGCATGGATCCAAACTCTTGCAGAAAAAAACAACGAACAGGAGAAAAATAGGAAGCCCCCACTCTGCCAGAGAATTTGCAGGAAAGATGGGTTTATTTGTCAGATTTCCAACTACTTTCTCTCCGGAAGTGCAAGGCAGCATACAAACACTCCTCCTTTTTTCTCTCCAACAACAACCCTGTGAAGTAGGTTGGGCTGAGAGCAGGGAACTGCCCCAAATATATCCAGTGAGCCTCCATTGTTTGGATCCAGGTTCTGTGGATCCTAGTTTTAGCACCTTCATTGCTACACCACCTTTTGGTTCTTAATTGCAAACTAATATATAGCTTTGATATCTTAATTCTGTCTGCTGCTCTCATTCTGAGATGTGCAGTTAATTGCTGTGTCAGCCACAACCTGTCTCCTTATACAGTACAGACCTCGCTGCCTGTTACAGCAACAGAACAATTTTCCTTTTAATTCTAAGAATCGGGGTTTTTTGCACAAAAATACACACACACACACCAAGAATAAATGCATTTTAAGTCTTTATGGAGAAGCAAGGCAAGATGTACCAGCTGCATTCGCACAACAGGCTTAACGTGGATCTTGCATTAACCCGCCCCTTGGGTGAACTGAACCGTAAATCTAATGGGTGGTTTTGCACAGCGCACTAAGCCACCCGGGGAAAACAATCGGGTTAACAGAAGCACGCGTGGATGCAGTTTCCAAGTCTTCACGTGACCGAGTTAAGCCTCCGCACTGCTAGCTCCACTTGGGAACCGCGAGGCTGATGGAACCCGTGCAAGCCGCTTTAAAATTCCCATATTCTGCCTCACTTCTAGCAAGCTGTACATCCGCCTCGCGGGTACTACTCTAATTTCGTTTTGGCTCTACGGGGCCGCAGAGCGAGCCAATCACAGCTCCCCGCGCATGCGCTGCTCGTGAGTGTGGACGTAGCGTCGGGCGTTCTCTCTACCCCGCCAATGTGGTTCCATAGAGATACGAACGAAGACGCCTCTGCTGTAGTGCAGACGGAACTGCGTGCAGACGCTCCGGGGGCGGGTCGGAATTGAAAGTTTTGGCGGGGTTTCAGCGCCGCTGCTTCTTTGGCGGAAGGAAAAGTTTGCAATTAAGGTAAGAAAGGTTCAGATTCTCCGAGCAAGAAGGGGCGGGCGAGGAAGGGGTTGCAAAGAATACCTTGTGCAAAGAAAGGTCGGAGAAGTCCGTGGGGGTCGGATGGGGGTGCGCAGTTCAGGGAAGGGGGGAAATCAAGGATTGCATCGATTTCCAGCCATCAGCAAACGCCGTGCGGCTGGCCCGGGGTGAATCGGCGAATTGGATTGGGATTTTAGCATGCGCCTCTTGCCTCTACCCTAAACAAACTGGGAAGAAAATAAAACCCAGTTGAGTTTTACTCCCAGGAGTGGGACTAAACGCCAGGATTGTGCAAGAAAGAAGGAAAAAAGTAAATGAAATTTTAAAATCCCGTTATTGGGATTTATTTTCAAGCAAGCCTGGAGCTTTGGGGCCATAGGGTGGATCAATATGGAGCAAGGGTGTTGTTTTGGCTTAGTATAATGTTTGTCAACGTTGGCAACTTTAAGATGGGTGGACTTCAACTCCCAGAATTCCCCAGCCAGCACAGCTGGCTGGGGAATTCTGGGAGTTGAAGTCCACCCATCTTAAAGTTGCCAACGTTGACAGACACTGGCTTAGTAGGTTGTATGAACCCAACCAGTTGGGTTTGATTAAAGGAACCACATGAGAACAACATGGGAGCTTCTTTGAGGAGGTGCTTCCTGGTGCAACGGAGAGATGCATTGAGCCCCATTGAGAATTCACCCCTTCCACGCTCTCTCTCGCTCTAATGTGTTGATTAGACCTACTCAGGATTATCCTGATAGCTCCAACATTCCCCAGTTTAGGAAGTGCTGCCACATTTGTTGAAGATGTACTTTAGTACTACCCACACCCCATCTTGTGTGGTTGCTTTGTTCACTGTGAGACCTTCAGCTGGTGAAATCCTGGTGGTGAAATCTCCAGCTTGACCCCACGTTGCAGAGGAGTTTCAGAAAAGTTTGTTGCCCAGGGTTGTGGAACCAGGAATTCCGCATTTTCCTTGTGAGATTGTATCTCTTCTCATTCTCTCTGGATTTAGCTATACATCAGGAAGGCCCATCCTGTCAATTGCATGGGGTCTCTGCCCCCATTTTTGCCTGGCATGAAGGCCTCCAAGATTGCCTAGTCAAAAAACTGAGTGGCAATTTTCAGTGCCGTGAGTTATGTATTGATTGCACTTTAAAATAAAGGTTCAGCCACACTTAACTCCCAGCTATTTTGACTTAAACTCTCCTCCAGCACCCTCCCTCTTCAAAACACTAAAACAGAGTTTTCTGCATGGTTTCACAGCAGCTTTAAATTTATTTTTATGCTCCTCATTCCTCAGCCTTTTACTTTTGTGACAATCCACAAAAGGTTATTATATTTGTTTTTGTTATTGATTTTAAGTTCTTAGAAAACAAGAATTCTTCCAAGTCTTTCCTGGTGTTGCTGAAAGAATGGACGGTGAGTATTGAATTGTTGCGGTTTTGAAATTTATTATATCCCATTCAAGTGACTGTTCAGGATTCTGCAGGATCAGGGGTACAGCTATTCATTGTGCTTGAAATTACTTACAATTTATGGATTTACAACAGTACATGATTTAGCTGTATACACTTTAAGAGCTCAAACAGCATATTCAAATTCTTGACTGGAAATTATACAGGATTAAATGAAGGTGGCAGCAGTAAGAATTAAGATAACTGAGAATAACAATAAATGTTCCAACAATTCAAAAACAAACGAACAGAACAAAATTTAGAAGTAGGAAATAATTTCCTTTGGGAACAGAAATTAGAACTGAGCATTGCAATGTTAAATGGAATTTGTAGTGCAGCTCCTCCACTTAGGGAGAACGTATGAACTATTTCTGTATTTACATTGGCTTTCTTAAAGCAACAGGGGAGCAAAGGTAAACCTAAAACAGTGTTTCTCAACCTCGGCCACTTTAAGATGTGTGGACTTCAACTCCCAGAATTCCCCAGCCAGCATGGCTGGCTGGAGAATTCTGGGAATTGAAGTCCACACATCTTACAGTGGCCAAGGTTGAGAGACACCGACCTAGAGGAAGGAACTTAAAGCATTTTTTAATCCCTTCATCTCTAAGAGTAGTTGAAATCTTTTTCTTAGTACCGTAGTCCAATCGAGAGCCTCTAGGTTTTTCATTAAAACGAATCCATGATTAGTCTTCTCATCTTGTTGGTTTATTGTAGCCAATGACCAATCAATGTGACAGACAAAATGACAGAGATAAACAATGCAACATACAAAATTTACAATGCAATAATACTACTATTAAACTAGTGGGTATGAGAACTATTTAAAATATATCACCTGGCCGAAGCCTAAAATCAAATCAAATTGTTAATATCATCATAAAATAAAATGAAATGCCTTTTATCACTGGGAGCATGTGTAAGCCTAGTTATGTCACAAAAATTGATACATTTACCATTTGTTGTTAGCAAAAATTGAAAGTCTAGAGCAGGGGTTTTCAAACACTGCAGAACTTGCTCATTAAAAAAAAAAAAAAATCCAGGACCTCTGATCAAGAGAGGTGAGGCTTCTGAATATCAGCTGCCATTCTGTCAACTTTTCTGCCATATCTTAGAAAAATTGCTGTAGATGCTCCTGAGAAGCAGATGGCTGAGTGCACCTGGGTTGGGTTGGTTGGGTTGGATTGGGTTTTCCTATCCCCCTCTTAGTCCTTTTCAGAGAGGTTTTTATTTCCCTTAGTCCCTTGCAGACAGTTTGTTAAGGGGGGAAACGGAATGTAGTCAACTATTTTTTTCTGCCTTGACGCTGCTTCTCAAGAGTATCCACATTTTTTTCCTCTTAGTTACACTGAACCCCGTCTAGAGACTTAGGGTCCTATGGAATCCAGTTTTTAAAAGCTCAGGGTAGAGGGTCTGAGAGATTTGATAAGTGTCCCAGTGTGCCAGATGCCAACTGAAAGTGGCATTTCATAGCTGTGGAACAAAGTTTAGCTACTGAGTGAGTAATGTTAGTTGAGAAGTTTAACAGAAGAAATGAAGGGCATACCTCACCTTCAGGAGAGGAGAAATTGGGGTTACCCATAAATCTCTATAAAAGATGCAATATAATAAGACATGGTCTATATCCTCAATCGTAAATGCTGTAAACAAAATTGTAAATACTTTGTTAACAAAGTGTTTGGTTTCCATGGCCCTGCATTTTTTTGGTATCCCAGTTTTTTTAAAAAAAATATTTGCTGTATTTGTAAACCACTTCATATTATAACAGTTTGATGAGTCGACCAAATCTTTCTTAGCTGATTTATATTTTCTGAGTTTCTGATTAACCTTTTTCCTGGAAACAGGCACATTTTACTCCATGTAGGTACCTTGGCAGTGGGAGAATCACCTTCAGTTTGCAGAATAAAAGGGAGAAGCAGTCAGAAGGAAGAAGTCTCAGCTTCTACCTCACGGAGAATGGCCTTCTAGAAAATGCATGGTTCCCATGGTTGGAGGCACCTCCTTTATCGGTGGACTCCAGACATTTTTCTAGAATCCTTATTCTCAGGGATGCAGATCCCTTATCCCCCTTCCTTGCAAGCAATCAACTTCTGCAGATAGAAGGCAAATAGGGTTTCTCTTCTCTTTCCATCCCTGTCCATGTATTACTACTTCTTGCTTCCTTTGTGTCTAGGAGTGTGTACATGTGTATTTGTGTGTTGTTGAACTTCAGGATCTTATGCAGTAATGGAGACCCCCCCCCAAAAAAGCCCACACAGAGTGTTACCCTCTTAGGTTTAATGATTGTGATTGCTTAAGCTACACCTACTCACATATTCATACTCACCAAGCACCTTTACAATACCGGCTAGGTAATGTGAGGGCTGTTGGAGAAGGCAAAGGGCTTGATAGATGGTTGCACGCATGAGTGGAGTCTTCTGAAAAGTCCCTGGCCAGCCCTTCTTTTTATGCCAGCAATCCTCCACCTCAGCTGTCGTTTCTTTCACGCGCTGTAGCTGGGTGAAGGAAGACTTGCTGCTTAGCAGTCAGTATCGTTTTATCATTTCTCCTTGGCTGTTCTTCAGTTTGGTCTGGTTTCAGCTTGTTCCTGTGCACGTATGCCATTCTCTCTGGGAGGATTCTCAGTCACTTTCTCTCCTCTACTTCCCTCAGTCTGGGATCATTCTCACAATGTTGGAGTGACTTGTGTATGTGTATATGAGAGAAAAGATCATTGATGTAAGCAGAGCTTGTTGTCTTTGCTCTCGAAAGGTCTCCTGAGCTTAGATGTCTGTTTTCCTGAGCCCACATGTCTACTATGCAAACCCAGAAAATGATGCTGCTCTTTTAAGGCCCTGCCAGTAGGGTCTCTGGGCTGCTTCTGAAGCGCCATTGCCACTTGGGTGCAAGCATTGTGCTTCTCTCATGTTTTCCATAAAGACTCCTTTAAGTTAAACTCAACTCCTAGTGACTGTGGAGACACATCCAGGTAGCTTTCTTAACAACAACGCTGACATGATTTCCCCTTGACTTCTTAATTTAGTTATTCAGTTATATATTTATTTATTTATTCCCAGCCCTGTCCTTATTGGAGTGTAGCTTTTGGCCAAGTATATAGATGCATGCATAGCAATTGAATCACACATATGGACATATTTATTAGGTGGGGGGGAGGTTACTGCTCCAGGACAGCTTCAAATTGAGTTGGCATGGATCACCTGATATTTAAAGAGATAATTGGTATTGCTTCTGTACAGGAGGGGAAAACAGAAAACTTTCTGTTTTGTCTCAGGGATGTAATTATATACTGAAGTATATTTTGCTTGGTTTTAATAGTTGGGAGTGGAAGTGTTTGTAAGGCTGCTTCATTGGATCATTGCTAACTTAGCTGTTGCCCATTTTCTTCCAGAGGATGATCATTTAGACCTGTTAGCTTCTCTCTTAGTAGAGAATGAAGCAGAAGATTCTGCAGGGAATGAAAGAGCAGCTGAAGATCAAGATGAGTATGATTTACTCTTTGAGGCAGAAGATGATGAGTCCTACACTGAGGAGGTGGAAGCAGAAGAGGCAGGGTCCGCTTGTAACCAGGAAAATGTGGTAGAGTTGTTTGGTGATGTGGCTGACCTGTCGGAGGACGAGGAGAAAAAGGAAAATGTTCAGAAGGTGTCCCATCCTGTAGCTCTTGATCAAGGGAAAGAACATTCCAATGAAGATCTTCAAGGTCTCTTGAAACTTTCTTATATTTTTTTATGATTAAAAGTTATCTTACCAAAACAGAGTTTTTTGTCACAAAAATTTTTAATAATTGAAAGAAATGGAGCCCCGTTATCAGCAACATATAAGTGGCACCTTAAATTTCAGTTGATTCAGTTTGGCTTTTTCTGATTTTAGCCTACACAGAAAGAGGTGGAATATATGATATGCTGTGTAGGCTAGGTAGTATAGTCTGGAGTTCAGAAGATGCTTCTGAGAATGCTGTTACCTGTTGCTTAGAACTACTCTGGTCTCAAAAGGCTTATAGTAAACCTTTTGATTTGAAGTCACGTGATGGAATATGGCAATAACTACGTTTCTCAGAAGTTAGATTAGGGATGGACAGCCTCCATAATCTCTGGGGTCCTAAAATCTTGCCACAGACATTCAAAAGTAGAATGGTGCTTTGGGGCAGTGTGATCTTTTTGAGTATGTTTACAAGACTTACTATCCCAATTTTGTCTGAAGGCCTTCCCACCACAGCCTCAACAAACTCAGCAGACAGCAGCTTTCTACCTCATTGCCTCTGGTAACATCACCACCTACCCTCAAAGCTCTTAAAAATTGCTCATAACTTAGCTCTGTGGTTTGATATGTAGTTTATGCAGAATGTATGTGTCATGTCCAAATTATTCTTCCTAGCCCCCCAAAATGCTGTTCCATTGGTATTTTCAACATTTTTACCCTGTTCAGACAAGCAAAGGCTCTTTTTAGAATCTAGATCAATGTTTCTCAACCTTGGCAACTTTAAGATATGTGGACTTCAACTCCCAGAATTCCCCAGCCAGTATGGCTGGCGGGGGAATTCTGGGAATTGAAGTCCACATGTCTTAAAATGGCTAAGGTTGAGAAACACTGATCTATAGGGTAAACAAAGTAGTGTGCAATTAATAGAATTGGAAAAATAGCTCTTCTAGAGTGTTAGAAACCTGAAAATCAAGCACAGAATTTTATAAATTTTAATTATATTTGTTTGCTTTAAAAAAAGTGTCACATTTACTTAACCTTATGTTTCCAATAACATTTGTCTTCCTTATTCTCATAGAGGAGTTGAGAAAATTGCAAGAGCAGATGAAAAAATTACAGGAACAGTTACGTATGACAGTGATAGGAAAGCCAGCTGATTCTGATCCTTGCAAGAAAACATCGGGTAACTGTGTTTTTCCTTATTGACAACTCTGCTTTCAAACATACAATCTACTATTTCATCCTGTGGACATTCTTGGTAACCCTGAGCAACTTGCTAAGATTATATGGACACCAGCATTCGTTAGAGTATTTTAAATGTTAGCAATATTTTGCCATCTTTTATAAATTTGAAATTCAGTACATCTGTTGTGGAGGAATTGTGATGATTAGGATCAGAATGGGGGACAAGTAGTGTCCCCCCCAGAAGAGAAGTCATGTCTACACTAGCCAGACTTGGCACACTCAATGTTCTTGCTTTAAAACTAGCATAAAAGAAGTTATATTGTATATGAGAGGGAAGGATGGCTTGAGTACCTCATTGATTCATCAACCACTCAAATTAATTTGTTTTGAGTGATGGTGCATTTCCAAGATGGGATAATTACATTTAAAATTTGCATATTCCAAATCTTCTGTTTCTTGTCCTCACCAGGGACATGATCTTGTTTAGGGTTAAAGCAAAGCAAGGGGAAAATGTTGAGCTCCAAATGTGAAACTCAGTTGCACTTAAAGCAAGAATGGTGAAGATATGCTAAGTGTAAATATTGTTTTGTAGAAATGAGAAGAGCAACAAAACCAGGGTATTCTTCCTCTTGATACCAAACATTAGCTTTTTTTTCTTCTCCAACCTAGTTCATTCAATTTCTCTTCCTCTTGGAAGATAATTTTTTGTTTGTAGGGTTGTACAAATGCAAATTGCAACAAAATCCAATATGTGTTTTGCAGTGTGGGGAACTTTTCAGCATAGCAGTCGTTAGTCGTGCTAATTCCTTATATTATTATCCAGTAACCCATTATGGTTGCAATTTCTAAAAAAAAAAAGCATGCTTATTAATCCTGAGTTCCGTATTTCTTCCATTTAAACTACTGTAGAGTCTTTTTTTTTCCTTCCTTTTTTTAATGAACTAAATACAAAAACGAAAGAAAAAGAATACCCAAAATTATAACAGAAGAAAAAGAAAGAAAACTAAAAAAAAAGAAACAAAACAATACATTCACAGACAGGCAGGCCTGTGTAAAGTCGTACATTAAACATTTTGGTAAATTGAAGCCATAATTCATTACAGTCATCCAAAGCTAATCTATACTGATCAATTCTGCAGACCACTAAATAGTTGGAGCCATATTTTTGTCTTTTCAGTGCCAAAAATACATCTTTTGGTTGTACGTGAGGTACAGAAAATCCATTTTCTTTGTCCAGTTGCCAATTCCTATGTGATCGGCTTCCAAAGAATATAAACATCTGAAAAATTAAATCTCAAATTTGAATGAACGCACCTAATAACTTCTTTCCCAAATGGAAAAATGTATTTAAATAAAGCTTTAATTTTACTGCACCTCCGACAACATATGCCATCTCGCCCTTGAGTGAGATGGGCAGTGACTGAATTTGAAATATAAAATAAATAAATAAATAAATTTACTCAGGCCTTTTCTATATAAATGTACCGAGGCTGTTTCTGAGATATTTCTTTTTGAAAACATGAGTCTTTAATATATTCTTTGATTTCTTGATCAGGTAAATCAACTGCTGCTGTTATTAAGGAAAGGACTCTTTCAAAAGTTCAAGAATGTCCATCTTTTTCTGCCCAGCTGAACTGTCCAGTTTTACCGTTGTCCAAAAGTCATTGCCCGAAGCCCAAACCTACCATTGCAGGTATATCCCTTCCCCTTGATTTCTGATGTAGTATAAAGTTTTGTAAAATCTGTTTCTTTCATATCTTTGAAAATGGGAGGACATGTTTCTTAAGGCAATGGCTTCACAGCTTGGGAGTTTTGCAGGGATAAAGTAAAATGCAAATAGGACTTGTGCAGATTTGCATAATTCTGCATCTGGAACTTAAGAGTGTTTTGTGCACAGTCATAAAGACAAATTGCACTCCTGTCAGCTTGCTCTCTCTTGCTGAAAGGAGAAGGTAAATCAATGCAACTTGTTCATGCTGAGTTATTTATTCATCTTTGTTCTCTGGCTATCAGCTCCTTTTGTTATTTTTTAGAAAAATAACTGTTATTTTCGGGGGGGGGGGGAAATGTCCTACAGGTGTAATCGACAGTGGCTGATTTGCAGTTTTATTCCCCTGGGAAAAATTGGCCAATTAGTAAGCGGAGAAGTTCTGGTCTTGACAAAAAGCTTCCATTTCTAAGTCTTACATGTTGGTTTTTAAATTTTCACCCAGGATAATGATGTGTTCTTTGTCTTGTGCTCCTCAGAGAATAAGAGCCAGGCTTCAAAGCCAACATCAAATCTGCTCTCCCAACCACTTAAGTCTGTGACTGGAAACAGACCTGCTGTGAGTTCCGGTAAGAAAACTCAAGTGCCCAAAAGTTCTGAGGTCAAAAGTCAAGATGTCTTCATGGAAATTTACTCTGGACTGAGATTAAGGTTAGCAAGCTATCTGGAATAATTTAATTAGCGTTTTTGATAATGGCTTGTGGATTACGAGCATAATTATATACATTCCTTGCTAAGAACAGTTGACAGCAATGATGTACATTGAGGGCATAATTTATTCTGGATGTGATAGCCATGAGAAGGATCCTGAAAACTTTGCTCAGAAACTAACTTCTAAGGTTTTTCAAAGCATCACATTTTCAGTCTTAAGGACTTGTCTGTGCTTTAAAAAAATTAGAAACAGGAGGTCTTAAGAAGTTGAATTCCATATGCAAGACTACAGGCTGAGTATTTTTGGTAGATGTTTGAAGTTCTCCGTTCTTCTTTACTTTCTTCTGTACCCTCTGGTTGTGTTCAGTGAAGGATGTTTAGGGGGCTCCACATCTGATGGATATGTCTGATTTCTTTGCAGAAAACCCCGTGTATCTTCGGCTGAGATGGAAAGAAAAATGACAGGGCGGAAGTTTATTAGACTTTCTCAAGTGCAAGAAAAACTAGTCTCAATAAATCTTGAGGAAGTCGATTGGGTAACATTTGGCGTTATAATAAAGAAGATCACTCCTCAGAGCTCCAACAATGTAAGTACTTTTATGATTGTTTGGATCTCTTGACATTTCTACTGAAGTGAAATGTTGACCATCTCCATTCCTTGTTGGCAAGATAAGCCATGAAAGGAATACATTCCTATAAATTTCTTACCTTCCATATTTTTCTTAGCCTGTAATGGTGGTGCTACAAAAGGCATCATAAATGGGATTGTTCTTTGAAGAGCCGTTTGGTCAGTAGAAAGAAAAATGCTTTTTGCTCTGGCCTCCTTTTGATCTTGCATTATCCTCAGACAAGTTACCAGAACTGGAAAGACATCAATCTTTACTCTTGCTTAAAGTGACTGGACAATTCTGTATTAGTCAGAAATAGATCCACTCTGTAACTGCCTTTAGTTAAATGCCTCTTTTATAATCTATAGACCTAATGGAATACAAGTGTTATATTCTGTTTTCTGAATAGAATAAAAGATTGGCAGCATTTTCTGGCCCAGAGGCCTTTAAAGAGTATCTTAGAGCTACATTCCCAAAAGTAGTGTGTCAGGCTAGGATAAGTACTAAATTAGATGTAATTATGATTTTGTTTAAATGCAATTAAATAGAGTTAATAGAGTACCTCAATTTTGTGTGTTTAATCATTGTCTCTTTCTATCCTATTCAAAATTCCACTTCATTAGCACAGTCCATTTCTAGAAAGTTGTGTTTCCTGAAACATTGGAGGGGTGAGGTCCCCCCAGCATGGGCTAGGCCAAGTATTCCAAGAAGGGTACCATCTGATCTGGCAAGTGTGCTTCTTGGAAGTGAATTGTGGTATTTCAAGATAACTATCTCCTGTAGGGTTGGATCAGTTTGTTCTGACAGGAGATAATAGAGCATTCTATAAACTTCCTTTGGGAAGAGACTCTGCTGTTTTGCACATCTGTATTTGGTCAGATACAAAGACTTACTGAGGCTTTTGGGTGGGACATGCAATCTTGTACTCTTCTGAAATAAATTACTATCAAATAAGGACTTCACAGTGCAAAAATGTTTAGAGTTCCTTTGCCTCTTGAAACTGCCCAGAAGTTACTACTTTTGATTTTGATATCTCTTCTAACTGTACAAAATGTAGTTTGTCTTATGAGGTTAATCTTGTTACCTTCAGAAAAGCTGGTGTAGTATATTATTGGAATGAATGAAAAGCTGATTTCTTGCCTCAGCCCTATGGCACCTAGGTTAGAGTTTCCTAGGGCTGTGACAACCATTGCTAGGGACACAGTGAAGTCATCTATGTGGCCAGGGCTAGATTTTTGGACTATCTTTTGGGGGATTCTAAAGAGTCAAAGAGATGCCTTTAAGTTAAGACACTAAATTTGTCCACTAAGTTGCCCCCACCACCACCAATAGAAACAGTACACTGCCAAAAAAGCATGGGTTTGTGCTGACAAAATTTGAGGGCAATCCAAGGGTGTTGTGGGACCTGCATTTGGCCTTTGAGTTTCCCTCTTCTACTCTAAGAAGTTTGGTGTAGGGGTTAAAGTTGCCAGATTAGAACCTAGGAGACTTGAGTTCTAGTCCTCCTTGGACATGGACAACTGGGCAACTTTGGGCAAGGCATGTCCACTCAGCCCTTGGAAGAAAATATTGGAAAGCAACTTCTGAAAATCTTGTTAGCTACAGAGACTTGTTCCTGTAGTCACCAGGAAGCAAGGTTGACTCAGGACCATAACAACAGTAACAAGGCCTCAGTGCGCTTTCCTCAGGATTTATATTACAGCCTCTCGCATAGTCTTCTATCCATATATAGGAGATGAAATGTCCAGGATTTAGCAATTAGCAAAAGAAAAAAATGGTACAACAGTATCAATAATTTAAATTTATATATGAGATTTTGAGATTTTTTTTTTTAAAGAGGGCACAAACAATTGTAGGAAGATGCTTTTTCTCACTCTCTGCCTCTCTTCCAGGGTAAAACTTTCAGCATTTGGCACCTGAATGACCTACGTGACTTCAGCAGATCTGTCTCACTATTCCTGTTTGGCCATGTTCACAAAGAACACTGGAAGACAGATCAAGGCATGGTTGTAGGTCTCCTTAATGCTAATCCAATGAAACCTAAAGAAGGATCAGAGGAGGTATGAATAAGGTTGGGACAGAGTGCCTCTAGATATTTATATAACAAACATCTCATAACCATCTGGTGTAACCTAAGTGTTGAATGGATTTTCCTGGTGGGGGGAAAAAAAGAAAAGAGAAATCTGTGTTAGCTTCTCCTACACTTTTGAGTGCTTCTTTGCCCAGGAACTGGCCCTAAAGTGAAATAGGTAGAAACTCTGTCTCCTGAGAGCTACTGAAGGTGCCTGGTGCCGAAGGCCAGAAGAAGGTTCTCTGAACAGTGTTGAGGACCAATTGGTGTATCTCCTAGAGAGGACCCAAACAAGGATATGCAAATCCTTCCACTCACAAACTGTTCTGTGCACAGAACAGATGGGCTTAGGTGATCCGAACTGAAGCGCGTGATTTGGATTGGATATTTTGAGCTGTCTGCAGAACAAAACAAAAGTGGTTTGTTCCAGATAAAGACTGAAACATGGTTGTTTTTGCACAAATGATTGTGGGAGAGGCTAAGAATAGGGGGGAAAGTCTCTTTAAGGAGCAACCAGCAGGTAGAGAGAAGGTGCTGGATGTGAAGTATTCTTGCCCCTTTAGATCCAAATACTTCACACCTTTCCAGCATGGCTCCTAAAGGTGGTTGGAAAAGGAAAGCACCAAAGATTGGTGGTTGGATCAGCACGTGCAGAGG
This sequence comes from Python bivittatus, assembly GCF_059951505.1. NCBI lineage: Eukaryota > Metazoa > Chordata > Lepidosauria > Squamata > Pythonidae > Python > Python bivittatus. The sequence continues at coordinate 3,417,138 of NW_028277037.1, read as the reverse complement.
CAGACGGCACACAAGCCTTGCCCTACTCTCCTTGTCTCATCCAAAACCTGAGACAACCAGGATGTTCCAGATTTTAGTACAACTGAACACCAATCTTTCCAGAATCATTTTAGTAGCACTAAATCTTCCTTGTTGGGCAGCAAACTTTTATCTTGCCTTTGTGAGGGAAGATCAAGCCTCATTTTCTGCAAGAAGCTAAGCCCCAATCTCTGTGTTCCTCCAAGCCAAGAAAATGCCATAAAAACTGCTGAGAAAACTTGATAAGGGCCCTTAATCTCTGCCATCAGTGAAAGTCAGTGATATTGGATAAATTCATTCAGCTTCCTGAAGGCTGAAAATTGCTGCCTTGTTTCTTCTTAGGTGGGTCTGTCTGTTGATCATCCTCAAAAGATCCTGATTTTGGGGGAAGCCATGGACTTGGGAACCTGTAAAGCGATGAAGAAGAATGGAGGGCCTTGTACTCAGATCGTTAATCAGGTATGTGTGTATCAGCCAGTTAAAAAGTGTGTTTGGGCCCCAAGTCTCAGTACGTTGTACGTACTGTAAGTCGCGGTTGGGGATAATGAAAACACTAGGAAGCAAATGGTCCACCCAGCAGATGGCCAAGAACATTTTTTTTGTATAATAATTTTTATTAAAAATTTTCTCAGCTATAAAAGTTAAAGTATTATCAAGTGAAATTAAAGAAAATGGGGAAAAAAGAACAAAGTAAAGTGGAAAAGTAAGAAAAGTATAAGAAAGAAAAAGCAGACAGAAACGAGAAAAGAAAAATATATAAAGAAGCAACTCCCAATCTCCTTTACAGCAGTTACAAGCAAACAAATCCTCACACCTCCCTCTTTAAAATCATATTTCCCTTCTTCCCATTATTCAACCCTTTCTAATCAGCAAATCCATAAATTGCCAGATCATTTTTTTTTCAGCAACAAGTCCGTAAAAAGTTTCCAGTCTTTAATAAAAGTACTTGTTGTCTTGCCCCTGATCAAACAGGTCAATCTGCCCATTTCTGCAAATTCCATCATCTTCACAGTCCATTCCTCCATTGTGGGTATTTCAGTGTTTTTCCACCTTTATGCATGTAATAACCTTGTTGCAGTCACCATGTACAAAACCAGTCTCTCATAGGTCTTTTCTAATTGGCCGTCCATAAATCCCAACAGAAAAAACTCTGGTTTCATTTGAATATTAATTCAAATTCTCTGTATTAGTGTATGTACTTGTATCCAGTATTTTTTTGCTTTTGCACAAGTCCACCATGCATGGTAAAATGATCCTTTGTGTTTTCCATATTTCCAACAATGATTAGAATTTATACATCTAAGGTGATTTCTCAGGTGTCATGTACCAACGGTATATCATTTTATAAAAATTCTCTCTTAAATTATAATGTAATGTGAATTTCAGTCCTTTTAATCACATTCTTTCCCATTGGCCCATCTGTATATTATAACCAAAATTCTTAGCCCATTTTATCATGCACTCTTTAACTTGTTCTGGCCAAGAACTTTTTTTAAAAGAAAAAGGAAAACTAGTTTTGAAAGAAGTATTAAGTGGGAGCGGCGCCTACTCAATTTTGGCTGATCTCAAAAAAAAGCTAAGTGGGGATGGGCCTGGTTTGTGTTTGGATGGGAGACCAGCACACTAGGATTTATTTATTTTTTTTAAATCTCAGAATGCAGTGGGAAACCACTTCTCTACTGTTGCCAGGAAAACTTCCTAGATAATGCCATTCTGGCCATTAGGAATCAAGCTTAAATTCCTCTTCAGTTTTTTAACCTAGAAAAGTATTTTTCAGGCATCCCAATGCCATGTTTGGGCTGATGGCATCTCTTTTCACCATTGCTTCTGGTTATCAGCCTTTTTCTCTTTGTTACACGCACAAGCACAAACACACATATAGGGATCTTCTAAATTCCCATACATTTGAAAGCATAACAAGCCACTCTGTATCTTGGCTGCAGTGTTACTGAGTTCCCTCTCAGCTGCAAATTCCATTTCCTCTGCCCGCTTTGAAACTAGCGTTCATCATCTCCTGGGATCCATGCTAGCTGCAAATGGAGTTTATCTTTTATTTATTTATTTTATTTATTTATATGTCATATTTATATAACCGCCCGTCTCACACAAAACGGCTCTGGCACGCCGTGCTGCTTTGATCAGGATGTCAGCTTCACGGTCCCAACCCCCCTTGTGTTTTCTGTTTCAGAGTGAATGTGAATATTGTCACTATCATATACAATCCCAGTATCGAAAGCTGAGTTCAAAGCGAGCAGACCTACAGTCCACTTTCTCCAACACCCGGGCGCCAAAGAGGACAGCAAGGAGGAACCTCAGCTTGAAAGAAAGGCTTTGTCAAGACAGCTTTTACTATGGAGGTGTTTCCTCTGCGGCTTATGCTGCTTCCGTGTAAGAAAATGTTTCCATATGCTTTCATGGGTAGCCTGTTCCCAGGGTTCCTGACATGGCTTGCTTATCCAGATCTTGGTTCAGTTAGATCCATTGAAAAGCACTTGGATGCTTCCACCTGTAGCATTCATTCATTCATTCATGCATTCATTCATTCATTCAAATTATGGTCATCAACCAAAATACTGAAGGAAAAATAAAAGGAAAAAAGGTGTTTTTTGTTGTTTAAAAGCCAACTAAAAGAAAAGGAAAAGACAGGAGGCAATTCAGTATTTCTATTGCTGGATCAGAATTTGGCTTCTGATCTTAAAGGCAGCAAAGCAGAATTTGACCACTGCCAGAAATGTAAGATTGTACTAATCATTCAATATGGATTCATGGACCCCTTTCACAGTCCTGCTGTAATCCGTCAGATTTCTCCCCATCCTTTCAGTGTGTGTTCTTCCAGATGTTTCACTTCAGGATGATGAAAGGTTCTTGAGGACCAGAAAGGTTGCACGTTGTTCTGTGAATTTGAATTGGCTTAATGAAAGCCTTGATGGCTGTGATCTGTACTGTGCAAAATATGGCGTGGTCAGTGCATTCTGTTAACCTGCGTAGCCACAATTGCTCTTTCCCCCACAGAATCAGAATTAACTGTAATGTTTTAAATATACGAGACTGAGTGTGGCTTTGATTTCAAGCCTTCAAGTTGTGTTTTTTGTATACCCCGTTCAGGGCTAGTGCTGCCGTGCCCAAAAAGAAAATCCAAACCACTCTGACCAGTTTGGTTGTGAAAGGAGTTGATGCAGTCCTACAGGAAACCAAAGAAAAACTGGGTAACTCTCTTCTGTCTTCTGAAGCATGCAAAGTTGAATAGTCCTCTACTTTCAGCCCTTTTCTTATATCAGCAGTGGGTGGACCTTGGTCATAAAGAGGTGTTTGGGACCTGGATGCAACTAATGGAGGTTAGAACCTGGCCCGTTTTTGTTTTCATTCAGGAAGGATCTCAGCTGGTAAACTTATTCCAGCCCAGGGAAGTTACTTGGGAATCCATAGATCCAAGAGTGGATCTTTGAAGCACCCCTTGAGCTGATCCTTTAACCATGGTGCTAACAGTATCCATGTTTACCCATAACTGTGACTTGCAGACCTATTTTAAACTGTGACTTAGGAAACAGCTAGGGCTAGCAATAAGCACAGCTCTTGCTGACATTGAAATAAGGTGAAAGAGCATTGACTGCTTTGTCAAGAGAAGGGTTCATGCAGAAAATGTTAGGTGTGTCATATCATGGCTGCAAAAACACATGTGGCTGTTAGATGGCAGCAGAGAGATACCAAAGTCTGTATCTGGTGGTCATCTGGAATATTGCTTCCCAAGTAAGGTATGCCCAAGATACCTGCATGAATCATGTCACTGTGCTTGGCTTCTATTGGTAATTCTCAGTGTCAGATACAACTTCTGTCATTCCTAACACGGAATGTGTCGCCTAAATATACTGGGACCTAAAAACAGGATACCAAGACTTGATGAATGCATCTAAGATCTTGGGAAAGCACAGGCATGGCGTCCATAAGGACCCCCCCCCCAACCAAAAAGAAGTAGTCATGCAAACTGAAAGTTCTGTTAAAGAAGATATTATTGGAACTTGTATTCTATTAATTAAAAAAATTAAAAATTAAATACCCAGATGTATGTTTGTGTGTATAGACACATACATTTATATATGCATGTTGGAAAAAAGGGTTATAAAGTTCAGGATTTTGAACTAATACTGTTCTACTGCTCTTGGCCAATGGATATATGTTTTTATCTTTTTGTTTGTTGATTGGCATTCTTGCATTGTTTATATTGATTGAATGAATATTGATGTTCTTCAGCACTTGGAGATGTTTTGCATAAGTCTATCCATTTTTATGCAATAGAATTCAAAAAGAGATATAAGGCTAGAGTTATAAGCTTAACTGAACATTACTGTAATTTCCTAGCAGGGCTAAATTCTTGGGTGCCTTGTACTTAATAATCTTATTCTTGCAGCCAAAAAAGTTAAATTTTGCTGCTGTTCCTTTTTTAAATTTGAAATCTAAGAAAGCAAAATGTGTATTTGGTGTTTCATCCTTGAATCTCCTCCATCAGATTTGCATAATTTGAAGTCCCAGGGCCTTATCTGCCTGCCCTCCCCACCCAAAAAATTATATTCCCAGAGGTTTTAGAAAGTTATTCCAAAATTGTAATACAGGTAGTCCCCAGTTTAAGAACAAGTTCCATTCCCAAGGTCTGCCCTTAAGTCGAATTTGTATGTAAGCTGAAACAATATTATTATTCTACAATAATACTGTAGAAGTAGTATTGTGTAATTAACTCGAACCATTGTGTATTTAACTCAAATTTTGCTACAATTGGCTCCGTTCTTAACTATGGGTCATCCTTAAACTGGGCGTTCTTAACCTGGGGGATACCTTTATTATTATTATTATTATTATTATTATTATTATTATTATTATTTTATTGGTTTATTTGAGTTATGCTTCTTCTGTGTCCTCTGGAGAGTGCTCAAGGGAAAAATGAAAGCAAAATATAAATTTTTTAAAATACAGGTTAAAATTACCTATAAAATAAACACTGAAATCATATAATAATGGAAAACCTGATAAGAGATGCATCTTTACAGATTTCCTGGCAACAGAGGATAAAGCCAAACAGAATTCCCACAGCTTTCTCCCACATGCCAGACAGAAAGGTTACATTATTAAAGGCCCAATAGTAATAAATCATATTACCATGTTTAATCATAACCATATTTTTTATATTGTATTTTAATGAATTTTATCTCTGCTATACACTGCCCAGAGTTGTTTCAACGAGATGGGCGGTGACAAATTTGATAAATACTTATTTTTTTATTTATTTTTATTTATTATACAGTAGTACATAAATATTGCCCTATAATCATATTCACGTTCTCAGATTTCAATACAAATGAAATTTATTTTTTATTCTGTTTCCACCCATTGCTTTATGGAAGGGGATTATGGCACTCTTCCGCTCAAAAGCAAAACATGACCTGCAGTTGAGAAGCAATTGCAGGCACCCATCTCACTTTGTCATTACATTTCAGGTTTCCCAAAGCAACCATGTTCAGAAGAGTTCAAAGGACTGTTGGCAGTGCCTTCTTCTGGAGCACGGAACCTCAATAAACACTTTGCCCGAGCTGGTGCATTAGGTATGTTGGAAAGGAAAAAGTGATGAACACTTGCTGGTGGCTGAGGAGAGCTGTCACGCTGTAGCTTTCTTTCTTTTTTTCAGGATCTACTGGGAAGCCAACACCAGCTTTCATCTCTGTCCCTGCTTCAGCTCTGTTAAAGCAGCAGAAGCGGCAAATGTTGGATGCCAGGAAGAGAAAGTCTGATGAACTGCAAAAGAGGTGACAACACTCCTCTTTCGATTTTGTTCTGTTGGAAGTCACGACTCGATGGCCCTATTTTTTTTAGACTATATCAATGTTTCTCAGCCTCAACAACTTTAAGATGGGTGGACTTCAACTCCCAGAATTCCCCAGCCAGCATGGGGAACCCAGCATTTAAAAGTATGGCAAGGAAAATGATTATAAACAACTTGCCATGACTAAAACCCCTGCATATAAATACATTGATATAGGGATCATAAGAAATTGTCACATCTGGGAGATCACCCTGAAGACATGGCTCTGCCGTCTTACCTGGGGGTCTGGCAATGGTGGGGAGCTCTTACAATAGCTGTGTTGAGCTGATGGAGAATGAATTCTGCCTCTGATCATGATTTTCTGTTTTTTAAGTCAATTATGGATAGCTTTATGTGTTTGTATATTGGTTTTTAACTTGTTTTTATTGGACTGTTTTTACCCATTGTGAGCCACCCAGAGTAGCTTAGATGAAATGGGTGGCCACACAAATCAAGTAAGTCATCGCCATCATCATCATCTTGTGAAAGTGCTTTGGAGAACATGTTTGTAGATCTCTAGTTTCCCGTCAAGGAAAGGGTTCGGGGCATATTGGATAGATGGTCATGAGAGGACATCAAGATGGTGAAGTCTGGGCAGTTTTGATGGCCAACAAATTTCTAAGGCAGGATTTTCCCATTCCTGTTTGGAGATAATAGCAATCTCTGACGGAGCAAAATCAAGTCTAAACAATGGGGATATGCAAATCTCCATGGCCTGATAATGACATGTTTTGTTTTTCTGCCAGAATGCGCTGCTTTGGCCATTCCAGGGGCATTGTGTTTTGGAAGCTATTGCACATTCCAGAAAAAGAACACAATATTCTGGGACATACCTGAATGTTCTTTTACAAACTTTATACACAACTACTAGAGAAGGTTCCTGATGTCCTCAACTATTGTTTTCAAAGTGATCGAATAAATGATTCTTACGTATATTTAAAACGTTTGTTTTCTTTCAGTCTAGTTCAGATCAAATTTAGTGAAGCCCAGCACTCCATAAATTGCATATGTTTTCCACTTTTTTTTTTTTTTGAGGAAAATCTGTTGACTTTTAATTTCTGACTTCTACATTGATTTTTAATTTCCCTGTTTTTGCAACTACTTGAGTTGATTTTCCTCAAGAACAGACAAATCTACTTTCTTTGGGCTTATTTGCTTCAAACCTGCTTTAATTAGCTGAAGTTAGTAAAAAAAATGCAGTATGGGTTTATTTCATAATACAGTCTGGTTGCAGCAGTCATTCTCAGCTCAGAAAAGTAAGAATGGTGAATACAAACCAGAAGTATACTTTATGTGGAGTTGCTTACAAAACTGCATCTATGGATAGTGTACCAGAATCTTGTATCAAATTAGTTGTCTTCAAATGTGTATAGAAAACTAGGTTGATTAGAAAAAGTCGGGTAGGGTGTCAGACGTATATTTTCATTTTGAAAAATAATTTGCAAAAAAAGACAGAGAATAATAAATTAATTGAAGCAACAATGTCGTGGATTAGATGTGGTGAAGGTCATCATTCAAGCAAACACTTGGTGCATCTTGCCTGTTGATCCTCCATGAAATTGAAAAGGTGTGATGCAGGACACACTCTCTGTTCATATCTCCTCCTGTGCTATGCTTGAAAACTGTCATCAAAGAACTTTCATCAGTTCCCGAGATATGCTAAAAGCAGGCATTTGGGTAGAGCAGTGTTTCTCAACCTTAGCCATTTTAAGATGTGTGGACTTCAACTCCCAGAATTCCCCAGCCAGCATGCTGGCTGGGGAATTCTAGAAGTTGAAGTCCACACATCTTAAAATGGCTAAGGTTGAGAAACACTGGGGTAGACTCTTCCTGTTGTTTGCCATCTCCACCCAAAGGGATAATTCTGGTTTTCATATTTTTGTTGAAGGTTTCTTCAGAATACTGCTGTTAAAAAGACATCAATATTGCCATCTTCTGTGGGACAGGCTGTGCTACGGTCTTCAACTCCAGGAGCCGAGTTTCCTAAAGCTGGAAAACTGTCCAGCCCCCAAACCCCAAGACTTGGTTCAGGTCTCTCTGAAGGGGATGACATTCTCTTCTTCGATGATTTGCCACCTCCATCCCCCAAACTGAGCCCCATGGCAGAAGCAAAAAAGGTAATAGAGTCTTTGACTTGTACTCCGTATGTGCAAAAAAGCAGAATATAAAATGAAATAGTTTCAAATCATTCAAGAATACCAGCCACTTTGGCATCGCAATTTGGGGAACTATAACTAGAGCCCCAGATGGGGGAAAGGAGTTTTAAATAGTTTTTTCTACAGTTAAATTCCATCAATAATAAAAGCTTTGCCAATCTAGAGTTTTTTAAATTTAGGAAACAGAATAAGACTTAATGAGAACAGTATATTTGGGTTCCCTTCTACAACATACAAGTTCATATTTGCATAAATTTTTTTGCAGAACTGTTTAAAATATGGTGAGGATTCTTATTCTTTTTCCTAATATGTAAAGATGAGCTTCTCGGGGAGCTACTTCAAACATAGTAGTCTGAAATAGCTGCAAATGATTCATCCCCAAAGAAGTATTATCCAGTTCCACTACATGTTAGTTTTGGTCCATCTTGGATAAAATTGCCTCTCAGATCAAGTCTGAGGAGGCATGGTGATGGCGTGCGCACATTCGCATAATTTTGTTCACAGTGATACAGAAGTGATTTGCCATTGCCTTCCCCATCCTAAATTAACAAGGCCTTTTCCCTTTTCTGCATCACCAGCAATCTAGATGCCTCTTAAACGTGAAGTTCCAACAGGTCTTCTGGTCCTTAGGTTGCCCTAACTTACATCACAGTGAGAAATCTCTGCTGGACTACGTGAGGGCCATGCTGTTTAGAAAGCCAAATTCTGTGCCCATCCAATCTTCTGGAGTCCCACAGAAATTTGAAGCATGGGTGGCTCCAGGGTTGAACATGTAGTAGAAGAACATTTCTCAAAACACATTACACTGAAGGATGAATTGGTTTATTAAGAGCGCTGGAGGCTACAACATGCTCCAAGAGTGGTGGGATTATGGCCCCTTTTATAGACTTATGAAAATGGATCCTTTCATTTGATTGGTCTTATTATAATTACAGTTATATATTGGTTACTGTCATAGTAGACTGATTAAACTACCTTTATGAATTGTCTCAGTTAATAATAAGAATATTCTTATTAAAGCAGCAAGATTAATGAGAATGTCTTTCCATATACGATAAAGGCCTTTACATAAACAGTGAACCATCGAATGTATCTTAAATTGGTTAGTTTTCCGTAGCCACTATCTAAAAGACCTTGTTCCCCGCACTGGCTGCTAACAATTTTTGGCCATTTAATAAACTTTGTGCTGATTCTCCAAACAATGTGTTTGGTTTTCATTTGAATTACTTATTATATATTAATTGGGGTTCCTTCTAAAATTCCCCCAAAATTTCTACTTGGAAGATGATGGAGAATGAGATCCTAAACAGTGCAAACCTTTTTTTCATGGGTCCTCATTCAGGAATTAGAGAAAATGTAAGATATGTAGCACACTTTGGGTGTTTTAGATTACCTGTTATAGTCTATGAATCTCAGATTTAACTTGTCGGAAAAGTCTGTGAATGTTGAACATGTACAACTTTCAGAAGGTATGGTTTCTGAATATATTGTGTCCATCAGTGTATTGGATGTAACTTAGGTTTGGCTTACTGGCTTTTCACACAAGGCTTAATTAAAATTGCTGACTGTATTTCTAATGTCTTCCTTTTCTTGTGTTAGATTGCAGCAATAAAGAAATTGCGTGCCAAAGGCCAGATTCTTTCCAAAGTAGATCCAAACAGTGTCAAACGGAAACGATCAGATCTTGATGTTCCAGGGATTTCTGAGAGAGTTGAGAAAAATATCACTGTTTCAGAAGGTATGGAAAACCCTGAACCTGATGATGGTTATCAAACTAAACATCACAAACTCACATTGAAATTAGTCACCTAGTTTGTATGCCAGCATTGGTCTCCAAGATCAAATGCCAGAATAGCTCTCCAACTGAGCAGTCTGGGGCTTAAAATTGCCTCCTGATGTAGCACAAAATGGATAGAGAGGAATTCCATCCAGATCTCTTGTTGGAACAAACGTGTCTTGCTCTCTTGCAAAGCATGAGAGATTTCTTGGATGTGTAAGCACAGGATTGAGGAAGCAAAATAGAATTGCTGTCCTGCCTTCAGTCACATCATCTTGTTTTCATTTTCTGCTTTTGCTGCCTTGTTACTCAGTTTAAGCCTGTTTCCTTTGTAATACTTGCATGACAATAATGAAGATAACCAAGATGTCGCACCCATGTCACCACCATACCCTTGGCCACCAAAAAAAAAAAAAAAACTAGGAAATTGATGCTCCTAAGCTATGGAAAGTTTGCCCTGCCACTCACTCGCCCCATGCCTCTGGTCTAGTGGGCACTGATTTTGCTGCCAGCAGATTGATTGATTTTGAATTCTCTTGTCTTCGCAATTCAAAAAAATAGATAAAGCCTTCTTTGAGGCCTGCCCAACTCCTGATGACTTCATAAACACATCCGCACAATTTCTTTTTGGCATGAGACAGTAGTGTTTTGCCATTGCCTTTTTCTGAGATGTGTTTTCAACTTCCTAGACCAGCCTATAATTCTAAGGTTTTCTGGTTGTCTCCCATCCAAGCACTAACCAGGTTGGATTCTGCTTAGCTTTTTGAGATCAGCGAAGGAGAGCTAGATGCTGTCATGAAATTAGCATATTAGAAAACCTTGTTCCCAAATCTAGGATAAGAAAACTGTCCTGATACAAAACAGATCTCTCACTTTCTTTTTTTCAGTGGCATTCAGTGACTAAGCATCCTGGTTGCCATCTCTGAAGATGGTTCTGGCCCATGAGATGTCTGACAAAATAAATGAAAACCAAAAATAATTGGTTTTCACTGAAGTAGTCTCACAATTGCTATGTTGAGTCAGATCAAAGACCCACCTAGAAAAGTTATGGTCTAAAAGTGGCTGTTCAGATGACCATAAGGAAGCTTCTAGGAGGACTTAATAAAGCTTGATATGTTCTGATTTCTTGGTCTGGATTAGTCTAGACAAATGGAAATCGTAAACTGGAGTGCTGCATATTCAGAATGGAAGAACTCAAGCTTAATCCAATAAGACTAAAATAGCAGAGAGTCGAGAAGATGCGTTATACCCAAGCTAAAATCTTGTGGATTGAATGGTGAAATTGCAAGTCATAAGTACTCAATAAATTCCAGATAATGCCAACACAAGGCTATTAAGATCAAGTCTAAGCCTATGACACTTTATTAAGTGTCATTTTATTTATTTTCCTGTGGTAGGAAAGTCAATTTGTATCCATTTTCCTGCTAGCAGGAACCCCAGCACAGCAGCAGGACCAGCTCCACTACTGGTGTAGACACTCTTAGTCTTGGTCCGCACTGAGATTCATAGATCTTCCATGCTGGCCCATATTCTCTCCTTGTATAATCTGTCTATATTCACTTTCCCAGCATCTAGCCAGGTGCAAGATACCTAGTTTTTATTTATTTATTATGTATGTTATATATTTGATTTATATTCTGCCTTTTATTTAGGAGCTTGAGACAACATATATGGGATTCCCTCCCATCTGATTTATCCGCAGATAATTGGACATGAGACCCTGCTTGTGAAGTAGGGCTCCAGGGATCAGATGAGATGGCTGCTACTGTACTAGCCTCCTTGTTGTGTAGCTGCCTCCCTACCTGAGCTGCTGGATGCCGTGGCTGGGTTGGTGGTGGTGGAGTTCTCCAGGTTTATGGTCTTGGGGTCTTCAGTCTGCCTTTCCCAGGCACAGAATCAGAAGCAGCTCAGAAGTTCATGACAACCATGAACCTGGCCCAGGTCGCTAAAAGCCTGATACAGACAGGAGGAGAGTCACATGTGTGATCTGGTTTTAGTCTCAGGCTAATGATGGTGTGATCTGGAGTTGGGAGATGACACTATTAGTTCCTTGTCATGGATGGATCACTCTTTGTTAGCCCGGGAGTTTTCTGTGGCTGTGTCCCCCTCGCCCCTGCCCCCAGGGACCTGATAGACCCAGCTGGCTTTCAGAGGGAGCAGATCATGCCTGTGCAGATTGTTGGTAGATCCTAGCGACCTCAGTTTCAGAGGAGCTCTGGAAGATGACATGGCAGAAGGGACACCAAGAGGGCCACTAACAGAAGGCAAAAGCAAACCTTTGTTTATAGCAGTAAGAGTGACAAAATGTATTTTTTTTGCTTTTATTGCATGCACAGATTGCTGGCTAGTGGCTTTATTTAAAGTGACCCAGTCACTCATGGGTAAGAAGGGATGAGGAGAGTACCTGCAAGCCCACTATATAGGCATGTGGCAGATAAAGTTGCTTGGATCCTACTTGATGAGCAGTTGGTAGCCATGACCAGGGGAACTTTCATACAATTCTATGCCCTTTTCTGGATTGGGAGGCCCTATTCACGGGGACAGTTGGATTTCTGCAGTGCTTTCTATGTGGGACTGGCCTTGAAATTGCAACTGGCCCAGAATCACCTCAGTGCATCCATGTGACACCACTACTTTGTGAGCTGCACTGGCTCCTAGTAAGGTGCTGGTTATGGGCCATACATAGCACAGGCCCAGGTCATTGGCAAGACTGCCTGTCCCTCAAGAGTTCACAGGGTGGGCATTGTCCAAGGTCCTTCTTTGAGCCAGTGTCACCTAATGGGGCTTAGAAGAGGTGTCTTCTCTGTTGCTGTGCCTGCCCTTTGGAGCAAGCTTCACCCCGCTGAAATTCAGTAGCCCCAACCCTGTTAGCCTTCCGTAGAACCATGAAGACCTACCCTCCCCCCCGCATTGGACCCAGATGGTAGTGAGAGTAAGTGTTTGCTATACCCAGCCTAAGCTGGTAAAATCAATTGTATTTTATTATATTGGTTCAGATTTGCATTTATCTTTGGACCTAATTGTTTTTTATTTTTATTGATGTAACTTTGTGAGTGGGTGATTTTATAAATTCCTTAAACAAATACACTTGAGCCCTGCAAGAACCCCTCTGTGATGTAGGTTGTGCTGAGAAGGAGAAACTGCCTTACAGTCACCCAGTGAGTTTCCAGGGCTGAAGGTGGAGATGAAATATAATGAGACAGTTGAAAAAGAGTGGCCTACAGATTCTCAAAACAATTAAGACTGACTAATAAAGGTTAGCTAAAGAAATAATCTACACTACAGAAGTCTGAATTTGTGTGTGTGTGTGTGTGTGTGTGTTTCCATAGATGCTGAAACATTAGAGCCTGTTGAAAAGAAACAGCGCCAGCAGCTTGAATACCTGGAGTCTGATGAGTTTCAAGAGATATTGAATGCTCGATCTAAACACATGGGTGTCCTTAAGGAGGTGAGCCTGCCCTACACGAAATTATTTTGAATAGCCAAGAATCAAGAAATTCTTAGTACAGGTTGTCCTCGTTTAGCAACCACAATTGGGAAGGGCAACTCAGTCGTTAAGTGAAGCGGTCGCTAAGTGAAACTGACTGTGCTTATGATCTTACGTCAGCTTTGCTTTACAGACCTGCAAAGGTTGTATATGCAAGGATTGGTCGTAAGGGTACTTTTTCATCACCATCATAACTGAACAGTCGCTAAACAAGGCAATCGCTAAACAAGGACTACCTGTATTGGGCCATTTGGAAGTGTACAACTGTAGCTTTAAAAAACCTGATTATGCAATTTAAATTAATTTTACAGCACAACTTGAGGTGCTGGTTAAAGCTATCCATAAGCGTTGGACTGCAGGCGAAGTAGGAAATGAGAGTCCTGCCCATCATTGGGGGAAAAAACACTAAATTAACGTGTGTGTGTTAAGCTAGAAAATTTCCCAATTTTCCTTTTGCTAGCATTTGTCCTGTTTGTACCCTCATCTACAATTAAAGAGTAGCAGTGCAGCATAGGATTTGCAGGGGGGCGGGGGGGGCAAGCAATAGCTAATGTAATAAGACTGCCCAGAACAATTCCATACAGTATATGACAAGTGTGGATTTCCTATCAGGTGCATCTTAAATTTTTAGGTGAGATGGGGTTTTCTTAGATTTTTTAACCCGCCTTTATTATTTTTATAAATAACTCAAGACTGCGAACATACCTAATATACCTAAGAATATACCTAACATACCTAAGGAACATACCTTCCTCCTCTTATTTTCCCCACAACGACAACCCTGTGAGGTGAGTTGGGCTGAGAGAGAGGGACTGGCCCAAAGTCACCCAGCCAGCTTTCATTCCTAAGACAGGACTAGAACTCCCCGTCTCCTGGTTTTAACCACTAGACCAAACTGGCTGTCTATTTAACTAAGCATGGCTTATTGTATCTAAATATACCTCCCTATTCAGATTTTTAAAACATTTAGCAACATAACTGTTACCCAGGCATTTGAGCTAGGAAGTTAGGCGAACTCTGATGCTGGCCATGTGGCTGGCTGGCTGGCTGGCTGGCTGGCTGGCTGGCTGGCTGGCTGGCTGGCTGGCTATTTATTTATTTATTTATTTATTTATTTATTTATTTATTTATTTATTTAATTTCTACACCGCCCATCTCACCATACAAGTGACTCTAGGTGGCTTACACATAAAAAATGATAACAACAATAAAAAATCTTTACAAAATACATCCATACATATATATACAGGGTTAAAAGATGAGGAAAGCAACATCAGACCACTAGCCAGCCCCAGTGCTGCGAGCCCCCATGCCAGGTGGCAGAGCCAGGTCTTCACACTCTTCCAGAAAGCCAGGAGGGTGGGGGTCGGCCTCACCTCAGGGGGCAAGATGTTCCACAGGGCAGGGGCAATGGCGGAGAAGGCTCTCCGCCTTGACCCCACCAGCTGGAATTCTTTAGCCGACAGGGTCCTCAACATGCCCTTCCTGCCGGACCGGGTATGAAGGGGGATGTAACTGGGACAAGATGGTTCCTCTCGTTTGTTTGGGGGCTTGCTGTTTTAACTAAGGTATTGTGGTTTAGATGTTATGGGGTGGGTTTAATCTTTGTACCCTGCCCAGCATTACTGCTGTGAAATGGGCAGCTAGGAAGAGGGAGGGAGGGAGGGAGGGAAGGAAGGAAGGAAGGAAGGAAGGAAGGAAGGAAGGAAGGAAGGAAGGAAGGAAGGAAGGAAGGAAGGAAGGAAGGAAGGAAGGAAGGAAGGAAGTTTGTTGTCAGAATTCATGCTATTTATGCCAGTTGTTTCATGCAACAAGATTAAAAGATTTAATCTCAGAGTCAGTCTCTTCCTCACAATCTTATCACAGTTTGAGGCTGAACTGCAGGAACGTTACTTTGAGCCCTTGGTGAAAAAAGAACAAATGGAAGAGAAGATGAGGAATATCCGAGAAGTGAAATGTCGCGTGGCAACGTGCAAAACGGTAAGCGAAGTTGCACCTTGATGGCTCTCTGAAGCCTGCCTTGATTAGTGGCAGAAAATCTGCAAAAAAGCTTTACTACCAGTTCCTCTTCTCAGCTCTGCTCTTCACCCTTCCGTGGATTGCCATGCTATCAAAGGATGATGCATCCCTAGCACTGAGTTTAAAAAGGGCTTCTGCCAACCTGGCTAAGTTGGCCTGCTGTAGCACAGCCTGAAGGCAAATGGACATTTTTTTTTTTTTTCCTGTGGCATAAGCCAGTGTTTTTCAAACTTGGCAACTTTAAGACATGTGGACTTCAACTTCCAGAATTCCCCAGCCAGCATGGCTGGCTGGGGAATTCTGGGAGTTTGAACTCCACATGTCTTAAAGTTGCCAAGTTTGAAAAACACTAGAAACCTTTCAGAACCATCATTGTGTTTACCAAGTGGCTGAAATATTATGCTGAGTTCCAGGTGTTTATGCACACCCAGTTTGGGGAATCCTTAATACTTACCATATCCAAGCCCTTGGGCTATATATCTCTAAGGTACATATCTGATGAAGTGAACTTTGGCATGCAAAAGTTTGCATCATTAAAGAATTGTTGGCTTTTAAGATGCTAGAAAGGTGCCACCCTGTCATGCCCAACAGGGTGGTTTCATTTTATTTTTTTTTCTTCTATTTATATAATATTTTATTAGACTTTTTCAATACAGTGAAAGTATAAAGAGTTAAAAGAAGAAAAGTGTAAAAAATAAGAAAAGAAAGAAAAGGAATGAAAAAAGAAAGAAAACCTAGAATTATGACTTCCGCCCTTCTTCTATCAAGTAATTGCCCTCTTATTCTTTCCTCTTCCTCTTTGACCCTTGTCAATCCCCAAATCCATAAACTATCAGTTCAGTCTTTTCTTCTTTCAACAGAAAGTCCATATAAGGGTTCCAAACTTCTTTAAAAAAAAGTCTTTATCATTTTTTCCCTGACCAAAACTGGTCAGCTTCGCCATTTCCATAATCTCCATCAATTTTATAATCCATCTTCCACTGGGTATTTTATTATTTGTCCATTTTTGTGCATACAGTAATCTTGCCACAGTTACCATATGCATTTTTTTTTCAAAGTACATCTCTCTTTTTCTCTTTTTACCCGGAAGTGCAAATATACCTACTTCAAACTGCTGGATTCGTGCAAGACAGAACATCATGACTATCACTGGCATGATGGGGTGAAGCGATTTTTCAAGTGTCCCTGTGGGAACAGAGCCATCTCGCTTGACAAGCTCCCCAAAAAACACTGCAGGTACGGGAAGTGGTGGCCTACCTTTGTTTGCAAATATTTTATAAGGGCTTATCCTTGACAGAATATTGCAATGCATCTTGTCCAGTCTCCTAAAACTAAGCACGATGGGAAAAATCGAGGCATTGTTTTCAGTGCCAGATTTTCTATGGACAATCTTGGCTTTGTCCTATGATTAAAACACTGAATGAATCTTGATTTTTCTGCCTTTCTGTTTCAGCAATTGTGGCCTCTTTAAATGGGAACGTGATGGAATGCTCAAGGTAAGAATCAACCAAATGTTTGCTATCAAAATTGGACTAGAAAGGAAGCCATTTGCCCTGAAAACTATTTTCTGCTCTCAGAAAAATCCAGACAATAGAATCTGGAGTTTATGGCCTAGAAGTTCCAAGGTACAAACTACGGAGAGGTGTTATGAAAAATATTTGGAATTGGAATTGCATTTTGGTGCAACTGTTGTTAGAAGTTAGCTTCTCTTGAGAAGGCTTATGTGAGAGCATCTCTATGTCTGCAGTTAATTATGTGCCCCCAATGATGAATTGAAGCTTATCTTGATTTGAAGCAATCACAACTAATGGACATTTCCTTTTCTAGGAGAAGAAAGGCCCCAAGATTGGGGCAGAAACTCTTCTGCCAAGAGGAGAAGAACAAGCCCAGTTTCTCAACAGCATGAAATAATGGCTGTTCCCCTTTTCGGTGTTTGGCTATATCTGGAAAACTTCATGGCTTGCTTCTTGCAAAACATTCTCACACAGCCATCTTTCCTCTGTGAAGGACAGTCTGCTCAGAATAACTTTTATATTGCTTTGAAACCTGGAATGGATGAACTTAATCCTTTTTCAAGGTCACACTTCACTGGATTTTGGAAGAAGTGCTTGCTTTCTCAGATATCAAAGGGCGTGTTTAGAAAAGGACTGTGAATTCATTTCCTTGGAACTTCAGTGGAACTTCCTCTGAGATTTTTGCAGTTCAGAACGTGGCTGAAGAATATTCAGTTCTATTTTCTGAAGCTCGGCCATGCCTGGAGAAATACTTCGCCAGATATGTCTTTGTCTAAAGCAGTGTTTCTCAACCTTGGCAACTCTAAGATGTGTGGACTTCAACTCCCAGAATTCCCTAGCCAGCATGCTGGCTGGGGAATTCTGGGAGTTGAAGTCCACACATCTTAGAATTGCCAAGGTTGAGAAACATTAGTCTAAAGATTAGGACTTCACCATCCCTGGAAATATGATGGTCTAAAAATCCTTCTTGTATTCCTGGATTAATAGCTAGCTTGTGTAACTATTGGATCTTACCTTAGCAAGGTGTGGACCACAGTAATGTATGTTCCCAAGGGGAGACTCTTGTGATTTTAATGAAACAAAATAGCCTATGTTTTATGAGCTTCACTTTTTAAACTCTTTTTTTAATCCAGTAACTTAACATCTGTTTACTTATGACTCTACAAAAGCTCCTAACTGCAACCCCAGCATCTACCACTGTCAGCTGTGCTAGGAAGGGCAGCTGAACGTTGAAGTTTAACAAAGCCTGAAAAGCTGAAACTTCAAACCCCAAATGACTGCACAGAGCATTATGAAGGGCAACAATACTTTTGGGGAGGGAGCTTTTCTGGAAATAATGTTTCCAGGAGCTTCCATAGGATGAGCAAATAAATCAAGATGGTACAGGTGATCCATAAAAGGAGGCAGGGCTTTGATTATACTGTTGAAGTTGCCATCTTGAATGTTTCTTATGAAACATATCAGGAAACTGTGAGCTCTCCCAAACTGGAAGACTGAGTTGTAGGAAATGGTGCTGAAACTTTGCAAGCCTTGTGTATAGTTCAGAGTAATTCCATGGTGGCATAATTTGCATTGATAATTTGAATAGTGCATTGGTAAATATCTTTTTCCCATCAGCATTTCACCAGTTAATTTGTTTCCCTTCACTTTAACCCACACATCCTATAAATAGAATTGTCATTAATCAGCAGATCTTAGCATATGAACTACTGGAATATTGAAATGGGGTGCAGTGATTAAATTTTTAACCTATTGTATTCAAATCATATATTTGCCTTGTAGAAAATGTATGGTGTGGCATATACCGTTACAATAAACACATACAAGTTTAAAAGGCTGGATCGTTTATTCTCTACTTTTGGAAGAAATATGATCACTTATTTTGCCCAAGTCAATTCATTGTCTGTAGCAATAGATTTTAAATATATGTATTTTGGGACTTCAAGAGTTATTAATGGGGGGGAGGGGGTCCTGATTTCCACAAAGGCAAACCATTAAAAGGACTTTAAATTGTTTCCTGGCCCTTATACCAGAAATGCAAAGTGTATTTCTCACAGTCCTTCAGTCTAAGCCAGTGTTGTCCAAACTTGGCCACTTTAAGATGAACGGACTTCAACTCCCAGAATTCCCCACCCAGCATTCCCCAGACACTGGTCTAAGCATAGCATGCACCCATGCTTTTTATATTTTGTATTTTGTATTAGCCCAAAAGTTAGAAGAAGCTCCAATGGAATCCTTGACTTTCAGTTGTATACTGAACAAAACTGTAGAGAGCTGTGTCTACAACAGTTTTGCTTTCCAGCTGGAGTGAAACAAAGCTGGGTAGTGTGGATATTGGAGACGTGTAGCATATAAACCACTACTCCGTGAGCTGCCCGAGCTGCCAGTAGCCTTCCAAGTGTGATTCAAGGTGCTGCTCACCACTTACAGAGCCCTACATGGCACAGGACCAGGTTATTTGTGAGACTCCCTATCCCCAATGATATCTGTCCATTCCACAGACTCTAGTAGACAGGCATGCTTCAGGTCCCTTCCTTGAAGCCATGTCAACCGGTGGGACTCAGGAAACATGTTTCTTCCAATGCAGCATCTGCCCTCTGGAATGACCCCCCCCCCCAATATACAGTTGGCCCCAACCCTACTGGACTTCAGGGAGTGGGGCCAACTTGATTGGAATTCCCACCTGGAGGGGTGTAATGTATATTTGTGATCCCGAACACCTATTAATTTTTGTTGTTCTGAACCATACTGGTTTGGTGCTGTTTACCTGTTTTTGTCGATTGTATGCCACCCCGAGTTAGAACAGTTTGAGTTGGGCAGCCATATAAATTTCTTAAATACATTAATAGCAGAAAAAGATTCCATAATACCTTTCGGTTTCTCAAGCAAGAACACCGAACTTGGTGCATGTTGCTATCACTGTTACTGATTCAGATTAATGGGATAGTTGGCAAAGTTGTGTTAGACTTCTCCCTTGTGGGTCATGTGCATGGTTTTCATGAGAGAAGTTAGCTTTATCAAAGGCTTCTATTAATAATTGATAGACATGATATACTTATTTGGAAGGTTACAACTATCATGAACTAAAGGGCTGTTTTGGCTCTCATCCCACAGATCTGATAAGAGGCAACTGCCAAGGGGCCTCTTCCAGGGACATGGACAGGCATTATCCATAAAACCATAATTATTGATATTGGTTACTGTACTCCCTATTCCCTGGCTTTGCTTTCATTTTTGTAAATCAACTTATAGCTGTTAATGAATGGAGAGAAAAGCTTTGATTTCATCTAAGATGCTTAGTAAGTTCTTCAAAACTGTCGGGATCCTTATTAAGAATTTAGTTGGTCAAGAAGAGGGACGAAAGTGAATATAATGGAATGCATGTCTATGTAAAGACATTTCTTGTATATAAAACAATGTCAAGGAGGAGGATGACATATGCTCCCTCCTGAAGAAGCCATCACTAGACCCAACCATGCTGGACAATTTTCATCCAGTATCCAATCTTCCCTTTTTAGGGAAGGTTGTTAAGAAGGTGATCATGCAGCAGCTCCAGAGGATCCTGAATTAAGTGGATTATCTGGACCTCTTTCAGTCAGGATTCAGGCCTGGACATGGGACAGAAATGTCATTGGTCATGCTTTTAGATGACTTCTAGCAGGAGCATGATGGGGTTAGTGCATCCACATTTGCTCTACTTGCTCTCACAGCGCCCTTCAATACCATGATATCCTTCTGTGCTGGCTGCGAGGGTAGAAGGTCAGCAGCACTGTATTGTGCTGGTTCTCCTTCCTTCATGGCTGGTTCCAGTTAGTGTTGATCAGGAGTGAGATGTCCCGCCCTCAGCCTCTACACTGTGGGGTGCCAAAGGATCCCATGTTTTCTCCGCTCCTGTTTAACATCTACATGAAACCACTGGGTAAGGTCATCTGTAGCCAAGGGGTGAGATGTCACCAGTATGTTGATGATACCCAGCTTTATATATCTGCTCCTGGTAAAGTAAGCAATGCTGTTGATGTTCTGTCCTGGTGCCTGGAGGCTGTGGAGCTTTGGACAGGGAGCAAGAGACTTCAACTCAACCCTGGCAAGACTGACCAGGATCTGGGAATTTATCATCTTTAGTTCTGGATCAGAACTGGCACTGCCCCAGACCCAGTGTGCAATCTGGGGGTCCTTGTGGACTCACAACTCCTACTTGAAGAGAAGGTGGCAGTTGTGGTTAGGAGGGCTTTTGCACAACTTCAGGTTGTGTGCCAGTTGTGCCCATTCCTGGACCGGGAGGCCCTGTGCTCAGTCACTCCCACCCTGGTTACCTCCTGTATGGATTACTGTAATGCATTCTGCACGAGGCTGCCCTTGAAGAGCATCTGGAAGCTTCAGCTGGTGCAAAATGTGGCAGCATGGGCAGTTATGTGTGCACCTAGATCAGCACACATTATACCTCTGCTCCTCAAGCTGCATTGTCTACCAGTTTGCTTCTGGATTCAATTCAAGGTGCTGGTGATGACCTATAAAGTCCTACATGGCATGGAACCAGGGTATTTGAGGGACTGCCTCACCCCAATCACATCTACCCATTCCATCAGATCCAGCAGAAAGGGCATGTTGGGATCCCATCTACAAAGGAATGTCATCTGACAGGACCCAAGAGGAGAGCCTTTTCTGCCATTGTACCTGCCCTATGGAACATCATCCCCCTGCAGTGAGACTGGCCCCAACCTTGCTGACCTTCTGGGAGAGCTTTGTCATCTGGCCTGAGGATCCGGTGGCATTGGTGGAGAGCCTGATAAGTGGTTGTACTTTTAGGAAAATTAATGGTGCTCCCCCGCTGATGTTTTTATGCTTTTACTGTAATAGTTTTATTGTTTTTTAATGTTTTTAATGATCCTTGTGGTTTTATAAATGATATAAATACATATTATGGCACCTTCATCTTCATTTCTAGTTCTCTATGTGAAGCAAATGACCCTTGAATCTAGAGATGTCTTAAACTGTTCTCAGGAGAAGAAATAAACCATTTTAATTTTTAAAATATTAATCTAATTTTGTCAACAGAATGTCAGCTGTAAAACTAAAGGAGCATTAGACATTTTTGAAATGTGGACATTTTTTAATATTATAACTTTAGAAAGAGAATTCCAGAAGCTAAAATGTATTTAATAAACAGATAAATTGTTATGGGCTAAGCAATATTCTTTACCCATATTCTAAGATCATTTGAAATACTCTACTCTACTTAGAGCAGAAAATGGTTGCTTTCAAGCATCCCTATCAAAAAAGCAGTGATTATTTTAGAATAATGCTTACACATTTGCTATAAATGGAGCAGGTATATGCATATTAGTGATCTGCAGGACTTTGGAAATAATTTGGAAAAGGTGCTTTGAACCATGTGGGACCATGATCACAGCTCCAATGTTAAATCTTTAAAGCAGCCACTTCTTTTTCCAGTAAGTGCAGAGGGCAGTTCCATCCCCTGGGCAAAGATGCAGCTGTGTTAAAGAGCTGTAGACAGATGGTTGCATTTGTGGTCCTCTCCACTCTGAAGCATCTTTTTGAGGACCTGAATCTGTAGCATTGCACAGCCCTAAGATGCATGTGGTAGGTAAGTAGGTAGGTAAGTAGGTAGGTAGGTAGGTAGACTTAAACAGTTGGTCCTGCCTACAGGTAAGACTTGATCAATGTCCAGGGCTTTCTACATATTTGTACTAGAAAGCAAGAAGTAACTATAAGCAAAGTCAGTAATAATGTGAGAAGGATCAGTGGCACACGTACATTAAGGAAAGGCAAATAATATAGCCCTGTGGATAGACTGCCAATTCAACAGATTTCTATTACTTTGTGAAGCAGATTCTTCTGGTTTGTTCTAGACCCTGTGCTAATCATAACTATTCATCCCACTGCTCAAACCGTTCTCGTCTTCTATCGTCCCGGTCTGTAGAATGGAAAAGAAAACATCAAATTGTATATATCCGTATTGATACACAGTTTACAACCCCCTGGTTCTACCTCCTCTGTTATGTAAGACAATTAAGAGGTTGTGATTAGAATGTGTGTTTCAGTTAGTTAAAATATTTTTAATTTGATTTTTTTCCCCCCAGAACTGAAGGGTCCCACTTTGGTGATCCCATTTTAAACTCAGAACAGGCTGTTTTGTCTTTCCAAAGCTTCCAATTAGTTCAGAGCAACAGCTTGGACTCAAATATTTTTGCGTGCTTCTCCTTAAAATATCTTGTCATTTGTATGGAATCAAATATTCTTGGTAATATAATTAGAGTAGAACATAATTATGAGAAGGTAATGGGTTCGTAGATATATATAATTTTAAAGACTGAAGTTTAAAGTTTTGATAAATGTTTATGAACATGATCTTTTTTTAAATAAGCTTTTAAATGGCTGGGGAATTCTGGGAGTTGAAGTCCACACATCTTAAAGTTGCCAAGGTTGAGAAACACTGCGTTAGAATATTAATTTTAATGCCAGGTTTAAAATAAGGTATCTACACAATAAAGTCTTATTCATATTGAGTTCGACACCAGCTAACTTCATAGACACTCTCCTTGGTTCTTAGTTTTCTGGGCAGTATTACAGAAGTGGTTTGGTGGAATTTCCCAGTCTGTCCTTGAATGGAGATCTCCCATGCAAGTTTTCTAACTAAGTCCAACTTTCTTCTCCCTCTGGAGAATAACCATATTCAAAAAGCTGCTGCCATCCCACTGAGCAAGGTGAATTTGCTCTTTTATATATATATATATATATATATATATATATATATATATAAGAGCAAATCTGAACAGTACTGGAAGAACATATGGGAGAAAGAGAAGACACATAACACCAATGCAAAGTGGCTGCAGGACCTGAAAGCAGACCACAGCAATCTCCCAGAACAGGAACCAGTCACCATCACAATAGCAGACATCCAGCAGCGGGTCAAGAACATGAAGAGCTGGACAGCACCTGGCTGTCCAGACATGATCCACACCTACTGGCTAAAGAAACTAACAGCAGTGCATGAACGCCTAGCAGTACAGATGAACCAGCTGTTAGCAGCAGGCTCCCACCCAGACTGGCTAACACAATGAAGGACAGTGCTGATCATGAAAGACCCTCACAAGGGAACAGCACCATCCAACTACTGGCCAATAACCTGCCTCCCCACCACATGGAAAGTTCTATCAGGCATCCTAGCTGCCAAGCTACAAGACCATGTGGGCCAGTACATGAGCACAGCTCAGAAGGACATTGGGAACAACACCAGAGGCTCAAAGCACTAGTTGCTCATAGATAGAGCAGTCGCCCGAGACTCAAGGTCTAGGCAGACCAATCGGAGCACAGCTTGGATTGACTACAGGAAAGCCTATGATTTAATGCCATACACATGGATCTGTGAATGCCTGGCGTTATACAAAGTCAACAGGACACTAAGGACCTTCCTCAAGAACTCAATGGGACTGTGGAAGGCAACACTGGAAGTCAACTCAAGACAGCTCACACAAGTGGCCATCAAATGCAGCATATATCAAGGTGATGCACTGTCCCCACTGCTGTTCTGCATAGGCTTAAACCCCCTCAGCCAGATAATCACAAGGTCTGGATATGGGTACAAGTTCAAGAGTGGAATCACCATCAGCCACCTCCTCTACATGGATGACATCAAGTTGTATGCTAAGAGTGAACAAGACATCGACTCACTGATCCATCTGACACAGATCTACAGTGAGGACATTAGGATGTCATTCGGACTGGAGAAATGAGGCAGGATGATAGTAAAGAGAGGGAAGGTAGTTAAGACCGATGGAGTGGAACTACCAGTGGGCCACATAGCAGACATAGAGACCAGCTATAAATACCTTGGTATCCCACAGTTGGTATTCCCACATGGGAACCATGATGAGGAGGCAAGGAAAACACCAACATCCAAGTACCACCAAAGGATAAGACAGGTCCTGAAGAGCCAGCTCAATGGGAAGAACAAGATCCACCCCATCAACACATATACCCTGCCAGTCATAAGATACCCTGCCGGTATAGTGAGCTGGCCAAAGGAGGACATGGAGGCTGCTGATGTGAAGACCCAGAAGCTCTTCACAATGTACAGAGGTTTCCACCCCAAGTCCAACACCCAGAGATTGTACACCAGCTGCAAAGAGGGTGGGTGGGGTCTGATGAGTGTCAAAGCCACTGTCCTGGATGAAACCTGGAGCATGTAGGAGTACATCAGTAAGATGGCACCCAAAGATGAGATGCTGAGAGAATGCCTGAGGCAGCTGCAAACATGGGAGGAAGTCCAAGTGGAGGAAGTACCACAGCAAGACAAGCCCCTGCATGGGATGTACCATCAACAGATAGCTGAGGTGGCTGACATTGGGAAATCCTATCAGTGGTTGGAAAGGGCTGGACTAAAAGACAGCACTGAGGCACTGATCACAGCAGCACAAGAACAGGCAACAGGCACAAGAACTAAGCACCAGATCCATAGAAGCAGGGGTCTACCACACTAGACAGGACCCAAGGTGAAGATCATGCAAAGAGGCCTCAGAGACAGTCCAACACATAGTGGCAGGGTGTAAGATGCAGGCAGAAACAGCATATACTGAATGGCACAACCAAGTAGCTGGCATTATGTACAGGAACATCTGCACAGTGTATGGGCTAGACCCCCCCAGGTCCAGATGGGAGATTCCACAGAAGGTCGTGGAGAATAACAGGGCTAAGATCTTGTGGGACTAAGCTGGGAGAATGGCTCCAGTAGATCCCAGGAGCAACATCAGAGCTCTCTGTTCAGAAGAGTGCAGTGCTAGGAACAGCTAAGATACTGCACAGAACCCTCAAATTCCCAGACCACCCACAGGGGTGAGAGGGGAATTTTTTTATAGTTAAGATAATGAAATGCAAAAGACAAAGGAAGAACAATAGAACAAGAAACAGCTACTAAGTATGGATAAAAAGCATTGTAGGAAAATGTTCTGATGACAGATTCTCCCCTACCCTTCCATTTGTGCTCCCAACCTCAACTTAAATATTTATACTTCATATTGAACATTAAGAATTGTTACTAGTTTCTATTTAAATCCTTTCATCTGTTATTTTAGATTGGACTAATAACGTTTTTCTAGAAACCATATTCCAAATGTCTAAATTTTCATGCTAGGACATTCATCACTGGAAACTTAGCTCCCCATGCTGGCTGGGGAATTCTGGGAGTTGAAGTCCACACATCTTCAAGCCGCCAAGGTTGAGGAACACTGATCTAGAAACTAATTTTGAAATACCCTTTTAAAAGATTTGTTAAAAGGATCCATTCTTATGGAGAACAAAGCACACGTTTTTCTCTTGCTATTTCACAAAAATATCAGTCCTCTTAGAACAATGTTAGGAATTCCAAACAGCAACAATTGCCTGATAATTTCTTCCTATTTCTGTGTTCCTTTTCTATCCAGTCTTTATGTGGTTGAAAATAATGAGGCCACACTGATCAAATCAACATGATTGCCTCAGTTAGGAAAACATGTCCTTTTGTTTGTGTTTCAAAAGACTAAATTAAATAAATTGGTTATTCTTTTAAACCAGTATCATGCCCTAATCAGAATGGAATCTTTAAAAAACAAAAACACCACTTAATTTATTTCCAAGCCACAGTGAGGGGGGCAACCAGTTTAAAATTTGGGGGTGGGAGTTTTGAAAAGCAACGTGGAGATGACATCAGTAGAAAATGCCATGCAAATCTTAACTATCAATCTGGAATATTTTCCACAAAGGGGAGGTGAATTTGAATTAGAGATCCAACACGGCCAAATTACCAAACTGGCTACTGGATTTTGTAGGGCCAGGGCATTAATTGCTTAGAATACTAGACCAAGGAGTTCTTAAGCAACTACAGTAAATATCTGGTCAACTTTCGAGAAGACACTTGAGGATCTGTCAAAGCCTATCCTTCGTTTGAAGGTCCTCTTCAAATGTCTGGTGTAAAGATCAAGAATCTGAGAAGATGCCATAAAGTCACGGAGACTGCAGACAGAGAAAACCTAGTCTCTATTTTCCCCTTTATGATGAAATGTATTTCAGAGATTATTTCTGGATTTCCCCACATGCATATAAAATAGCACATGCAATTTTTATGCAAACACTTGTTGAATTTTATCTTATTTTGGGGTGATGCTTTCACTTTGGGAGGGCTAACTTAAAAGCAGCAAGTAAACAGTATCCTTATAGAAAAGTCCATATTAAATAAGTTTCCCAAGATTTCAACTCTGTTCCCTTTTTGTACACCCCAAATCCTTTCCAAGTTCTTTTCAGAATTCAAGACCTAATTGTGTTCTTTTCATCTGCAGAATAACTCACAACCTGAGACAAGAAGGAGTTTTTTGTATATCTTTTAGCAGTATCATGTGGCTTACATTTTAAGAACCATTAAAAACTAGAAATATAAATTTCATGAAATGGAGACTTCTGAAATTGTATCCAAAAAGTAAAGAAAGATTTCTTTCTTAGCATCACTTTTCTTTCACAAAAGCCTTTCATTCCCATCCACCACCCACCCCAGCTTAGAATTTAGGCTTCAGAAGTATTTGTGAGGCATTTAAGTTAGATTTCTCCTAACCTGGTACCCGCCCAATGTATTAAATTAAAACTCCCATCATCCCCAACCAACACAGTAAATGAAAACTGTAGTCTAACACATGTGGAAAGACCAGCAAATGAGCTGGAAGATGGAAGAAATGTAATGGGCCTCCTCTAATTTAATGGTGCTTCTCAAAATCTTGCAGTTCTAGATGGTGATAGGTCTCCCTAAAGCATCTTAAGATGTATAACTCTGTGGTTTATTACACTTCTGTTCTTACCATCATGGTCTTCTTCAGTGAAGTTCCAGAATTCATTTCCCCGTTCCTCAGAATAGTCCCTTCCTTCTTCAACTTCAGTCCGCGCCAGGCGGGTCTTATCTGTTGAAAAAGGTACATAATATTAGTTGGTGGGCCTGAAGCAAGAAGAAGAAATGTCTCTCATTCTTTGTCCATTCTTATATCTTTTTAAAGCCTTCCATGTCTTTTGCATTTAGCTTCTACATGATATCTCTCTTTCTTGAACCAAGAAAAGATAACTTCGCCCAATGGGCTGTGTGCAAGTACCAAAATGGTTTTGTATCTTAAAACTATACATATTATCTAATGCAGCCCCAGAAGATTATCTCCAGATCTTTGAAAACATGATAGAAGAAATACCTCAATGTAAGGTATCTTCAGGATAAGGGAAAAAAAACAACAACTCTGAAGTTATTAAAAGTTTCTAGTTCTAAAATCAAGTCCAAAGGTCTGGACTGTGTCAGGCTGGTGTGTGAATGGGTTCACTTTGTGTCCAGGGAATCATGTTTAATAAGCAAATACCCAAGAAAAATAAATGACCATCTGAACTTGGGGAGGATGTTTTCACTTTGGAACATTTGTAAATGAGAATGAGGTTTAATTCATTTCACCCCTAAGGAGAATCCTTAGATCCAATCCTTAGATCCTTAGATTCAAATGAGACATCCATTTAGACCAGGCTTTCTCAACTTGGGTTCTGCAAGAGATCATGGTTGAAAACCATAAACACTGTTTTTTTAACTTCACACACTGTGCAACTTGCAGTGGTGAGAATTTTTATGTGCCATGACTCAGTTGCTGGCCTGCTGTTTTGCTCTTGGGGTAAAGGTTGTAAAATATTGGCTAAGCTGGAAGTGAATTGTATCATGACGTGTTCTTATTTGTTGTAATTTTTATGCAGGAGTCCCCTGAGACCTGAAGATTATTTCAAAGGTTCCTCCAGGGTAAAAAGGTTGAGAAAGGCTGGCTTAGACCAACACAGAAACAGAGATAGCGAAGTTTAATTGTTACTCCTTTACCATCTAGAGCAGTGTTTCTCAGCCTTAAGAACTTTAAGATGTGTGGACTTCAACTTCCAGAATTCCCCAGCCAGCATGCTCTTGAGCATGGAATGAAGAAAGGTAGGAGAAACATGATAGAGGTATATAAAACTGTGCATTGCTCATGTGGAGACCAAGCATTTTTCTCCTTCTCTCACTCAAAGCTATCCCTTGAAACTAAATGCAGGAACTCAAAGAAGGGAGTGCTTTTTCACACAGCATGTAGTTAAACTGTGACATTTCCTGCCCAGGATTGTGATAATGTTAACCAATCTGGGTGGTTTTTAAAGGGAACTGGACAGGTTCATGGGAGACCGGGTGCTCAGTAGCTATCGCTATTGACAGCTGTTGCCTCCCTCCTGAATCTTAAGCAGTAGGTCTCCAAGGGTATATGGTGTCCCTAAGCCACCCTGACTGATGGCACCATCTCATTCTAAAAAAGATTTGCTTTTTTAGAATGATTCGCAAGGAGGAGTGGCATTGACGCTCCCTAAGCTTTGGCTCCCAAGGTCAATGCCTACTTGGTCTTAGCCTAAAGCCAGCCCCAAGGTCTCCGATATTATTTCTAGGAGGGTTCTGGTCTGTGACCGTAATAAAGATGATTCTGATTCTGATTTCTAGGAGGTTACCGCGAGAGAGGTCTCCTGCTCTCCAGTCCAAGCTTGCAAATTTCCCAATGGCATCCAGTTGTCACTGTGGGATTCTGAAAGTTGTATCCAGTGACCCGATCTAGCAGAGTTTTCCTTGTGCTGTTTTGATTTATTATGTGTCATCAAGTTGGTGTCGACTCTTAGCATCACATAGATTTTCTCCATGATGATCTGTCCCTAACCCAGTTTTTCAGGTCTTCCAGTGGTGCCCCCATCACACTGCTGACCATTTAGTGCCTTCCAAATAAGTCAGAGCAGATCCCACTGTTGCCAATAGACAACAGACAACATTCACCATCATGCCTTATTCTTCCACAGCAGCTTGCTAATCTCTCCCTGTGGATTTAAAGTAATTCAACAAACACCCCCTTCTTTCAAATTCAAACATACTGATCTGGCAGATGATGCTAATTCCTCTTCCCACGCAGGATGATAGTTAATTTAGGAAAACTACTCCAAACAAGTGAAGTCAAAACATGGAAATAAAATATTCTTGTACGGGTGCCTACTGTATATAGTCTTCCTTTCGTAACTGTTTTGACAATCATTGTTTTCTTTCCCTGTGCCAACCCTTTGCAACAATGGGTACAAATTACACCCTGTTTATTCTAAAATAGTTCAATTCACCAAAACAAGTGCTATAAATTATCATCCTTGGATCCAAGCGTTCCCTAATATCAGAGACAGTAAAAAGAGAAGTTGATTCTACTCTGAAACCCCTCAACATCATTGACCAACAGATAATCCTTTTCAGACTCTTCTGTACAATTTAACAATGTGTTGGGGACGAAAGAAGCATTCAACAGCTTTTCCATAAACATCCCACACACAGTCTCACCATTGATTTCTTCTGTGAAGCGTGCAGATCTTTTCGCTCGCTTCTTTAAAAAGTTTGAAGCATCCAATTCCTGCACAAAGATCTTTTTCTTCAGATCTGGAACCAGAGGAACAAGTGAATCTGACCACTGGTAAGAAATTGGAATTGGACTTAAAACTAAAGAATGTTAAATAATTCCTTGTTTGCTCCTATCTTTTCTCTTTTCCTTTCCCCAGAATAATGGACATTGCACCTCTTCACTTACGTTCTCCATTTGCTGCTGCTTCTGTTGCTTTCACAATGGTATCACTGCCATCTAGAACTAGGTAAGGGGCAAAAAATAAAACACAAATCATTGTTTGTCATTGAGAAAAGAGAAAGAGAAAAGACCTTGAAGATTAATGTTTAAAATTACTACCTCCTCATGACCTTCCTAAAGTATATGCTCATCATCTTTTATAGCTTTCTCAGATAGAAAGCCCTGGATCTTGCGCTTATCTAAAACTCAGATTAAAATGGATCATAAATATCATTCAGCACTTGCAATCTGATGTGATCCAAATGTCTACAAGCTTTCCAGTTCCAGAAAACTGGCTGATTCTGCTATGCATTGAAATAGGACAGGCAGTAACCTAAACTTGAACAAAACTCAGGGTTTTTTTTCTTAAGTCTGGTTGCCAATTATACATACCAATCAGAAACAAAAAAGTCACAAAGCAGAAAAGAAACAGCAGATGTCTCCAGCTCATTTTTCACTGTATTTCAGCTGCACATTAAAGAATGTCACGGTGACCTTAGGAGAGACACTGGTTCCAAACAAGAAAAGAAAAATGAAGTTCTATCGTCCCGCTAGGAAGCAGCACAGAAATGGAAGATCTTCCCTTTAAATGGGAGAGTGAAAAAGTTGGCATTTGAGTTGGCAACTACTGGTCATGCTGGCAGGTCCAAGAAGGCATGGAAGTGTCAACATGGGAAGTACTCCATGTATTGTGTGAGCGTTCTGAGATTTTCAGCGCAAGCACTCTATGCTGGAAGATACGGAGGGGATCAAACAAGAAACACCAGGCTGCCAGCAGGTGTAATGAACAGACGAGACTAGATTTCTACACAAAACCACCTGAAGCCTTCATTGATGGGTCATACCAATAGCTGGTTGCCAAGTTCACATGGTGACACAAGTAATATTTGTTTAGGCAAATGCACTTTTCAGTTGCAGCTGCTAAAAGAATTGCCAGCCAGCCATGCTGGGATCATTGTTGTACATCAAAGATCTTATTATTAGCTAATGCAATATCATCTCCCTCCCTCCCTCCCTCCCTCCCTCCCTTCCTTCCTTCCTTCCTTCCTCCCTCCCTCCCTCCCTCCCTCCCTCCCTCCCTTCCTCCCTTCCTCCCTCCCTCCCTCCCTCCCTCCCTCCCTCCCTCCCTTCCTCCCTTCCTCCCTCCCTCCCTCCCTCCCTCCCTCCCTCCCTCCCTTCCTCCCTCCCTCCCTCCCTCCCTCCCTTCCTTCCTTCCTTCCTTCCTTCCTTCCTTCCTTCCTTCCTCCCTCCCTCCCTCCCTCCCTCCCTTCCTTCCTTCCTCCCTCCCTCCCTCCCTCCCTCCCTTCCTTCCTTCCCCCCTCCCTCCCTCCCTCCCTCCCTCCCTCCCTCCCTTCCTTCCTTCCTTCCTTCCTTCCTTCCTTCCTTCCTTTCTTTCTTTCTTTCTTGGCAGCAGCTAGCTACATAGTCCTGAAAAGCCGTCTATATTTTTATCACCTTCTTCCAACCTTCTCCTGCAGCTAAGCCAAAAGGAAAGGTGGTAGGTACATTTTCTGAATAAATGTCCACTGAAAAACGCAGAGGTAACTTTCAAAGATTGGTAGGTGTACAGTCATCAAAGGGAAGAGAAGGGATTCAGCCAGATGTTAAGCATTGTCTAGGTCCCACTGTCAAAAACTGGACATGGTGACACAACATTTTGTTTTAACAACCTCCCCCACCCCACAGATGTTCCTGTACACAGTGCTTCCAACCACAGGTTTAAAAAGATTTTCCAGCCTTTTCTTCCTTAATGGATATTTTTTAACAGTAAGAAAACTGTTGATAAAAGAAAAATATTAAAGCTGTGGGAAGCAAGAGCTTTTATTTTATTATTTATTATTTATTTATTAAATTTGTATGCCGCCCATCTCCCCCAGTGGGTGACTCTGGGCGGCTCACAGTAAAAGTAAAAGCCACAAATGGTTAAAAAAATAAATACCCCCACTCATTAATTAAAATTAATTAATTAATTAAAAAGTCAGTCTAAAAAGACTACAAACATTCAAGATGACCGGGGGGTGGGGGGCAAGATCAATCACCCCACAAGCCACCTCCACTGGTGCGAGCCCCCATCTGGCCCCCAGGCCTTCTGGCACAGCTAGGATTTCACCTCTTTCCTGAAGGCCATGAGAGTGGGGCACACCGGACCTCGGGAGGCAGATTGTTCCATAGGGCAGGGGCCAGAGCAGAAAAGGCCCTCTGCCTAGACCCCACCAGTCGAAATTCCTTGACTGGTGGGCTCTGCAACATGCCCCTTCTGTTGGACCGAGTGGGGCGGGCTGAAGTAACTGGGGTGAGACGGCTCCTCAGATAACCTGGTCCTGTGCCATGAAGGGCTTTAAAGGTGATGACCAACACCTTGAATTGGACCCGGAAGCAAACAGGCAACCAATGCACCTCACGTAACAGTGGTGTTATATGGCCCCTCAGGGGCATTCAGAACTGTGCGTGCTGCTGCATTCTGCACCAGCTGAAGCTTCCGGATACTCTTCAAGGGTAGCCCCATGTAGAGCGCATTGCAGTAATCCAACCAGGAGGTGACCAGGGCATGAGTGACCTTTTGCCAACTGAATCCCATTACAGTCTTAAAATCTATCCTGCCTTCCAACCTATTCAGGTAAAACACTCTCCATAATTGAAACTGCTTTGCCATGACCCTTCACGTGGAGTCTTTGGAACTTGGAACTTTGAAAAAAAATTGGAGAATTTTTTTCCATTCTGAAGTCTGAGTTTGAAGAAACCTTTGGATTATTACATTTTGTATTGTATTATATTCATTTATTTATGGTCCAAGACCAAGTCACAGAATTTTAAAAATATAGTGGGCCATTAATATATGGATAAGTAACTATATATAGTACATACATATATAAAAAGAAGAAACCCTATAAAGTCAACATTTCATAAAAGGGATGAACCTTTAGATTGGAAGCAGCCAAAGCCGCCTCAACAATCCTCAAGAAAGCCTGACCCACAGAAGATGTAGACCCACCATTGAACTGGCCTACATTTATTTTCTTCTCTTGCTTTAAAAAATCACTCATCCCTCAGTTTCATGCTGCAGGGCTCTGCAGCTGTTGGATGCTCTGATGCAGTTGATGAGTGTGGTCCATTGGCCTTGAAGGTGGAGGGCTCTGGCAAATCTTAAAGTCCTGCTGACCTCGGATGAGAAAGCAGAAATCAGCAGGGAGGAATGTTAGCTTCTCTGTCTTCTAAAAACATCATGTGGCCGGAAATAATTATATTTAAACCTGATCTTGAGCAGGTATGTAGCCTCCTTCTGGATGGGGGACATTACAGCTGGTATGGCTGGTCTGCAAAGAGAGCAGGAAAGGCTTAGAGTTTTTGGTATCTCTTTCCTGCCATCTAGTGGCCTTTCTGATTTTTGCAGTCCAAATACGATAGTCCCAGAGGACATCAAAATAACCTAGGAGGGCTTTTCTGGTCCACCTTCTGACCAATCTTCTGTTCATCTGTTTCCCAGATTGAAACTTTTGGGGGGAATCTCATGTCCGATGACCCCTTTCAATTTTCAAATCATATTTCTAACCTCAGAAGTGTACGGAATGCCAATCAGTCCTATTCTTCTTGGGAATTCAAGGCCATAGGAGTCTCGACTTAGAGGACAATTGGGTACAAGAAATAAACCCTACTGTTCATTTAGATCATGTTCTCATGCTCAGTGCATAAGTTGTATAGAACAGCTGCTTTAATGTCTGTGTTGTGTTTTCTTTTCCATACCCCTATCAGAGACCTCCACCAGGGATAGTCCAAAGAGTCAAAATGGCAGGCAAGGTTTGTTGTACACGTGTTAAAAGAAGCAGGGCTTCAATTGAATAGGGACTGCTGACATCTTGACTTTTTTGACCACCACCCCCTTCCCCAGATGACCATAAAACAAGGCAAAACAATAGGGAAGTGTTTAGAGAAGAAATAAAGTTTGAAAAAAAGAGAGGTTTCTGTTCAGGTGCTATATAGCTGAGTTAAAAAGTCCTGTGAAAGTTCAAAAACTCTGTGTTGCCAGCGGGCAAGTGATGGAATGTAGAGATATATTGGAAAACAAACAGTCCCTGTGCTCTTGGCCAAGGAGTTATTTGGATCCAATGAATGAAGAGTTTGTGGTTTAAAGATATCTTTGTCCTCTTGATGCTACTACCACAAACTGTACGTGGTGTTTCTCTGGGTAACTCTTGATGTTTTTCAGTCACCGAATGGGACTTAAAACCAGGAGTCTGGTAGCACCTTTTCTGCAACTTTGCAGCACACAAAAGCTGATGCCTTTTAATAAAGTTTATTTGTTGTAAAAGGTGCTCCCAGACCTCTGATTTTTGCCGGCATAAACATGGCTCTCCTCCTATAATGACTGTGGCTTAATAATTTTCTTCCAGCAACCAGAAACTGACACCACATGAATAATTCTTCTGACTAACATTCACTCCTTAGCATGGTTTTGATGGTATTTCACACAGCCATTATATGAAAGAATTCTAGAAAGACTTCTGAATTAAAACTGAACCTCTTTCCATAGCTGTGTCTAAAATTATATTTATGATCTCCACTCATAGTGAGCATTTTCTGTCCACTAATGGTGAAATGGCAAGCCATTTTTCATTATAAAACTAAAAGCTGAAATGTATTTCCACTATAACCTAGAGCAGTGTTTCTCAACCTTGGCTGCTTTAAGATGTGTGGACTTCAACTCCCAGAATTCCCTAGCCAGCATGGCTGGCTGGGGAATTCTGGGAGTTGAAGTCCATACGGCTTAAAGTGGCCAAGGTTGAGAAACACTGACCTAGAGGGAAATATTCCATGTTTCTTTTTTTGCTAGAATTGGAAGGATCAACCTAAATTGCTCTATTTATCAAGGACTGCAGCTTTACTTTGAAGTATGTATTTTTCTTTTAAAAAAAAACTTTGTTTAAATAACAAAGCAAAGAAAAAAATCAATACAATGGAAAAAGAAAAAAGAAAGCAAAACAATAACAAAAGGAAATGTGTGTATCTATGGATTTCTTGTACAGTTACATAAAGTTCTACACAACAGTTGAAAAGAGGATGGCCATATCTCATTGGAATTGTCCATAAATAACCTACATCTGTAAACCATTCATTCATAAGATGCAGGTAACATCAGGTTTTCTATCAACTGAATAAACTTATCTTTCCAGTGTTGAAGGACTTACTGGTGTCCAAAATTGTCTAAATGCTGAATTGGCACAAGTGATCAATTGCTCTTTTTACTATAATGAGAAACGAATGCGGTTCCTCCAAAGGAAGTGTCTGAAAAGGGAATTCTAGGTACCATAATGAAGTTAGAATGGTTAGACCCAAAAGCTGAGGGCTGGGCTGTTTTTCATTTAAATTAGTCCTAGCTCAGAGTTTCAGTGCTCCTCTATAGGAAGCAGACCCATTCCTGTAGTCCAGTGTTGTCCAAACCTGGCCACTTTAAGATGAGTGGACTTCAACTCCCAGAATTCCCCAGCCAGCCATGCTGCTGTAGTCACATGGGGTGCGCATGGATAAAACAACAGTCATCCATCAATCTACAATCTAATTAAAGTTTGCATTAGCCATGGTGATAGAAAGGGGGATCTTGAAAAAGTCAAGATGGCAGCTGCACCGCATGTAAAAAGGGAGGGGCTTTGATTGCAGTCACAGCTGCCATCTTGACTTTTTTGACACCCTCTCCCTGTGTAGACCCCCCTGACTACAGACTTTGCTGTAGTCAATAAGCGCAAAGGCTCCTTGGGTTGTTATGCATGGAGTCTGCATGCCAGACTGAAGATTCAGACTCACAACCCACATCCCCATGAGTAAGAAACAGTTCCTTGTCATGCACCAGGTCAGATCATCTCATTCCCTGCGCCATATAGAAAAGACTTGGTATTTTTAACAGGGAGAGAAGCTGGATAAATGATGGGGTTTCCATCATTCCAACAGCCTCCAGTTAATGACGGGATTCTTCAAGCCGCCGGAGATGCCCAGAAAATTGCTTCAAGATGCTTTCTATTTCTGTAGAAATAGGTAACTATAAATAGTTAGGAATTTCAGCTATGTTTTAATTATTACTTTTTCTAAGTGGTACTAAGTCTCATTTTCTTTCATTCTCAATAGAAGTTATGAAGTTAGGGGCGCATGAGGATGTAATTTTTTTTCTTTCTAAAGATTCTACTGTGTGATCTGTAATAGTTTGAATTCTCTCCTTGTGATCTGCAATAGTTTGGGCAGAAAGCTTTTCACTTTTAGCAGACCAGCACCACCCTGTGGCCTACACCATACAGGCTATTGTATCCTCTTTGGATTTTTTTCCCCCCCCTAAACTTTAAAATGCTGTATTAGCTTGATTTTGTTTATCTCCTGTGAGATTGATTTCTCTCTCAAGGGAGATTGAGGTGAATGGTTGATCCCCTAGTCACCAAATATCTATGCTACTTGGTCACAAGATGGCACTATCAAAATTATTTATTTTGCATATTGATGTTTTAATAATTAGAAAGGCAGCACAAGGCGTGGTTTCTCTCTCACAGGTTGGGCTCAGAGTGTGGACGTCAGGTGAGGTGCCAACAGCAGGAACTACTATCAAGCCACTATTCCAAACCAGGAGATGACACCAGAGGGTGAAAAGTCAGGCAGCTTCTGGGAGTAGAGCTTTGGGACTTCACCCTGTGGGCCTCATCATTGCTACATGCTGGCAGTGTTGACTAAACACCTGGTTTAGACCAGAGTATTTTTTTTAATTTCAAGCTTTTTAGAAAAAGACATTACTATTATTGTGAGTGGTTCACAGGTAGGTAAAGTCAAGAAGGCACCACAACCATGTGCTTGAAGCCCTGCCCCCTTTAGGTGTGTCATGATTCAAATGAAAAATTGTGGAGCTTTGATTGCATGGTTGTGGCCACCATCTTGCCTTTTTTGACCCCTCCCTGAAAGGACCCCTGGTAGACAGGTGATTTTTTTAAAAAAAATCTTTTTAGCAAAGCATACAGATTTGCACCCACAAAAGTTACTTTTATTTCTAGCATCCAAGTTCAACAGGCTAGCTAGATTAAAGTCAGGGGGCAGAGCTCCCGGGTATATTACTTAGGAATGAGACGACTTTGCCCATCCAGCTTGCAGAAGATACCTTGAGGGACAACAGGTTGGATTTTTCATGCATGAAGCTAAGGCAGCCAGTCTATTCACCCCAAGGCGACCCAGTAATCCAATCACAGCCATGAACTCCCTGATCCATCTGAGCCAGATAAATTGGACATCCAAGCCCAAAAATAAAGCAAAAGACCAGAGTTGGAATTCCAGAAGGAAGAAAATGCAGTTAACATAGAAGACGCTGTGGGTGAGAGAAAGTGCTTTCTAACAGTCCTGCAATCTGGTTTACAGTCAACACTGCAGATCAGATTCTCAGCAGTTTACAAAACAACCCTGCAGGGATCTTCAGCAGTATTAGGTCGATGTTACAGCCCGAACTGAATTGGAAAAACTGCAACAATGCTGCAAGGTTAGTTCCTGATTTTATTTCACAGTGTAAACTGGGCTGAGAAAGTAGGTTGCAACAAACTTGATGTTTGACCTTGACAGTTTGGAAAAAGAGAAACTTACATCACCATGACAGGAGATCAAAGAGAAATAAACATTGTTTTGGAATCCCAGATGGAAAACCCCCATATCTCAGGTTGCAACAAAAGTAAATCCAGAATTCAGGCTGAAAAATGAACTCAGCTCTGCCAAGAGACCTTAAGCTGGCACCAAAAGGGTGCAGTTGAAATATTGGAAAGCAAATTCCATAGATATATTCTGCCAATGAAACAATGCCCAATGTAAAGCAGAAACTCCAGCCTAACTTGGGTGAGGAGGCTGTTTCAACCCCCTCTGCCACAGGATTCAATTGTAAAGATTTCTTTCAGATCAACTCCACTCCTGATGACTACAGTGCCTGGATACGTTTTCTTGATAGCAATACGTTATCCATGCCTTCTCCTAGAGTGCCTTCTTCTTCCCAGTGTAGGCTCCACCCTGTTTAACTTAACTTCAGAGGATGTTCAAAATTCTGTGGATCTGAAGAAGATTGACCCAATGTCACACTTTATTACTGCAAGAAAAGCAAGACTATTAAAAATGGGGAAATCATGCTTTGTTCTTCATTATTATTTTCTTTTCGCATCACAAATATGCAAGGTTTTCTCTCCTCAGGGTCTAAATGTCTCCCCTGCAAGAACTAAGGCAGAAACTGTGTCAGAAGGAGAGGAAAAAATATTTGCATCCCGTGCTATGCAAACAAACCTCCTTCATAGCATCTTCTAGTTAGGGAAGCTGCTTGCCAATCATTGCTTGACTCTTCTATCTGTTCCAGTCCACAGTATTCTTCTGAAATAAAACAGCTCGATCCAACTCTTGAAAACCAGAAGAACTAGCTGAGTAACTAATCTTAGCCTTGACAGCTTATTTCCACTGTTCTAAGATGAGAATCCAATGCAGTAAAAAACTCACACTTCTATGTATGTATTTGCCTACTTGCCAAATGACTGGGCAGCTGAGAATTTAAAAACCTTGGGGATGCCTCAACCAAACCCCAAAACACATATAAACAAATAAATTGCTGGAGACAATAATTCACACAATAATGGTGCATGCAACATCCTGGCTCAGTGCTAGAGGGAAGAACCAAGTTTCTGGAGGCTCCTCAGCCACGCGCCAGCTATTCTTCCACACAGCAAAAAGGCCTGTGCAGGATTACCAGTTTTGCATTCATGTGCTATCTCTTCTTGGATTTAAAGATTTACTGACTACTTAATTTCAGAGAAAAAGCATCACAGTACAATGAATTAGGTTGATACATATTTTTTAAAATAAAGGAAAATCTGGACAGAATCTCTATCAGAAATGAAACTCTGCAACAGATTCCCAAAGAAAGCAAAGCAGAACTTCTAATTGGTTAGCAGAGAGACAGAACGCTACCCATTCACTGCTGTAGTAACAAGGGAACAAAACAGGTCAAACGTGTATCTGTCAGGCAAAACTATGCACCCTGGTGAAAATCTGTTATAAGAGATGTTTTCCATTACAATAAATCCTCCAAAGAAAAATCTAAAATCACCCTAGTTCTGAAAAACGGGGCACTGTTTAAAGAGGCCTTGAGGTTTTTCCAAATACTACAAAAGTAGTTTTACTTAAATTACTTAAATACGTCAGTTAAAGTTGTTAAATTGAAAGTATAATTCTATGCATGTATAGTTAAAAGTCCAGCTGAGTTCAATTAAAGGTTTCTTGTAGTTAAGCAAGAGTAGGATTCCAGCTTATGATATTCTTATCATCTAATCAACAAAGGTTTCTTGTAGTTAAACAAGTAAAATGAGTACAGGTAGTCCCCAGTTTAAGAATGAGTTCTGTTCCCAAGGTCTGTCCTTAAGTCACCTTTGTATATAAACCAGAACAGTATTATTATATAATACTGTATAAGTAGTATTGTGTAATGAACTCAAACCATTGTGTATTTAACTCGAATCATTGTGTATTTAACTCAAATTTTGCTACAATAGGCTCCATTCTTAACTATGGGTCGTCAGGCATTCTTAACCTGGGGACTACCTGTAGAGGACTGCAGCTTAAATTTTAATCACTGGTTGTTTTACTCAGAAAGAAATCTCACTGTATTCATTGTATTAACTTTAATACGCCTAGAATTGCAGCCTTTAATTTATTTCCAAATATAAATATCCTTCAAAATGCCTTGAGATTACTACTACAGGTAGTCCTCACTTAACAACCATTTGTTTAGGGACTATTCAGTTACAAAGGTGCTGAACAAAGGGACTTACAATCAGTCCTCACACTTACAACTATTGCAGCACCCCCACGGTCACGTGATCATGATCCAGGCACTTGGCAACCAGCTCGCACTGGCAAGGTTACAGTGTCCTGGGGCCATGTGATCGCCATTTGTGACCTTCCCAGCCAGCTTTTGGCAAACAAAATCAATGGGGAACTGCATGATTCATTTAACAGCTATGGTGTTTCGCTTAATGACCATTGCAAAAAGGTGGTAAAATTGGGCATGACTCGCTTAACAATCATCCTGATTAACAATGAATTTTCCAGTCCCTATTGTGGTCGTTAAGCAAGGACTATCTGTAACTGCACAGCACTTGAAAAAAAGAAACAAGAAATAAGTGCTGAATTCTCCAAGTTTTCTTGGGCAGTTCAGGAATTGATCTGGACAGTATTTAAAGATTTCTTCTGTTTCCTTTAACAAGTCGACTTCGGAACTTCCAAATATCCTAAGAACAAAACATAGGAACAATGAGGATCTTCTTCCTTATTCTGATTTCCTATCCAGTTACAACACACATTGAGATGTAAACATGTTGAGTTAGTTGACACTGAGGCTTGAAAATTCATTTAAAAATGTAAGATTCTCCAAGTTATGAATGCAGTACATCAGATGAAGCAAAACCTACCAGGAATTAAATCCTCTTTTTCTAGTTTTCCACTAGAAAAAAATCATAATCCATATCGATGTAAAATATACCTGAAAATGTCAGATCAACACCCCCTAAAATCTCAAAGGGGAAAAAAACAGGCCTCTGGTAAAACAATACATTTCTATATCTGGTATCAAATTTAATTTTCGAAAGGAGGCACAACTACACTGCAGAAGATAGGATTTGCACTAGTCTGAAATCACTCTGAATATAAACACAGTGTGTTTTACTACTAGCATCAAAAGGACACACTAAAATGCACAGATATAGGAAATATTTCATCACTTAATGAATCGTTCCAGTTACAGCATTTGCTATTTGAAGGCTATCAAAGAGCGCTGGTCATGATAAATCTTATTACGTACTAATTATAGAGAAGAAATATCAGTAATCAGACCTCCTGATTAGATCTTATATAAACTGCTTCTACTGAAACAGAATTCTTTAGATACTTCCTAATCATTAAGAACTCCTTATAAGAGAAGTATTGTGCAAAATACTTTTGGACATGGTATTTTAGAAAAAGAAAATACCTACTTTCAGGGGAACTGTGTCTACATTATACTTCTTCCTTGCAATCTCTTGAACTTCTTTCTCTATAATTTCCTGCGTGGTGCCTTTCACATCAACATAGTGGCAATTACAACTTGCATAATGACAAGAGATAGCCTGCATTAAAAAACAATGAGAAGTTGCACCATTCTTTACACCAGCTTATACTGAAAATATTTAAGTCCTAATCTGCCATTTTCCAAACTTATTAATTAAAGGGATTAAGAAATACTACCAAATGTTAACTTAAAATACACTAAGGCTTTGATTTTATGAAGCGGAGAAGGATCTCAAAGTACCTTTACTGCCTACTACCTGAATTAAGATTTTACCTTTCGAAACCCTTCTGTCTTATTCCTTCCAGAACCATGAATTATTAAGGGATGGAAGAACACCGTGTCTCCTTTCTCCATGGCAAGATGAACTCTGGGAATGCTTTCATCATAATCACATATTCCATGGTACATCTTGTTTACACCACCCTGGAAAAGCAATGTAGAAACTACCTTCTAACTACTGAAAGACACCACCAGGAGAACATGCTAAATTCAAAAACTGATAACCGAGTTCGTTTAGATGTCCACCTGTAGACCAGCATTCTATTTCCAACAGTGGCCAGATGGAAGAAGCTCCCTGCAGTGTTTATCCCCAGGATCTGATTCAAGATAAGACACTTAACCTCTTGGGTGTTCGTCATCTATAATCTGGCAAATCTTCTTCATGATTGTGTCACCTGGGGACCACCCCCATGCCTCTCCATATGTTACCTCCCACTCCGGATACTTGTGCTCCTTCAGGCAGCCCTTATGAGATCCGGGCACCACTACCAAACACCCATTTCTACGATCCACTTTTTCCATGGCAGTCCAGGAAGCAACAATTCGGTCAGCAGGCCGGAAAGGGAAATAATGCAAGTCCTGATGCAGAGGATGACGAGAGGTTTTCTTTCCTGGAAATTATAGGCATTCCTTTCATTTCAGAAACAGGATTAAAATTATATGCTGAAACAGTAATTGGTATACATATTTCTCTCTTATAAAGAACAGGAAGAAATGAGAAGTATTTATCAACTTTGGAATCAGCACTTCTTTCAGCAGTTCATTTCAAAGGGGAAAAATAGTTAGATTTTTTCCCCATACGCCCTAATTCTCTGACTCTGAAGAGAAAAAAGTGTAATTCACATCCCACAGTATGCTAACAGAAAAATGCCTCTTAGCTATTTTAAGCTTTCATTTAGTTAGCATTTCTTACCTCCATCTGGAGGTTTATTTATCAACATGGTGTGCACTGCCATGATGTCTGGCCCCGTGAAGCATTCAACATATTTTAGAATCTAAGGTAAAGAAAACAATTGAATAAATACATATATATATATTTGAACCTGCTGAAGCACCTACTACTATATTATAAAAAACAGCAAGCTGTATATTTAATTAATAGGTGAGTTTTGAAAAGCAACCTATTTTATGCAATGCTGTCAGAGTTCAACATGTGCAAAAATGCTGCATCTTGACAAAAGTGGGAAACCTGTAAGTTATGGTCATAGTTCACCAGCAATGTCCTTAGCCATAAAAAAAAATGACAATTTATAAAAATCACACAAGAGGAAAAGCTGGTCTGAAAGTGCTAGCGATTTAACTGTTTGTTGATTAAACTTAAGGAAGCAATTAATGTCATGGTGATCCTCAGGCCTTATACTATTTCTTTATCCATTTTTGTTAAACCTAAGTCAACAAAACACTTAGGATTTTAGAATATTTCTATCTTCACCTGAGGTAACGTGCAATATCTGAAGAGTTCTTCATCAAAAATGAAGTCCTGAATTTTTGAAATTGCTTTCTGATCTGGAACAAACTCAGACCTGGCAACCGTTATATCTCTCATGATGGTTAATACAGGCACCTCCACTTCCCTTCTGCATATTTTTGCAAACTCCTCGCTGAAGATAGGGTTAAAAAATAAAAAGCATTTTTAATTGGCATCAAGAACTCAGTTAAATGCACCTTCATTTGCATTCATTCTGTGTAAGACTTTACATTATGTATCAAAAGTGAATTACTCCAGAAGTCAATTTTTGAAAATTCAAGGATTCTCAAACTATGGAGTGCAACCTGCAGGGGGGCCACAAACAACTTATCTCCTTATTTATTCTGCATGCTACTGACTGTTCCCATACCACAATTTCAATAATAAAAACCACACAGTAATAAAATTAAAACAACCCCATCAATAATTCCAAAAACAGAACCACCCTCTTTGTACAACTCCACGTGCGCGTTACAAGTACCACCTGGAGCTACAGGTGTTCACACCACAATGACTCAGATACCCCATTACTTGCAGGAGTTGCACTGGTTGCCAACTGACTTCTGAGAGCAACTTGAGGTCCTGGTTTGAAGCCCTACATAGCTCTGAAGCTGGTTAGCTGTGGAACATCTTCTCCCAATGGTTTCCGCCTGTCCAATAAGATCTAATAGGGAAGGCGCCCTTCAAGTCACAACCTTGAGAGACTGCCATCATCAGAGACCCTGAGGGTCTGCCTTTCCTGAAGCTTCTTTGGAATAGTGGTCCACTCAAGATCAGGTTGTTCAGCCCTTTGGGGCAAGCTAGGTCAAGAAACAGACACTGCAGGAT
The DNA here is from genome assembly GCF_059951505.1 of Python bivittatus. Lineage (NCBI taxonomy): Eukaryota > Metazoa > Chordata > Lepidosauria > Squamata > Pythonidae > Python > Python bivittatus. The sequence goes on along the minus strand of NW_028277037.1, from coordinate 3,372,991 downwards.
TCCAGAATCTTTATTGGAGTAAGGTTGTCAAGTCCACAGTGTCCAAAACCCAATTCAGAAGCATTCTCACGCAACCAGGCTTGGTTCAGAGAAATGCTTCTTTATTAAGTGGTACATGTAGCCTGCAAACAGAACATTGCTAAAACTAAAGCCTTGGGTAAACTTCCCTCTATTTATCCCCCCTCCCCTAATTGCCTGGCTTCTCGATTCCTCTTCACCTGGTGTTGACCTCTTTCCTTCCTCCCCCTCCTCCCTGAGCTCCTTCCTGGCTCTTTGGGCCCCAGCTGCCTTGCCTGCAATCAGGCCAGCCTAAATTGCCCAGGTTAAGCTCCTTCCCACCTCCCATTACTACGCCTATTACAATCTTAACCTGCAACCCCCCCCTCCGTAGTTACAATTGGCAGAAACAAATCAATCCAACTCCCATCGAATGCAATACAATGTAAAACAACAATAGTTGGGTGATGCAGGTTCTGACAAAGGTAGGATAAGAGAATCTTGAAAACCTGTCCAACATTTTCTCTGTCCCATCCTATACTAAGTAAAATCAAGGTGAGGTTATGTTTCTTTCTCACACGTCCCTCTTTCTTGGAAGCATGTTATTGTTTCTGCCTCTCTCACTCCTTCCCTATTCCCAATGCTAGCTCTAGTTTCCTTTACAGGTTGGAACTAACCACGTTGGTCTGCAGAAAAGCCACCAAGAGCTGGGTGTTCTGGAAAGTCTTGGGGACTAACATGATGTGTCAACTTCCTGAAGAAGGTGATTGTTGCTGTTAAGACTGTTTTCCTTGGTATATCCCTGACTAGGACATTGGTTGCTCTTGGGTTTTACTGATTTGCTTTTCCTTCACTGTAATTCTTTCTGTTTCAACTTTTGTATTATTGTAAGCTGCTCAGTGCCTTGATGAAATTCAGCAGCATATAAATTGCAGAAACAAATACATACATATATACATCCCAGGATACAAAAACCAACCTAAACATAACTAAGAATTAATGATGATAAGGGTTTTGTGTTTTTTTTTTTGGTTTTTTAAAGATTTGGATTGTATGTTGGTTTAATTCTGTTGTTTTTGTCATGGCCATGTAACTGCCAAGAGTTGTGGGAAAAACTGGTAGTTGTGCTTCTGCAAAATGTGAGACTCCCTGATGATATAAAGATTTAATTATTGAAGGTAAGCAGGCTGCTTATTTCTTGCCTAACCCTCCCCACAATGAAATTTTCTTCATGGCAGATCACACAAATTAATTTATCACAGTAGTGCAACATGGTGTCTCAACGTCTGAGAACTTCTGGTCCAGGCAAGGGCAGAATTTCCCAGCTGAGACTCTTTGGAGGATCACTGGGGACGAGCCGATTCAAGGCTTATCACAAGGAAAGTTTCTGGACGGCAGTAAGAATGACTTCAGCAACATGGGTTAGGATACCTGGCTCTGGTTTACCTGAAGCGCTCAATGTCCTCATCAGCCACTAGATTTTTGATGAGAAGATATCCATTGTCCTCATAGAAATGTCTTTGCTCTAGAGTTAGCAAGTTATTATCCAAGGTATAACTGTGGAAACATGAAATATTGTGTTCTTTTTTTAACTGATGTAGAATTAAAGCCTTTGAATTCCCTTAGGGCTTTGGGGTAATTTACAGAATGACAATCAACACAATCCCCCAAACCGTATTTAAAACAAGATACATTATATCCTAAAACAAGATGCTCATAAAACACTGAAACATGAAAAGGCCTGGACACAGAGATGTTTTTGGTCCTCTGCTGGACAGATACAAAAAAGGAAGAATTAATCAGTGTTGACAAAGTCATCTGCAAGAAGATCCTCCATGGGTGACCCACTGATGCCCTAAGAGGGCAAGGAGGATTATATAGGAAGAGGCAGTCCAGAAGCATTCTGGCCTAAGCCTTGTAAGTCTTCATACACCATTGTGAACAAGTTGTCTTGAAAGGTAACATGCAACCAACAGCGTAATTTCCCCACTTGAGTTATGTGGGACTTTGGAGAGGCAACAGTCTTTCTTGTGCTGTCACGTTTTGGGCCAGCTGCAATTTCTAGTCTTCAAGAATCACCCTATGAAGAATAGATTCCAGTAATCCAGTAGTGCAACATCACGTTCATGGCTCTCTAGGCAGAAACACAACTCCTTTTACCTAATAATAAGTGGTTAAGTTACTGGCCTAGGATCCAGGAGACGGTGTATTCTAGGCCTCCCTTAGGCTTATATTCTTATTTTTTCTTTTTTTTCTTTTTCTTTCTATTTTTCCCCTTCTTTTCTGCACTTTCTATTTTTTCTTTTTCTTTTTAGTTTATATTAGTTCTTATATTTTTAATTGTAATGTTTAATAAAATTATTTTAAAAAATATAGTTTTCAAAGACAACACAGAGCAGTGTACTTCTTGAGATCCATAGCGTGCTTCTAGAAATTCAAAATACAGAGACCTTGAAATTATGTAGTTTAAAAAAAAACAACATACCAATTTATCCAAAATGGAGACATGGGTTTCCCCAAAATATTTAGGCAGGCAGGCACGTAGGTGTGCATGTGTATTCACAGAATATAGGCATAGCTATTTAAAGGGGGGAAATGCTTTGGCCTGGAAGGTAGACCAATGGGTAGAGAGGCTTCAATAATCATGGCCTCTAGAATTATTTTTCTACAAATGGCAGAGCCAATTTGTCTCCCATGAGAATGAGGATTCTAAAAGAACTTCTGTGGAGCCCCTGGATGGTTAACTTCTTTGGTTCCCACGTCTTTCTAGAATTCTTGCTTGCTGTGAAGATGAGTCTAGCATTGCATTGAGACATTTGTCCTCTGCATTCTTCGGGTTGTGGTGTATATCCCCTCTAAGTGTTACCGTGACATTAAAAGGTATGTAATTCTCTGAAAGTGAGAGACATATTCAAACAAAACAAGTTGTTTCAGACGCCACTCCAAAACCGAAAGACCAGTTTAAGATAAATAACTAACTTTATAAACCAAAACTACTGAACGTTCAGTAATCAGACAAACAACTGCTAAATACATGGCCAAAATGAACCAAGACTGTAATAAATCTGGGTTTTCATGCAAAAAAAAAAAAGGCAAGAACAAACAGAGCAAAGTTCTACTTACCGGAACTGTACTGGGCATTTCGAAGGAGCAACCTGGGCTGAAGTAGGAAATGGTGTCTTCACATTAAATTAAGAAAATTAAAAAGATTGCTTTGACTGAATATCCCATGACTGGATATGGGAAATATACTCAGAAGAAATGTATAATCATAGAAATTACTCTCATGAAGAGGAAAGGAATTAAATGTAACGTAGTGTTTTCACATTTAAATTACCCCCCCCCCCCAAATTATCTTATAGCTGGTACCAGTTTGAAATTTAAAAGCCAATGAATGAAGAAGGTGCTGGCACTTCCCTTTCTTTGCCCAAATGGGGTCTTTCCTTCCTACGTAAGAAAACCAGGGGAAGAAAATAAATGTCAGCCAGGCAGGAATCAAAACCAGGTGAGCTAATTCTACTTTATTGTACAGCTACCTTGACAGGATCTTGCAGGTCTGAAAGCACAATTCTCCCCCCACCCACTTCTCCTTTCACAGCTGGAGAAACCAGGAAGGGCCCCTTCTGAGCCTCTTTCTCTGCCCCTTCTGCGGCTGCGGCTTTCTCTGCCCCTCTCTTATCTGGCCATTCCCTTGGCAGCGTCTCTTCGCCCCGTCCCCCAAGGCCCTTCCCACGTAACATTACAGGTACAGCCCGTGCTGTAGCCTAATCCGGTTCCGCCGCTTGACCGCGACAGCAACCCCTGGCCAGAGCGGTTGAGCTTCGCGTCGGGGCTGCCAGAATGGGGGGTCGTGCCCCGCATCAAGCCCCGCCATTCGCGGGCTTTACCATCCCCAGAAGGAGCCCGTCCGCTCGGTCTCCCCGAGAGGTCTCCGCGGGGCCAAGCAAGGAGGCGCCGAGCGAGGCCGCCGCCGCCGCCGCCGCCGGGCCAGCGCCCCTCGCCAGCGGCCTGCCTGGCCCCGCGCCCGACCCCAACCCGCTTCCTCCTTTCCCCCGCAGGCGCTGCGACGCAGCAGGGCCCGGGCCGGGCGCCTTTCCAGCGGCGGCGAAGAGCCCCAGGGGCTGGCTCCCTCCCCTCGTCCGCCCTGGCGAAGGATGCGAGTCCGGCATCGGCCAGGCCGGCGGGAACGAGGTGCCGGAGCAGGATCCCCAGCCGGACGGGCGCGCTCGGCCGCTTTCCAAGCCGCTCCATGGCGCGTCCGGGGCGAGCCAGTCGGGCGCCTCTGCCGCCCAACCCCGCAGCAACGACTGCTTGGCGGCCGAGCCAGGCTCGGCTGTGCCGGGAAGGGGCGGGGAAAGAAGCCAGCCCAGCTGCTCGGCCTGCTTGGGGCGGCGGCCTCCGCCGCGGGGGGGCGGCCCGAGAGGCAGGGCAGGGCGCCTGCGAGGACGCACGGCCGCCGACCGCCGTCCCGGGTCGGTCGGGGCAGGCGGCGAAGGTCTGTAGGAGAACAACTTCGGAGCAAAGTCCGGGGAGCGCCGGCAACAAGGATTCGGGCATAAAGTCCACTTGGGTTTCAAGGGCCCAACGTTTCCGTGAGCGGAGAACGCGTTGTAGGGTCTTAAAAAAGACTCAGATGGGTGGCTGCTCTTAACAGCTTGGAAAGATAAACAGGGCCTGGCCGGGTTAGTACTTGGAACTGAGATGGGAGACCACCAGGAAAGTCCAACAGCGCAGACTAGGTTGGGAAGTTGAAAGCAAACATCCTGGTAGAAGAGAAAGGGAAACCCCTTCTACTGGTGCTAAGAAAATGACTTGGATACATCCAGGTAGTAATCAGAAATTGACCTGGAAATATCCCCAGTGTCCTTTATTGGGAATATTGAGATTTGCCCATAATATACTGTGTCTCTATAATGTCAAAACATCAGTGGAATCACTAGACAGAACCCCTATAAACTAAATAAAACCGTCTCTGCAATCTTACATCTTTTGATCTTATTGTTTATTCTGTAATGTTCCAATGAACAGTAGCATAAAAGATTTTTTTTTCTAGAACAATTCTGGTTTTGCATTTGGATAATTATGGATTCTTGTGGTTGAGATTTTGAAGTAAACATTTACACATTGGGCTATAACATTCTTCAAAAAGGAACGAAGTGTTTAGTGTGATAGTATCTAAATCCAAAGCAGTAATCCTGGGAGCATAATTGATGCTTGAAATATTTCTCTTCTGCTTCTGGTTTGTAAATAAGTCATTTGGATCTCAATGAGTCTTTCTGTAGTTTGTATTACAATGCATATAAAGTATTTCCTACCACTTGGTATAAATCATATCTTTACCAAGACAATGCTGGCTACAATCAAGCCAAACCATAATCTCTAATCTCTGCCATGTCCAATGCAAATGCTAGTAGTTTGTGTAGCAAAACTATAATTTTATTTGAAAGGCACCTAATCATTTTGATCGTACTGAACATAATAATTTTCTTGCTTTTCTGCTTTATTTTTTCCTCCAGGAGAGAACTGGTTAGTATTACAGTTTTTAGTCCCTGGATTCTGCCTGGCTTTCCAGGATTCTTTGTAAACCTTATATTTGTCAAATAGTTAATTCACATCGATTTATAACAAAGCATTACGAGCAATTCCTAACCTTTTGTACGCAGCTGTTTCTAAACAACGTGACAATAATTACCAAAGATTTTATTTCCTTTGGGTTCAAATTTCAACTCTACCATGGCTTTGTTGGGCCATTTTAGGCCAGTCATGCTCTTAATCTTAACTGCATGAAGCGGAATAGAATGGTGCAGCTGTTAAATACACTGCTCAGCGATCCTGGAGAGAAATATGTAGCGTATACAAAATGACAACATATATATGTTTTGCATCGATAATTTACAGCCAGTAAGCTACCATGAAAGTATAATAAAGTCTCCAAGTTGAACTGGATTCTGGGTGCCTGGATGGATACTGTTTGCCCAGCAACCGTAAGGAAGTAGTTTGGATATTTTTCAGCTTTGCCGTCTCCCATCCAAATCCTAACCAAGTGTGATCCTGACATGACATTTTTAAGATCTAAAAAAATTAAAAAGGAAATAAAAATCAAAGCAGAACTCTCAATCTATGAGTCACTTCCCTCTCCCCAAATAGAAGCAAAAGAACACGTGCAGAGACTAGAAAGTATTTTTTTAAAAAAAGAACCCTAAAAGAACACAGGAAGAAAAGTTAAAGAACTCCCACTCCAAGATAGGCTGTTTAAACAAGAAGTAGGAAGAGTGCTAATTTTTTTATCCTGTTGATCTCTCAAAGATTAATTTAGATAAAGTTTATAATAGTCATAGACCAGCATCTTAAAACGAATAACCTTATCCAACATAAGCTTATACATCAATATCCATCATCAAAGGAGTAAAGATATCTAAACATTGCAAATAAACTTCAAACAAATACAATTCCCATGGTTCAAGAAGTGTAAATCATATACCTGCATCAATCAATATCAAAGTAGCAAAAGTACAGATTGTAATTATTTAGTAATGTTCCCAGATTACCTTTTAGGCTAACTTTATCGGCAGTGGCACAAAATCTAGCCACCTCGTAAGTGATAACCACATCTCTATTGGCAAGCAGCAGAATCAGGTAAGAGAGATCTGATTCTCCTGGTTTATTTCTAAAGAGAGAAATGGTCATTTCAGTCCCCATTGTCATAGTATAATAAAAAGTACAATGAAAAGTGAGATAGTATCTCCACCTCCCTAAAGCCGCAGGGATACAAACATACTTTAAAAAGCATATTGTTAAATCTTCTCTCTGGCACAGATGTAGGGATGCATTGAGATATATTGGTGAAAAAACTCCGCAGTGCTTGAGGTTCAGTATGATCAGATCGGTATTTAGCTGACTGAATAAAATTCCTGAATCCTCCAGGAACAGTTTTTGTCTCAGGTCTATCCATCAATCATAATCCATTATACTTTGATGATAGAAAGGGTATCGTGCCCCAAAGAGAAAAGGAAAGTGTGGGACAGAACTTGTTACCTTCTTTTCAGCCATTAACTGCAGCAGAGGTCATGTCATACACGTCACACCTGCTGGAAGGAAACCCAATTTCAGTTCTAACTTAATCCTTCAGGGTCAAACTCATAATCAGACCAGTTTCTCGATGTAAAGCTGCGTTAGGGACCCAATTTGTTGTGGAGAATAAAAATGTGGGTCCCACAGAGGAGTTGGCCAAGGGATATTGACCTCAAAATACAACTAAGTATTTACATCTATGCACCTGATATGTCTGCTATGCATCTGTGTTTGCGTGGCCATTTGAAAACATCATGACCATGATTTTCTGCAGTTGATAATAGGACAGTCCTACCTATCATTTCTCGGCCTTTTAACTCACTTTAAATTTATCCAATTTCTTATTCCAAATGAAAAGGGATACAAATAGTCAATGAAAGCACAATTAATTTTATTTCTCATGATCTAGTTTTAATGATTTACTCACATATTCAACATATTTTAAAAAGTACATAATGTCCTGTTTTCCTGTTTGTGTTTCTAATTTTTCTTTTATTTATTCTTTTTTGCATAAAAATAAAAAAATTACTTCTGAGAAGACATGTAATAAAAATGGTGATTACAAAATTCAAAGAAAACAGATTTAGTAAGCACTGGGGTAGGCTGTTTTTTAAATACCCTTTCAGTTCTCACTAAGAAATGGATTTGAGTGAAATTTATCATCTTATTAGAAATTACTCAATCTGGAAAGAAACGTTAAAGTTATCCAAGGATCACAACATTCTTTATTATTAACAAGATACTATTACAAGACTATTAACGCCATATCCAAATAAACTTGAACTTCTGTTTTGTTTCAAAATTCATTTCTCATGATGAAAGTTTACAGTGAATGAACAAGCAATCTCTGTGCAAAAGAATTGGACACAATCTGACATACGTACAAAATTACAATATTCCAAAACCTAAATCAGGAACATTTCTGTTTTTCAGGCCACTTCCTCATTGATCAGAAGAATCTGATTGTTGAGCAAATAATTTATTAGAAAACTTAACACCATTTCTTACAGATTAAATAGAAATCAGAATTTTTTATTGTGCCACATGTTAATCAAATCATCGGTGTAAGAATATACTGTATGCACCACATCTAATCACAGATTTAATAACAGTCAGTGTCTAAAGATAATTCTGCTTTTTAACCACCCTTTTATTATTCCCTATTAACTCCTCTCTCAGGACCATTATCCACGTATTGGATGAAATGGATTATAATCCACTAATATTTATGCAGTAATCAACCAACTAGTCTTTAAGATGCTGTTCCCTGCTGGTAAAATTGCAGTCTTAAAAGCCATAAAAAAGATAAGCTAAGACAGTAATGAAGAAAGTTCACAGAACTTTTGACATTTTCAAACTACATGTCCTCAAGATGTATCGGACCCAATTCTAAATGACTTTAGCTTTGCCGGCTAAGAATTATGGAAACTGAAGTTTGGCACATCTAGGTTGGGGAAGCCGACTCATCCCTAGGCTTAAATCAACATATGCTGTGGTTTGTCTTCTAAATTTTACTAATATCTAAATGACAATATTTATACCTTGAAAATTGACTCACTGGTTTCAAAAGGTATTTGGCCCTTGCACCTGAGATCAAAATATTGAACGTTGAGTCAGAATTTGTCCAAACCTGATGAACTTTTAAACACTTCAGAAAGGGAATTAAATATCTGGTCATTTTAGTGAGGACTTTTCCCTCCGAGTCCTGGAGGGCATAGTGCTGTCTCAGGTTGCCTGATCACTCCGATCTCTAAAAGCCTTCTTTGGACTTTAGAAGTTTGATTAGTCTTTGCCAGCTTTTGCTGCCCGTACAAGGAAAGTATAAATTACACAAATATGTAGCTTTGGATCATTTTCTTCAATAAATAAATGAACAAGTATCATGTTTTTTACTCAATTGTTTAATTGGGTTCCCTTGATCTAGTTTTAGGTCTTGTGTGGAGAACAGATCACATTTTAGGTCATATTTATGGAGAAATATTTAAATTCAAAAAGGTTCACAAACTTAAGCACAACTGTACACACACATACACAACCTATTATTGCTTTTAGGGGTATTTTTGAAAAATGTCCAGAACCATGAAGGAAGTGGGTGGTATATAAATGGTGTAGATAAAATAGCTATGCACAAGAAAGTGTTGTATTTTGGTGTCTCTGCTGCAACATCTAGCAGATACAAAAACCAAAGAGAGTCATATTTGAAAGTGCCACCTAAATTCCTTGATGTATTTTGAGTTTGAAAAGTCCTTTTGGAGAATAAATGACATTTTTCTTTCTGACAAAGCATGTTTGTGCATGTGGAATTAAAAGAACCAATTGCTTTCAGACTGAACATGCATGCTGATTCTTTCTAGGCAATAGCAAGCCACTTCCAAAAAACGTTGCCAGGAACACTGCAGGGACTATTCCAGGCAATTGCCAGGAGTCAACACTGACTCGAAGGTACACGTGCATGCACGCGCGCACACACACACACTAACCATAATGCAACAATAGAGACATAATGATTGCAAAGGGCAATGGAGGAAAGCCTGGCTGGAATCCTTAAGTTGTGACTGCAAGAATAAAACGCCAGGTTTTGACCTGGATCCAAAAAGCAAGCTATGTTGGTGTCAGCTTGGCCTTTAAAAAAAGGGTATTCCAAAGCCAGTTGGCATGATACAGAAAGTCTCTTTTGCATCGACATATAACACATCTTTTCCAACTGTGAGGCGTGGAGAACCTCCTCTGCAGATTTTATACCTAAGCTTTTAAAATGAAGTGCTACAGATCATGGAAATAGTCCTCTGGTGGACAAAGGTAAAGTTCCAAGCTGAATTTGTCTTTATGGGTATGTTCGTGCCATTGTTGTGTGACAATATGAAAGTGGTTGCCATTAAGTTCTCCTAGGAAGTTCTAGATTTTCTGGTGGATTCCCATCTGAAGTACTCTGCATAACTTTCAGAGATCAGCCAAAGTCAGCCCTTGTTGGCAAGAAAACTACAATCCATGTAATCAGCCTAAAGGTGCTTTTACCGATGGAGACCAACATTTATAAAGAACACGATCTTTATGGTCTGAATAGTTTGAGGCTCTGCATTTTACCAGATGCCTTTTTCTGCTTGCAATTTCATAAGCTTCAGAGTGGGGGACACCATTTCTTTGTGTGTATTCTTCTGGAATTCCAAGCAAGAATTTATGAGACCAAATCCATTTTCTCTCACTTCTCAGCCCTCCATGCACCAATTACCTTTAGGAAAAGAAAAGGACAAATTTATGGTATGTGTATGGGTACACACACACACACACGTTTCTTAAAGCAGATTGTTAGGCAGGGAAATGGCAAAGAATGGAGCCACTACATCCACTTTGTATGTCAAGGCTACCTGCCTTACACCCTCAAAATGGAAGTCTGACCCATTAGACTTTTAATCTCTCTCAGTCCTTGGTGTCAGAAGAATGCTCTGCTGGTTTTTAATATTGAAGAGATGGCAGCTTAGCTCCCCCCCCCCTCAAAGAATAGCCAACTGGAAGTAAGGAACCTCTGATACTTGTACAAAATCTCTTACTGCTGAGTAAAATTGGCTGACATAAGGAAATGAGGATCTTCCTACATGAAAGAGAGAATAGAATCAAATGCCCTTCATTATGAGAAATTCCCTCAGGGATATTAGGATCAAGACATTTCAATTTATTAATCTTCATGAACTAAGAGTTGAACAGTGAGGTAGTCAGATCTGTTTGCCATGGCAAATCATTCAGGACAAAATGAACAAAAGACTGGAGAATTCAAAAATAAAATGGAAAGTGGTTTAATGTAGGCATCAGTGATGTATATTGGATCAAAAAATCCTATCTATATAGAGACAGTTGGCAGCTTGGCTGTAGTACCAGTTAAGAAAGGAAGCTTGGAGCTGATTCACTGAGAAAGTTGACTTTGAGTATGGAAACTGTAAAAACGGTTAATTCCATAGGAAAGTGCAATTAAGAGGAAGATGGAAAGCGAGCCTGGTATTATCCTAACACTTCCGGGCAAATCTATAGTACGATTGTACTTGGAATATTGTTATTTGCCTGGCTGCAGCACTTTAGAAAGGGTATCATCCAAATAGGATAGGTTTAGAGAAATGCAGTTAAAATGCTTAAACAGGATAGAGCAATTTCAGTACAAAAGTCAAAACATCTGGCGAAATAGATGACTAAGAGGAAGGGGAGGGGGTCTATTAACTAACATGAGGGGGAGAAAGGGGTGAGAGAAACACTACATTCTCACCAGAATATAGGCTCTTCCAATGAAGCAAAATAGTTCTTCTGTCCCTCACACAGAAACACTGAATTTTACTATTTCAGTATAGGACAACGGTCACCATGTTAATTATTTACCATAATTAAAACAGGATAGGACAAATATTTGAACAAAAGGCTAGTGTAAATGGCCACCACTAAGTCTCTATGCAACCTCCACCTTAGTGGCTGGTGAAAAACATGAAGAAACTATTATTTCACTTTATGTTTGTGAGATCCTCATAGGAACTCATGTGGGATGCTGAATGATAGACAACTCTGCTCAGGTCCTGTGGGACTGCTAACAGCTTTGAGAAGCCAAAGTCTGCCGTTTTCATTGGTATGAATCAGTGTTTTTCAAACATGGCAACTTTAAGATGGGTGGACTTCAACTCCCAGAATTCCCCAGCCAGCAAGTCTGGCTAGGGAATTCTAGGAGTTGAAGTCCACCCATCTTAAAGTGGCCAAGTTTGAAAAACACTGGTAGAAATGTTATTTTATCTGCCCATTTTTAACCTGTTGCTTTATAATATTTGTTTTAGCTGTGTCTGGTATTTTATCACGAAAGTTTTATTTGAACTGCATTATTGTATTTTCTTATTATAAGTTGCCTTGAAGCTGGAATTTATTTATTCTATAAATGAATAAATCATCCAACTACAGAAGTCAGATTCTATTATCACTGAATTGGTAATTTATTCCACTACATTTTCTGCATAACACACAGTTAAACATTACACTTAAAAGGATGCTTGTTTGAAATCACTATTTGTCAGTAATAAAAAAAGTGCAATAAGAAAAATAAGGTGACTTGAAGATTTATATGCCAAATGATTTTGGCAAAATCTGCTCTATATTTTTAATTGCCCACTGTACAGTACAGAAAATTAGATTTCCTACAATTGAAACTCTGTCACCAAACCAGCTTATGCCATATGGGATTTGCTAAAAATTCCTTTTCCACCCAGATATTGCTCAATAGCTGCTAATTAAAGATTAAAGGATTGCTTGAGAGTAACACCATTTGCCATTATGAGTAAAGAATATAAGTGTACAGGGGAAATTGATGAAGGGAAGGCATTTAAGAAACTATATAAACTATTTTGAGTCATTCTGTATTGATTTCCTACATTCACTTTTCAATATTTATCTATTCCCAAGTGGAGAAATATAGAATATGAACTGAAATACATAGGAACCTCCATATATGTTGCTGCAATTTCTCTAAATATGATGACTCCCTCACATGTGAAACATTTGTGTGTTAAAATTATAAAATCACAATTTAAGGACAGATTTACAATGTGCAAGAGTGCATACCAAATTATTGCATATCAGAAAAACAAAGAACACACATGGGCATCTTCATTCAAAAGAGCCTGTTATATGCATGGAATCTTTCAGAATAAATAATTTACATATTTCAGATTGCTTTTTTAAAGGTAGCCATTCTTTCTTTAAAAACTGTAAGCACAAAAAAAAGTTCTTATTGCAAAGATGTCTGTTACAATCTCTTTAAGACATTTTTATACATAAAAACCCAACCAGATGTAGAGTACAGGTATCCTTCATTATGCTAGCTTCCTGAAGAGTCAGAAACATTTATATGTGCAATTGTCAGGAGGAGGTATTTATATGATCTATTATCATGATGTTAGAACAGACACATTTTACATTATACTGGAATTAAACACTATGATATCACTTTAGATGGAAAACAAACCCTTTTAAACTTAGTGGTAGTTAATAGAAAGGTCACTACCAGATTTAAATGCTTTGTACTCACCCCCCCAGTGGCTTAGGCATAAAAGTTAGAAAGTCATCCACTTGCACAAGAGCAATACAAAATTAAATATTTATTCAAATAATAAGCTTAAGTTCAGGCTGCAAAGTTGGCAACGTAGATTTTAAACACATCACAAAAGCGTGCACAAGAATGTATGCTGAGCAGAGAACAAAAATACTAAGCATTATACTAGACAGCTGCTGATTTTAAGAAAAACAAAAATATATAATAATCACTATACAAAATATAAAATGTATTAAACACTACCATCCACAGAACAGGTTTTTTTTAATTGGTTATATTTAAAAATTATTTGTGTAATTATATAGTGAATTGTGAATGATTATACAATATCCTCCCTTCAGCTGGCGATACTTTGTTGCTCTACAGCACATCCAATCACGTTGAAAACTGAGCATCATCATTTATACCATCAATAAAAGGAAATGATTATTGATAATACAAGTAAACATTGTCTGAGCTACGAAGAACAAAATTACTCTTTTCCTTCAACTCTGAAGTGCCTTCCATGCGAAGCCAGCACTTGTGTGTTTCAGTTAACAGAATGTACTACCAAGCAAAGTCCAACGCTGTAGATTTTAATGGAGAAGACTAAATTTTATAAATCAAAGACTGAATGTAGACATGCAACCCTCTTTGCTTCTGGGTAAAACCCCTTGTGCATCACTTATCAAATTTATTGCCTTTTGGAATTTCATTCAAGGCATCCAAAATTAGAGCTAATGATAAATATACATATAGCAAAAAAATAAAAAATAAAAAAGGACAAACTGCATTTGATACCACTATTGGTAATGTCTGTGCTACGTGAAAGCACCTTTTAAAAAAGAGCCTATGCGGCAAGAGATAAGTGTCTAAAGATTCAAAATGAATCAACAGTATTGGATAACAATATAATTCTCAACTCAGAAGCTGCCTCAAGATTAGGTGCATCTTCAGTTAATGTAACAGGAAAAAAAGGCAATGGTTTTTATTTTATTAAACTCATTCACTCCAACTGACCTAAGGCCACCAGATTTGCAGACACAATGTGTTTCTTCTTCTCTTTATACAGTTCTTTAGGCTGTAAGATGATAAAGGAATATATCTATTTTTTAAAAAACTGAAACAAAAAAATAACTATTTCATCTAGATTAAGAAGTTGCCCCAGGTGTGGGGTTTACGTTCTGAGTGGCTACTTGGGGCGCAACTTCAATGATTCGAGGTTTGTCTATAATTCTGGCAGTACGATTGCCCTTTTCTACAATCCCAATAATCCATGCTTGGTGACCTTCACCATATTTTGGAGACTTGATTTCAGCGCAGAAACGTGCTGCCTGTTCACGTGGTAAGCAAATAAGGAGGCCTCCTGCAAGGAGAAGGAATGGCATTAGCACCTATTGACATATCAAATCAAAAACTGCTGTCTTGCTTATGTAGATTTTAACTATTATCTACTAACTAAACTTATTTGTGGCTTTATAAAGTGAAGAAATAATATCCTTCAGCACAAATTATGATGTCACTTTTCTTCATGGCCGAATACAAATAATTATTTCCAAGAAATCTTGCAAATGTCTTTATGCGTCATTTCAAAGAAACACTAATAATACTCTTAAAATTATCAGATAGGAACATGACAGTTTAAAGCTAAAATCTGTCTATGTGTTTGAAAGCCTTTGGAATTAACAGGAACTTGTTATAAACAAATCATGCCAGACTAGAGTAGTAGATCAGGTACTGATCAGGTACCTGGGCCTCAGCAAAGCCTTCAACGTAAGATTCTCCTTAATAAAACAACACACTCTGAGTTAAAAGCACTCCTTAATGGCTTTGCTTCAGCTTGGAGGCAAATTCTGAGTGGAATGCCACAGGGTGCTGTGCTACTCCACATTTTTATCAATGAGTTGGATCAGGTATGCAGATGACCCAAAGCTGAGAGAAGTGGCTGATGATATTTTGGAGGAGAAACAGGAAATTAAAAAAGATCTAGATGGGGCTTCAGTAGAGAGTTGAAATGAATAGGATGGAACTGAACAGGAGAAATGTAAAGTGAGCCACTAGCGTGATGCAGCTGCTAAAAAAGCAAATGCTACCTTGGGGTGGGATTAATAGCACCATAAAGTCCAAATCATTGTAGGTAATTGTTCCATTCTACTTTTCCCTGATTAAACCCCATTTGGAATACTTAGGTTGGGTTCTGTGCATAATAGTTTGAAAAAGACAGTGACAAACTGCAGCAAATTCAGAAGAAGGCCAAGGTGAGTAGTATGGAAACCAAACCCTATCAGGAAGAAAGGCAAAATGCCTATGGTATATTTTAATACCCATTCCTAATTGATATAATTTAATAGAATTTAAATTTATAATTTAAATATCATTTAATATCAATGCCTATTCATCCAGGAAGCACCTAATTCAAAGGACCATAAACTATTACTGATCAATTTACTATTACAGCTTAAAATGCAAAGCAACATAACTCACAGAGTGTGAGAAATAGGTAGTAATTAGGAATACATAGCAGAATTTCTGACTTGCACAATAGTACTTTTTATGTGGATGTTGCCAAGTCCACATTCATTGAACAGTCAGACAGAGATTTCTTCAGCACAGGTTTGCAATACACACGCCGGTTGTTTTGTGCTCTCTGGAGAAACAGCACCATCTACTGACCATTTATAAGAATCTCTAAGGAACAATTTTGGTAGAAGCACCATGACTACTGCAAGTCAAGGAGATCCTGAGATAATATATTGCGCACATTTTCTTTTCGCAAGTCTTCTATTTGCAATAGAACAAAGGGGCTTGAAGACAGTATCTTTCATTATGAACATTCAGTTGATCTGAAAGGTGATTATTTTTTACACGTATTTTTCATACACTGGAAAGCAAGAAATTGGCTTCACTGGGAATTCTACCATTGGAACAAGCAAGAATGGCCAGGAACAAACTTGCTAGAAGTTTGATAAGGAAGCACCAATATTATTCCAGTTAGTAGGAATCACAGGCTGAACTACACACACAAAAGGCATTAGAGGCTCCGGCATTTCACTGGCATTGTGGATTACACATTGTTCACTTTTATGTAGCTATTTTCATGTCATCTTCAATCTTCAATCTCAATTGTGCCTGTTAATTTATTGCTGTGCAACCCGAAAAGCTTCTGCAAAGAAAATCTGGATGTCTTTTATCATCAAATAGATGGCTGAGGGGTAACGTTCACATTTCTTCAATGCATGGTAGGCTCTCAATGTCATGTCGCGCAGATGCATTGAGTTTTCTGCCCACTTGACACTGAACAATTTTTGCCAAGGGAATGAGACCGTGGGGCCTTTATGATAACAGAATGAGGAGGGTTTCTGTCTCTGTGGATGTTAGCTGCCTAGACACTTTGCTCCTTTAAGCTTTGGCCAGATGTAGGAAGCTACAAAGCACTAATGAGGACTGGCATGGCCATATATTCTGAAGACCAAATCTTGAAGCAGCTGGTATGATCACTGGATTTCAATGTCAAGAGAATGGTCACAGGTGCTATCTGTTCCAAACAGACATGTTTTCAGAGAGGGAAACTGGTGTGATCTCCCCAGGGTTTGTGTCTAGTGAGATGATAGACAATTTTTCTCATTTGGAGGATGAGGCAGCTGATTCATATTCTTCTCCAGAGGAGGAGGGGGTCTTATTGGAGAGTTTAAGAGCCACTGTTGTAGACATGGTTATCAGACCATGAGAAAGCCCGCTACTGATCTCAAGCAGTAGTACTGGAATAAAGAGGAGCATAGGATTGGTCCAGGGTGGAATGCCCAAGGATCAAATGACCATCAGTTCTGGCCAGAAATCTCAAGTCTCCAGTCTAGAGACACGGGATGGACTTGTGGACAGCAATTTCCACTGTCTGTATGGTGTCAGATGCCATGGAATCTGGTACCAATATATCTGAGAGTTTAGAGTTTGGAGAAAGAGCCCTTCCAGTTTGCAGAAGATAATCCATAATCAGCGCAAATTTAATGAATGGCCTGCTCTTATTTTTGCCCTCTGAAATGGAATCCATTGGGTATGAAGCCCATTGAGAAAATGGAGCTGGCTGCAATGGGGGGGGGGGTGTCTCTCTTGGACCTTACAAAAAGAATGGTGAGAGGTTGAATAATATGTGCTGAAGCATAATCTTAATGCTTCAGACACTTGCTTCTAGCAGACAGCTCACAGAATCTACATGGCTGGATAGGGTGCTCTGTTGTAGACAAGACAGAGCACATATATACTGTATGCAGATTTGCATGTTGAAGAATAGAGAACTCAAGACTGTGTGTGTGTGTGTGAGACAGAGAGAGAGAGAGGATGCATGTATGCCTTTTCGAGTTAGCGGACATTGGATCATTCTTAGAAGTGCTTTGCCAGCTTTAGCTCTTCCAGAAGGTGGTGTGATAGCAGAGTTTACTACATGGCCTGATGAGACTGACAGTTTATAGTTTCCCCATATGCCTTTTCATAGGTATTTTCTTCATTTTGTGCTTTGGTTTAATTCAGTAGGAGTTGCTGAAGCAAGATACCACATGATCAATCCATTCAGAGTCAGAGGGGCCTGCAGAATAGTCAGTGCTCTTATCTGTCTGTTTCTTAATCCAAAAGCCCATGGGAGGGACTTTACATTTATAAACCAAAGCAGCAGTTTTAGCAACATGAAGCATCTGCTGTTGGAAAAATGCCTTCAGTCAAGGTAACTGGCTTCTTCTGGCCCCTTTGGCAGAATCTTTAGCTCTGGAACGTTCTGAACAAGGTTATTGTGCAGATATAGAACCCATGTTTGATTCCTAGACCCCAGAATGAAGAATTGGTTAAATAATACAGTACAAAAACCAGGTAATATCTCAATGCTTCCTCTATACCTTTCTGTGTAATGTAAGGGACGGAGGGGGAGAAAAAGACTGAAAAATTAAAAAATCTTTTACCTGATGTCTCAGGACAAGTCCCATGCATAAGACCAAACATATTCCCACATGCTTTGCTAACAGCAGCCATTTTGGCAAGAACAGGGAGATTATGTATAACGAAAGACACCTCATTACGTTGCTGCTTTGCTAGATTTTGTGCATGTCCCAGGATTCCGAAGCCTGTGATGTCTGTAGCTGCATGAGCATTAAACGTATGCATGAGCCCTGCAGCTTGAGATGGAAGAGAGGAGAAAAATGTTATGCAACTTCAGAATTCAGCCTCTCAATATTAAATCAGAGTTTAAATTTACATAATTTACAGTTCCATTCAAATTAGATTAACAACAGTAAAATAACGTTAAACTTCTTCAAGAGGAAAAACATACATTCCCACATACAGATGATCCATTCCTGATATATCCAAATGGTTTTACCAAAAGGTATATCATCCCATCTCAGAATATTTATTTTTATAGATACAAATTTCTTTCCAATTGCTGTTAGAGTGTGCTATCCCTGAATTTTCTGATAATGCATATAGCAGTGATGTTTTTCCAAACGTTTTTCCCAATTACAATGTGAACTGCTGTATTTTCTTACTTGGAAAATTGTATGGCCATTCCTGAGATATAGAGTGCATTTGGAAAGCATTCAGACCCCCTTCACTTTTTTCAATTTTGTTATGTTGCAGCCTGATGCTACAATCGTTCAAATTCATTTTTTTTCTCATTAATCTACACTCAGTACCCCATAATGACAAAGTGAAAACAGAATTTTAGAAATGTCTGTACATTTATTAAAAAGGAAAAACTGAAATATCACACTGGCATAAGTATTCAGACCCTTTACTCAGTACTTTGTTGAAGCACCTTTGGCAGCAATTACAGCCTCAAGTCTTTTTTGGTATGACGCGACAAGCTTTGCACACCTGGATTGGGGGATTTTCTGCCATTCTTCTTTGCAAATCCTCTCAAGCTCAATCAGGTTGGACAGGGACCGTTGGTGGACAACCATTTTCAGGTCTCTCCAGAGATGGTCAATAGGGTTCAAGTCAGGGCTCTGGCTGGGCCACTCTAGGACATTCACAGAGTTGTCCCTAAGCCATTCCTGTGTTGCCTTGGCTGTGTGCTTAGGATCACTGTCGTGTTGGAAGGTGAACCTTCGACCCAGTCTGAGGTCCTAAGTGCTATGGAACAGGTTTTCATTGAAGATATCTCTGTCCTTTGCTCCATTCAGCTTTCCCTCAACCCTGACCAGTCTCCCAGTCCCTGCTGCTGAAAAACACCCCCACAGCATGATGCTGCCACCATGATGCTTCACTGTTGGGATGGTACTGGGCAGGTGATGAGCAGTGCCTGGTTTCCTCCAGACATAACGTTTAGAATTGAGGCCAAACAGTTCAATCTTGGTTTCATCAGACCAGAGAATCTTGTTCCTCACAGTCTGAGAGTCCTTCAGGTGCTTTTTTGCAAACTCCAAGCGGGCTTTCATGTGTTTTGCACTGAGGAGAGGCTTCCATCTAGCCACTCTGCCAGAAAGCCCAAATCGGTGGAGGGCTGCAGTGATGGTTGTCCTTCTGGAACTTTGTCCCATCTCCACACAGGATCTCTGGAGCTCAGTCAGAGTGACCATCGGGTTCTTGGTCATCTCTCTTACTAAGGCTCTTCTCCCCCGATTGCTCAGTTTGGCCAGGTGGCCAGCTCTTAGAAGAGTCCTGGTTGTGCCAAACTTCTTCCATTTGAGAATTATGGAGACCACTGTGCTCTTGAGAACCTTCAGTGCAGCAGAATTTTTTTTGTAGCCTTCCCCAGATCTGTGCCTTGCAATAATCCTGTCTCTGAGCTCTGCAGGCAGTTCCTTTGACTTCATGGCTTTTGCTCTGATACAGTATGCATTGTCAGCTGTGAGGCCTTCTATAGAGAGGTGTGTGCCTTTCCAAATCATGTCCAATCAATTTAATTTACCACAGGTGGACTTCAATCAAGGTGTAGAAACAGCTCAGCAACTATCAAGAGGCACCCAAGCTAAATTTCAAGTGTTGTTGCAAAGGGTCTGAATACTTAAGTACATGTGATATTTCAGTTTTTTCTTTTTAATAATTTTACAAACATTTCTAAAATTCTGTTTTCACGTTGTCATTATGGGGTGGTGAGTGTAGATTAATGAGAAAAAAAATGAATTTGAATGATTGTAGTATCAGGCTGCAACATAACAAAATTGAAAAAAGTGAAGGGGGTCTGAATACTTTCCGAATGCACTGTACATGGTTCCCTTCTATAGTAACAGACAGTATGAGAAAAGCAAAGGACAGAGAGCTACAATCCATACCTCTATTCTTACATAATGGGTATAATGATGGCTGGTGAAGACAATTCTGGAGGCAACAAGCCAAAACAGTTCAAACTTAACCATCCTTCACAGATTTCATTCTCTTTCTTTGATGCAGAATTACTGAATTATATCCTTTCATATTAGGGTGAATTTTATTTTTTATAACTGTTCACATTACAGAAGTAAAGGACTGAAGCCCTCCATTCAGAACTGACCAAAAGTTAAACCTGGTTAGGCAAAATCCAAGAAGCTGTTCCTGAGTACCAGAAAATGAATAATGACATAAAGTCAAAATATTTACATTAGACTGTTTATGCCAATATTAATACCCTAATAACTGTGATTAAGGATGTTAAGTATTTCTTTAGCTGAAGAAAGCTTTTATGAAAGTGGGAACATAGGAATTAAATGAACAGACACTGATACAAATGGCCTAGGTGTCCATGGGGGTGGGATGAGTGGGGGGGCAAGTGAGAAAATGTGCATTACAATACAAACTCTGCCCTTTATGTAGCTGCATGCAATGCTGCAACTCAAGTATGAAAAGGCAGAGTTTGTGCTGTGACATTACAACATGCATTTTGTTCTTTTGGCATCATGGTGGTTAGAAAAACATGCCTATGATGAACGTGGAGGAAAGAGAGTAAGATACAGAAAATCAGAACTTCTGATTTGATTATTAGGGTGGATTTATAATGTAAAAGGATGTTTACATGTTAGAAATGATAGAGTGCTATACAGAATGATCTCCATATCATCCTATCATGGAAAGCTTCAGAACCTTTCTTTCATGCATATATATTACATGCATATTCATTAAAGAGAAATTGCTATTCTAAATGTTTCCAGTTTGAACTCTATTTTTAAAGATATATATTTTTATCTCTAATACATTAGAGCTGCATTTCCCAAAACGAATGCCATGGTCCTAGCAAAAAAATGGCCAATCCTCAAAAAATATAATCACTCTTTTTCCCTTCTAACCAGAGCAGTGCAGTCATGATCTTGCCAGTGTTCTGATTGGAAAGAAGAAACCTTTACAATGAAGCCCTCAGCCAGGGCACTGGTGATCAGGTGACATAAGCTTTACGAAACTTTACTTGACACGTGTGCAAAATCGGCATTTTGCACATGCACGTTTATATTTTTAGCCACAAAAAGTACTGAAAAAAGAACCCAGTCCCCAGCTATTTGAGAAACCCTGCATTCTAGCATTTATTAGATTATAATGAAAGTGTGCGTGTGTGCATGTGCATGCACATGTGTGTATGTGGACTCCTGGTGACTGCCTGAACAAGTCCATGCAGTTTTCTTGGCAATGTTTTTAGAAGTGGCTTGCCCTGGCCTTCTTCCTAGAGAGCTGAGAGAGAGACTGGTGCTAAGTCATCCAACAGGTCTAGAACACACAGCCTTCTGGTTTCTAGCCCTGATGCCTTTAACCACTACATCAAAGTGGCTCTCTATGCTGAACTGTGCTTTATTCTATAGCTAGATACATAGTGCAAGGTCTCTTAAACATTCCAAAGGACCATGTTACTTTCCAGCAATCTAAACAGATCTGTGCCATATATACCCATTTCCTTACTACCTCTCTTTTGTTCTGGTCACGGACCAAAATAAACTGACTACCCACCCTTACCTGTTCTGTTGAGTCTTGCCATATTCATCATTGCTTCTTGATATGCTAGTTCCACATCTTCTTGTGTAACAACCAACTTGATTTTATTCCATTTTTCTGGCTAGTGCATAGAAGGAAAGAAAAAGGCTACGTTTGTCTACATTGTTGGTAGAATGTAAAGTTTTATACAGTTATCTCTTACTCTTTCCTGATAACTTTAGGATGGAATTTGACATTTCACATTAGCAGCATACTAGCATGATCTTATACTGAACTATTCCCAAGACTTATTTCTTAGTTGGACACCAATTCAAGTCCATCAATCTACATGTGCAGTTAAGATTCCCCCCAAACCTCCTAGTTCACATTATATCTGTACTGAAAAGCATTAAGTGCCAATTCACCAACCTGAAGAGATTCTTTGAAGCACTTCATATTCCACTTCGATTTTCACTATTTGAACAGTCTAAGATCCTATGCTTATTTACTCAAAAACAGGTCTATGGGGTATTTGTAACATTAACATGATTTGAAATGCAAGTTACTAATATGAATATGATTTTAGATGGTTTGCTAGGCAATACCATGTAGATTTCAGTAATATACAACTATTGCTATAAACAGAAAACCCCAGTGAGCAATAAATCAAGAAGTGTTCAAAGTCTGCAGAAATGCTTGATAAGAAGATGATTCTATCAATGCTAACTATCCAAACTCATCTCAAAAAAAGATCCTGTAAAGAACTGGAGCCTGGATGGTTCAATCTTCAAGTCTTTGAGGTCAAGATTGTGAGTTTCCAAAGTACAGGGATGGTATATGGAGATGCAGACTACACATTCCAATCCCCATTCTCTCCATATTGATAGGGAAAGTCCAAAGTAAAACTCTAAACTGACTGTGCACGGTCCCTGACTACTGAAAACACTGTAACAACTTAATCACTAAGTTCCCTATCAACACTCAAAGGAGGGCAGTTATTGCCATACTTTCCAAATGTCTGAAGTAGCCTTCAATGTGGGGAAATCAAATAATTAGATGATTCCCTGGACTATTTGCTAATGTCTCCTCATATTAAGAGGAAGAAAGTGGGCAGACCACCTATCTCCCACGATCTTCCCAAGAAAACTTCTAGAAGAGAAAGAATATCCCAAAGGATCTCAGGGTTACATCCAACAGTGGCTCTGCCTTAATGCAAAAAAACGTGCAATCTTCCAGTATTGTTAAAATCCAGCTGAGATCATCCCTAGCCATAACAGTCAATGGTGAAGGTTGATGGGAGTGGCAGTCCATTATCTGAAGGCCACATGTTGTCCATGATTGCTTTTGGGGAATCAATTTTATCAATCCTTTCCACATATTGAACTTACTCTGCTCTGAAAGGCCCCCCAGATATCAGGAGCAGTTTGGAGGGGGCCTTAAGCAGGCAAAGGAAAATCAGTAAAAATTAATGGCTCCACCTTACCTAAGCAGCAATAGGTCTGATAGGCTAAGCAACTACTGACATACCATGTAACTAATTTTCTATGATGTAGCAGTTCAGTTCATTTTCCAAGACATTTTTATAATCCAATTTAAATTTCATTTAGAAGCTTTCAATATAATATACATGGTGACCAATACTGATTTTAACATTTTGTCTTTCCTTGAAAAAGAAAGAGGCAAAAAGGTGGCATAGTGAAGAACTTGTTTACACAGCCACAATCAGAACATCTCTTTTGTTTATAAATAGATTCAGGTTAACTTCTTTCTCTGCTAAGTGTTTGCTGGATGAGAACCAGAGAATTAGCAGCACTTAAAATATACAGTTTCAGAATATATTTCAACTACACAACAAATTTCTAAGGATAAACTAGAAAAACAGTGTATCTTATTTCTTTTCTACATTTCATCTTCAATAAATTTTGCTTGAAGTACAATAAAAAGTGTTTTTCTGAAACAGATCTCTATAGATACACCATTGTCAATGTGCACCCAGAAATGTGTTTGTTTTTACAATGACAACTTTGCATACATAAACAGATCTAACCACATTCCAAGGTCTTATCTCCAGATATTTAATGCATATGAACCAAACACAGGCCAACAGAAAAGGTTGGTATTAAGGAAATTAGAGTTAGCCTAGTTTGTTCAAAGTTTTGCATAGCTTAATCACAGAAAGGGGTATCTTAACATTTCTATGTCCCTTTATCAAGTTCATATTCAAAGTGATTTACTTACAATGTCTAACCACTGATGGACAGCTAC